>NC_134486.1:377006838-377354338 GCF_040206685.1 Ascaphus truei | reverse complement strand
CATACAGTGTATCTCTGCAATCAATATGTATGATGTAAGATTGCTTATTCCCTATTGCTTGACAATGTTCTCACTTTTCCCATCTCCTTTTAAGGGTGCTGAATTGCCGCCTCTCTGCTGGCTGCATGTTTTAGGATCCCCAATCATGTTATGCACCTGACTTTTCTTTTGCGATTTTTCAATGTTGCATTTCTCTGTTGCTAAGAATCAAGTCTCCTGCACCTATTAAGATCAGTAAATATGTATATAGTTGATTAGTTTTTCTTAATGGAGAAATTTGTATATAATATGCTGATAGTCCACAAAGATGCCGGAAGTTATATTCATACATATACAGTATTAGCGGGTTTCTGATTATTATTCAGTACTGGGGGAAATAATTATTTGCCATTGTTATGTTTGACCTTTTGCCATGGTTTATTTAATGCCCATTTCCCCAGCTCGCATATCTGTTACACGCGATTGGGGTCATGACTACATTTAAACTTATATGTGATCTGTACAATATTTTGCCCTACCGGTCAGTGTCCTTGCGAATATGTTGCTGGAAAGCACTCAATTTCCAATTGTCACTAAAATGTCTATACATATATTCTATCATTGATTATTATTTACAAATTATAAAAGGTTTGTAAGGCCCTAATTTCTGTTTCATTTACTAGCACTGTTCCCTCATTATGACTATAGCAATGATGTACAGAATGTCCTATTGGTACTACAACAGTATCTCTAAGGTGAGCATTCCATTACATTCATAGCTGCCATGTTGATCCTCTGACATGCATATTGGGATGGTTTTGATTGCCTCTACCAAAAGCAACCGTGATCCTGAACCCTTATACTTGATTCCCATGTTGGTCTTACTTTTGAATATATATAATATTTAGCCTTCCAGATCAGTGACTGTTGATATGTTGCTGGAAAGTACTCAATTACTAATTAACACTGACGTGACCACACATACATCTCTCACCATATTCATGTTGGGGATTATTATAATCCTTATAATCCTAAACAATCTCTAGAAATATTTTCCTATAACTAAAGGCTCTTGTCCAAAGCGCTGCTAAGCTTACCCACTTATTTGTAAAATTAGCTTATTCTCATAGTGATTCTCTGGCTTCCCTCTGCCGCCGAGCTACACCCTCCCAATCTTAGTATTCCAAATATAATCTCGCAGTTACAACATATGAATATTATGTCTACTCCGGTTCTGTTTTTTTAACTGTTTGGAGTTAGACAGTCACATCAGTGACGAATATGTTTTTTGCTCTACAAAAATGATGCCGATGTTATTTATTTGTTTTTACATGCCTGTTTCAGGGGAGACTCGAAAAGATGGCGGCACCACAACTGCTGCATCCAGAGATGGATATCTACACCCAGGATATGTAAGGCCGCGTGTTGTTGCTAGTGCACACGCCTGCCCTCACATAATTTCGCTCATTCTCACTTTCAACACTATAATTGTGATTAATATTATTTCAATTAATGCTATAATAATACTAATAATAATAATAGCATGTTCTTGTATAGCGCTTCTAATTGTACGCAGCGCTTTACAGAGACATTTTGCAGGCACAGGTCCCTGCCCCGTAGAGCTTACAATCTATGTTTTTGGTGCCTGAGGCACAGGGAGATAACGTGACTTGCCCAAGGTCACAAGGAGCCGACACCGGGAATTGAACCAGGCTCCCCTGCAGCAATCTCGGTGTCAGTCAGTGTCTTTACTCACTGAGCCACTCCTTCTCCCTATAGGATTGAACTCACCCAATAAGGGAAAACTCACTGTATCTGAATTTAAAAGACTAAAAGGGGAGGTGATGTCTGTTCAGGAAACTCATTTCTCAAAACACAACAATGTCAAAATCTCAGTCAGGACCTACCCCCAGTTCTTGTTGCAACTTCCTTTCATAAACATGTACCATTTCCATCTGCTTTGCCCCAAATGCGGACAGCCTGATGGGGCTCCCCAAGATCTGCTCCCTTCTGCACAGGACCAGTGTGCTAATGGTTAACATTTGCTTGTACTTTGTGGAACATCAACCCCACCCACTGGAATGTTAACGAGCCAAGAGGATACAAAGAACGTTTTGTTCACAGCTGCATTGAAAATCAACCACCCCAGTGTACATCTGCGTTTCCCCAAAGGGTGTGAGCCGTTTGCTACCATTCAATGCAGTTTGATGATGCTAAGGGTATATTAAAGTTGCTCTATTTCAATCAGAAAAACACAAGTCCGTTATCCCCTGTACCCAGTTTTCCAACTCTGTCCATGAAATGTCTGTGAATTGACTGTTTAACCCTGTTCATTTAATGTAACCATGTAGTTTTATAACTCTGTGACCAGGACATACTTGAAAACGAGAGGTAACTCTCAATGTATTACTTCCTGGTAAAACATTTTTTATAAATAAATGTAAAAAAAAATTTCAACATGAATCCCTAAAAGATGATTCTGAGGGAAGATATCTCTTTGCAAAGGGCATACTATTTGGGTTTAAATATACATTTGTTTTACTGTATGCCCCACCTACAAATCACCTGGAATTCTTTGAAGAAATGTTTCACCATCATGCAGAGAGGGACTTTTGATCCTACTGTAGGTGGAGATTTTATTCTCTGATGAACCGTATGGACTCATCATGTACAAATCCGACACAACCCAAAAAACCTCAAGAACACTCTTAAAAAACTACTGCGAGAGATTACACTTTTTATTCACTTGTACCATGTACTATACATAAAACACACTCTAGAATTGATTACTTTTTCATTTGTTAAAGGCATTTTTAACAAACTTGTTTCTGCAGAAATAGGTAACTTTATGTGCTCAGATCTTGCCCGTATTGAGATTTCTCTCTCTCTTCAGAAGCAAAAACATTGACACAGAGTATGGTAGCGCAATGACTTCTTGCTCAATAATCAGATTCTATCACATAATATAGAAATACATTTAGCCAATTACTTTGACTTGAACGACACCAATGGGATGCCCAAAGTGACAATTTAGGAGGCTCATAAGACAGTGATTCGAGGAGAGTTCATTCTTATTGCAATAGCCCAGGGGAAGCATAGAAGAGCAGAACTTATTTCACTCTCTGCTAAATATTGAGGCAGCATTCAAAAGGACACCTACCGATCTTCTGAAAGCCAAACGTATTGAACTAAGAGGTAAATTCAATTTACAGCTCACCCAAAAAGTAGGTCTCTAATGGACCATGCAGAAATATTACAAAAAGCCGATAAAATGCATGCAAATAAACTGAGAAATGCAAATGTAAAATAATGTGAAAGCAGTTTACACCACTAAAGGTGACCTGACTCATGACCCCTCCCTTATTTGGGAAGAATGCCATCTCTTTTCATCTTTACTCTATAACATAGAAAAACAAAGAGGAAACATCCTCCAACTGGAATGACAGGCTATCGACCTATCTCCAAAAGTCTGCTCTACCTAAGATCTTTCCCGCCGATATGGAAAAACTTGAATCTCCTATAACAAACCACGAAATAGCCAAAACCATTCAACAAGTAAAAACTAATAAACCACCGGGTCCTGATGGGTTCTCACACTTTATTATAAAAAATTTGAGTCAATATAAGTTTCATATTTAATTCTGTGAGAGACACTCCTTCCCTAACACGATGTTGGAAGTGATCATCCCTGTAATACACACAGAAGACAAAGACACCTGCTCTGTGCCAGTTATGGGCCTTTCTTTCTACTTAGTTCGGACTTCAAACTTTTTTTAAATTCTGGTTTATAGATTAAGGGAAATATTTCCCTCCCTTATTAACATTGACCACACCATATTCATTATAGGATGACAACCTTGTGACAACACACATTTCGTGTTCATTTAATTCTGAAATGTAATGTAGTCATGGCTGGTTTCTGGCTATCATTCTGCCCTCATTGGCATTCAGGTCCTGGTAAGAGCAGGCAGTGCCAGTACTAATCATGGGTTTTCCCCACACAGGCAGTCCCTTGAGTGACAGGGGAGGAGGTGTGACTAGGTCTGTGTGCTACCCAATCATGGGTTCAGACCTGATACCTTCCCCCCTACTGTACTTAAGAGAGGTGCAACCCCAAATTCAGTAGTGTGTCTCTACCATGAGAGAGACAAGGTATCACACCGGACTGCTCTGCACTGTCAGATCCTGGTCCTCTTCCTTAAGGGGGAGAGTGAGTGATTACCTGTTCCCCTGGTCCTGCTAGAGGGCTGGGGAGAGCAAGGCCTGCTGCGGGGGCCATTGACCCATAGTGAAGGTCCAGGGACCATCCCAAGTTTGGAGACCAGACTACAGACTGTGTTAGGCAGAGGACTGCCGTGTTGCTGTGAGTGTACAGGAATAAATACATTCCAGTTAAATATACCTCAACCTGGTGTCTGATTTTACTGGGGGGGAGAGATCTCCTCCATACATCTGGAGCTTACGGCAGATGAAGGCGCTGTGTACCATGGAGTAAATGTCTGCTATATACCTCAGAAGCCTGTCCTGCGGTCCCCACAACCATCGGTGGCCAACTCAGCCTCTTGTAAACCAACAGGTAGCATGCACCATACACCTGGTAACAGGGGGATCTCCCACCGGATATGGGAAACACCGTTACAGTAATAAAAGCAAAATTCCTGCTATGCTCCTTTCTCTAGATGTTGAAAAGGCATTTGATCGTGTTAAATGGAAGTTCATGCGCTCTGTGTTAGTCAACGCCAGTCTAAACACCAATTTCTTAAACTGGATAATGGCGCTTTACAGCAATCCTTCTGCAAAAGTCAGAATAAACGGTATACTATCAGAATCTTACGTTATTTCCAATAGCACACGACAAAGCTGCCCTCTCTTGCCCCTTATTTTTGCATTAATAATGGAACCACTTGATATTAAAGTTAGATATAAGCCAGATATTTTTGGTCGTCCCTCTGTGATCAAGATGGGTTCATCCCCTTCTAGAACGGGACAAGGTTTAGTTTAATTTTTGTTTGTTATTGTTCAATATTATGTTAATTTTATTCATCTTCATTATCTTTCTCAAAAGTATCTCTTATGAAATATGCATATATGTTTTATGTTGCTCACATTCTGCATGAACAAAATATAAATGTGTAAATGTGTCTTAACGCCCTTTTATTTGTCAAATTGACTATTTCCCTTTTCTCCTTCAAATGGAGTTCTTCACAATGTGTTTTATGTCACTTATATATTAGAAATGTATAAACTGTTAATAGGACATGTAACACCTTCAATAATTGCAATATCTTTGTCTATAAAATTACTCGAAAACAAATGTACAAACTTTGAATATGAAATACCTTTAAAATGCAAAAGTTTTGTTTATAAAACTATTGGAAAACCAATTTGAAAAAAATTGAGGGGGCAAACCCTAACCCTTGGAGATTCCTTATTCCCTTCGTCCTATTTGCTCACTTTTAACCACTTACACAGAAGCAAAATGTCTTCATGGGGCATAAGAGTAGAGTATTTTGTTCCTAGTCCAAACTAAATATACAATACTTATTGTTTCCAATTCTGTAATATATGCATTAATTTAATGGTGGCGCATGGAAAAATGATCTGTATCTGGGTTAGCCATGTTTTGTGTGATCAACCCCGACTTTCCATCACATGATGAAAGAGTCACCATTCCCTTATTGTAATTGTTATTTGCTTTTATAGTTGTATGGGTTGTTGCCCTCTAGTGGCACAGCCCTGTCACTGTCAAAATAAACAATGTATTATTACCACAATTTATTTTATGACAATGTGAAGTAATTTTCTGTCATTACAAAGGATAGTGGCGTTTTTATGTGAAGAATAAGGAGTGTCTGTGAAAATCAGCAGGCCCTAATATGTAGGCGTGGGAAAAAAAAAAGAAGAACATACTTGTACCAACATGTCCGATGCTGTCCATCAATCAGGGAAAGATAGTCACAATTCTCATCCTGTGCAAGATTATTACCAAGTCATTTAGAATTCTAATTGATATGGGAAATTATGTGAACAGGTGCACTTATTATTTACATTACAAAGTTATTGCAGACAGTTGAGTTTTTGTATGACCAAAAGGTGCTGGAAACTTAAGCTAAGAAAAAAAAATATTTATACCTACTGTAAACTACAATAAATATTCCATCCTGACTTAGACAAGGGGTAGAATAAACATCATCCACTCCCAGTTAGTATTCCGTCCCCATTTGTAAGAATGTCAAAATCACTATATTGAGTGTTCGTGTTGTTTTCTGATTACAAATCATCTTTCCCTTCTGCTCTTTTTCCAGTCTTCTAATTTAGTAGCTTCAAGGTGCCCCCTCTGATGTTTCTCGACCTTGTAACCTTCGAGCTCTCTTCTCCCCTTACCCTTGCTCCAACCCCAACATACCGACCCACATTGACACAACAGATGAATACCCACACGACACCGAACTGGGGTTAAAACGATTACAGCTTTTATTAAACCATAAATATTTATTTAACATATTTCAAACCCACTTGTACCGTTCCTGAGTGCCCAACCTGTTAACCAGTCATTGGCACTTGACCGTGGTCGCATCAAATCAGCCAGGCTTTGCTCAGCACTCCAGCTCCTTCCAGATTAACCAAACCCAACCGAGGAAGCTCCCTGTACCCACCACACAGTAGATATAGATCCCTCTGCTCAAATTGCCTAACCTAGGCCCCATATTGTAACTCCACAAACTCTGCCAGGGTTTCATCCTACCCAATGTAGCAACACTGCCGCAGCTGTGACAAACATAATAACCATTATAAGTGTAGCAGAGTCCCCCTCCTTTCCTCCGGTGAGGGGGAACTGCTTGGTTGCCCAGCAGAACTCAGCGCGAGTGAAGAGAAGTAGCTGTGTCCGTTGTGGACTGGTTGCGCATGTGCAGTTGCGGCCGGAGTGGAAGCCATATTTAAATGTCTTGAAAATGCATTAGGGAATACAACCCCCAGAATGCACTGCGGAAAAAGGCATGAGCGGCCATTTTAGGAGTGAGAATATCCTCCGCGGGACCGGGAGGGATATTCAGAGCGAATGGAGGCGGCAACCTGGAAGGTAGCATCCCGGGAGCAGAGCTCCATGGATTAGGCCAGACCTTGCCCCCTTAGGCCCCAGTTAGGCCTGAGTCATTGTAGCGGAGTATTTTAGGGAAGACACAGATAGGGAACCTTCCCCTTAGCAGTATAGTAGACTGCTGTGCTGGTGGACTGATGACCTGCAGCCTGGGACCAGGCAGCAGTATTCTGAGACATTTGTCTGAGACTCTCTGGCTGGATCTCACCAACGTGGAGGCCTGAACTCTTAGGTGAGAGGGGATAATTGTCGGAGGCCCCGCTGCACAGGACCTGCTTCAGAGTCAGTTCGGATGCTGCCCCTGGTGTACTGGAGTACCCAGGAAGGTATAATAAGTGCACCAATGTTTCACAACACAGGGGGGTAGCGCTACCTCACACTTGGGTGGGATTGCAGGTACGGACACCTGAGGTTGTTGGTACCCCGGCACCTTCAGTACTTTGGAGGGAAACCACTCAGGGTGTTGGTTATCATATGTATGTTATGGTTGCATTACATTGTGTGTAGTAAAGATCATTCATATATATACTGTATATAGTATATAGTATATATATATGTAGCCCCGGGGTTATTTTTCACTCACTGACCCCCCTCCGCGAGTGCCGAGTGGTCGCGGGTACCGCCGGAGGCAGCGACGGACCCGCCGGCACTTCGCGAGGGTGGGGGCCGGTGCAGGGCGTGCTCGGCATCCCTGGAGCTCCGGCGGCGCACCCGGCTAGTGGGGGCCGCCATGACAGGTTGCGCGAGCGTGCGAGGGATCGCGCATGCGCAGCAATAGCCAGAGCGTTCCGGCAGCCCTTAGGAAGTCGCTCGAGGGCAGGGATAGCAAGGGAGAGGTTGCGGCGGCCATTGGATACCTGCGCATGCGCAGGACAAGTGCGAACGCGGCCCCAATGCCATAGCAGCCTCCTGGGAACTACAACTCCAAGGAGGCATAGGGAGGCAAGCACCAGGTGTCTGATAGTGGCCAATGAGGGCCAAGGATTCCCAGACAGCCAGAATAAGATACATTTCACGCGCTGTAAACGGCAGTTGAAGCTGGGAGCAGGAAGGGGAAGGAAGGGTGCAGGGAGCAAGTGGCTCCTGCACCAGGTAAGGATCCCCAAGTCCCAGGCAGGCCCCAATCCCTGTTAGGGTAGTGGGTAGAACTGAGAGACAGCCCCTAGGTTAGGGACTCTGCCCTTAGGTGTATGAGGGTACAGGCTTGTCAGTGTCATGGCTGGTAGTGCTGTGAGCGCTGACAAGTAGGCACAGTGTGAGCAGCGTGTGCTGTGTGTTGTTGCTGCAGGTTGCCTGTGTGTATGCAGTGTGTTTGCTGCAGGCATTAGGCTGAGTTAGCCAGAGGGGACCCGGGTAGGCACGGGAAAGGTAGTGTGGGTGCAGGGGGTCAGTGACCACCTGCATAGGATAGGCTACCCCGTAGGCCCTAGGAGGTTCCTCAAAGCCATCCAAGGTTGCTGTGCTGTAGGGACGGCCTATAGTGCAGCGAATGTCACGGTAGTTCACAGAGTCAGATAAGGACTCCATTGACGCTGCGTACCCGTGCAGAAGGTTGGGCGCTGCCCTTCGTTGCGGTTGCAGAGGCCATCTTGTTGGGGTCTTCCCGGATGGTGGATCCTGGATGTCGGGCCGGAACTCGACGGATCCTTTGTGAAGCAGTTGCGGATCCGAGCACTGGAGTGCTCGGCAGGTACTATATCATCAAGTGCACCAACACCGGTCATCAGGCGCTGATCCCGCCTTAGGCTAAACTCTTTGTAGGAACACTGAGCGAGTGGTTACAAGACTGAGCCTATACCATATAGTATCATCACATTAATATATGGACACGGTGTGTGGGGCACGCGGTGAGGGGACGGAGACGTTGCCCTGATGAGGGGGCAGCCGCTAAAGTTATACCGTTAGAGTATAAGTATATGTATGTGTTATTGCTACGTTGCATTATCATTAGTAAAAAACAGTTACAATCATAAGGTGTTGTATGTTTCTTGCCCAGGGGAATCTCACATCACGGGGATCCTGGGTAAGTGGAGGCGCTGCGCTAAGGAAATGTGTAAGTGTTACCCCAGGCTCCCAGCTAGCGGAGGCTCAGATCTCCTGGAGCAGGTGTTGTACAGCGACCAGTAGTTCCTTTGGGAGGGTTCAGAAAAAGGGCTACATATATATATAGTGTGGTGATATATTGTTATTACTGTTGTATTTTGTCCTATGAGGAGTCATCCCGCCAATGCTGGATCCCTCATAGGTGGAGGCGTTGCACAGAGAGAGAGAGAGAGAGCTCACCCCAGGCTCCCAGAAACAGAGCTCAAGCTCAGACCTCCTGTGAGCATACAGGTACCGCTGCCCACGGTTTTCCTTTAGGCATAGGGAAAGGGGATACATAAGCATTATACATTTATTTTTTAAACCTCTACCGTTCCAAAAGGGATAGTGGTCGGGTGTTTTGTTCCAGCCTGGAAGTGTATGACTGGGTTCTCAGGCTACTTCCTCCCCCTTGGACACCACAGTCCTTTGCTTCTCACCTCCTCCACTAGCCACCTGCCCCCCTGCCTCTCTCTTTGCATCCATTCATGCCCCCTTGATGGATCTGAGGAATGGGACAAACCTGACAGGCTCAGGGATCACAGCCCCAACGAAAAAGGGCAAAAAGGGGGCCATGGTTAGCAAAACATGGGGAAGGGGGCAGTCAGTTTCTGCGGTCAAGCTGCCCGTCCCTCATGTGCATGTCAGAGATCTCTCTTTTTTATTGATAACAATTGGGATGTGAGAATAATTTGTATCAAGCCCAAATATGATTTTTTTTCCATTTCACAATTCACCAAAAAAAAAGTGTGAGAATGTAAAAATTGTTTTTTTTTTAAATTACCTAGAAAGTTTCCCCACGGGACCCAAGGGCAGAATGTTAATTTTGAAAGTAGGAGAGACTAGGTTACATGCAGGATTATAGATATTTTGCAGATAAACGTCTTGCGTTTAAGAGGGACCAAAGCGTAAAGTTTTCCTGTATTTTGTTGTGATCATTATTTATGAAGAAATTGCCCTGCTAACCAAAGTACAATGTTTGCACAGCTCTAAGTGCGAATCCTACCTCCACTCATCCCCTTTGTAATGTCCATATCATTTGATATACTATTGTGTATACTGTTGTGGGACTGGAAATGCATTTAGCAAACACCCTCATTAACCAGACACGTGAGATGTCAAATTTTAGTTTACATTATAATTATTGACATTTATATAAATATCCTGGCAGAAAATACCTACAAACAAGGAACAAGAAATGAATCGTCTCATTTTTTTTTTACTATAAGCTTTATTCAAATAGTAAGAAAGGATAATGAAGATATGCCGAAGGTGTTTAATAAGAAGTCATTGCGACACACATACAACATAACTCTTCATTTTTTGACAATCTGGGCATCTCAGATTTCTACATGATTTATGAGTTGTCAAGTTAAGCCTGTTACTGTATGTGGCAATCATAACATGTTTGTTTGTATTTATTTTGAGAACTTCAAAACTGCAGAAAGCCAGGCACAATTGCATCTACTGTACAAAACTGGTAATAAGTAATGAAAGATATTGATAAATAAAGTCCTGCGTAGATTTGGACTAAATTAACTTTTATGGGGGAAGTGTGAATGAAAGCGATCTATACACTAGTGTTAATGATGCTGGCTAAATCTCAGATTAAGGGCCTCATGCAGTAAGCGACGATTATGTGAAATCGGCAAGCTTATCGATTAGTCATGTTATTGGCGTTTTTCCCTCTCCGTATGCAGTAAGTGCCGAATACATTCAAAATCAACCAGAAAACAAATCCGCCCACTCTCACGATGATGAGCCGATCACACACAGGTGTATCGGCGTGCGTGGCGGGGTGCTGTTAGGTTGCACAATCACAAATCTTGCTGAATCAGGCGAAACAAGCATGTTTTTGATTGCGCGCCATATTTAAAGGCAACGTGTACTGCTAATCATTCTCTGTGTTGTTGGGAGTGAGAGAGAGAGAGAGACGCACAGAGCTGGACGATTGAAGATTTGCATATTGACTGAGAGACTTGTTGTGTATTGGGTGAGCTTTGTCCTTTGTTGTTTTGTTTACATCTTTGTCTTGTTTTATATGTGGAAGTGTTTCGTGTGATTGCCTGTACATTTCTTGTCTGTTTTTTGTGAGTGCTGGAAGTATGCCCGCAAAGCGTGGGAAGAGTGATGCTGGTGGGAGTGGGAGTGCTACTCGTGGGAGTACGCGTCGGAGTGAACGTACTGTTCAGGGGAGTGATGTTGCTGGTGCACCGAGTGGTGTTGCTGGGAGTGGGAGTGCTGTTGCTGGGAGTGGGAGTGCTGTTGCTGGGAGTGGGAGTGCTGTTGCTGGGAGTGGGAGTGCTGTTGCTGGGAGTGGGAGTGCTGTTGCTGGGAGTGGGAGTGCTGTTGCTGGGAGTGGGAGTGCTGTTGCTGGGAGTGGGAGTGCTGGTGCTAGGAGTGTGAGTGCTGGTGCTAGGAGTGTGAGTGCTGGTGCTAGGAGTGTGAGTGCTGGTGCTAGGAGTGGGAGTGCTGGTGCTGGGAGTGCTGCTGGTGGCGCAGTTGCTGATGGGGTGTCTGGTGGTGGCGTGCTTGCTGGTGGCCAGCTTTTGGAGGCTCTTCCATTGGAAGAAGGAGAGTCCAGTCAGCACCAGCCAAGCTCTGACCCTAAACCTGCTCGGAAAAAACGTGTGGAGAAGCCACGTAATCCTCGCTTCAATGACCAGGAAAATAGGGCTCTTGTCACTGGCATTCTGGAGCACTATGACAGTCTCTATGGACATTTAGTAGGTAAGTGTAACTTTACATTTATTATTCAAATACATGTGATCCTAGGTCATCTGAGTTTTGTTCATATGCAAATATGGGTACACAATATCTTTCTATGTTCATTAGTGTGGAAACACAGCTTTTTATCATGCCTTACAAGGACAAATAAACACAGGCGGTCAATTTGCCAGAACTGCATACAATATGAATGCAACCTTGCTTACATGTATAGGTTTAGTAGTGAATGCTCATGTGCTGCACATATTACACATAAAACAGCATGTTTGC
Organism: Ascaphus truei; assembly: GCF_040206685.1. NCBI lineage: Eukaryota > Metazoa > Chordata > Amphibia > Anura > Ascaphidae > Ascaphus > Ascaphus truei. Next base: position 377,342,181 of record NC_134486.1, on the reverse strand, counting down.
TATCTCTTGGAACAGCTAGCAGTGTAGGAAACTGGTGCTTATATTATTATTCATTTACCTCATATCTTTTATATGTTTTTCAAGGGCGGACAAGTGCAGCAAGCAAAAAAGAAATGTGGGACACAATAGTCATTGGTGTCAATGCCTGTGGGAATAGTGTCAGGGACAAGTATCATTGTCGGAAAAGATTTGATGATATTAGGTCCAAATTGAAAAAGAAAATACAAGACCAACGCGTGCATGCTACTGGCACTGGAGGTGGGCCCACACCACAACGTCTCATATTGACTCCATTGGAGGAGCTGCTTCGGCCAAAATTACTTACCGTCGTCGTGGAAGGCTTGGCTGGTGACCGTGACATTGGAATTTATCCGTCACAATTTCCAGCAGGTGATAAATATTACTGTACTAGGCGTGTCGTTGCTTACAGTTATTTTGCATATTTACACTGCTTTTTATACTGTCTTCACAATATAAGCATACCTGCATCTATATATGTATATGTCTGATTCTGTATATATATATCTCAAAATAGACATATATGTAGTAGTCCTACTAAAAGCAGTAACTAATATAGCACGTGCCATTGCGTGCTCATTTACATGTGAATTCCCAAAATGCATAGCTGCAGTGGAAGCAATTGATGGTGGGCGAAGATGGGGAACAACAGGGTAGTACACATGTGTAACACATGTTCATGAGAAATTATTAGTAGCTACAGGTACAGAACAGAAATATGTATCATATTATTGTGTATTTTATTGATTTTACTCCGACAAACATGACATTACTGCCTATTTTAAGCATGCATCAAAGAAATTGCATGTAACGGCCTACAAACATCACTGGCACTAACACATCTATAGTTGCTTATGAAAAGGTCCATTTTTGCTTTATGTCATATACAGACAGCATAATGAGGCACACGTATCATATGTTATGTCATTGTTTTCATAACTTAAACACTGCAGATGACTACTTAGCTCATCTACCATTGTGTTAAAGCAGCTGCAATTAATATCTCATCACAGCATACACTTCAACAGAGGGGGTGGGGTTCAGCACACACACTAATTACAGCCTCATTTCACGGTCAACTTAGTTCACACCATTTGCACCTGTTTCAAGTCATTGAAAGGTGTGGCTGATTAGGCTTTTTGGGGAAGGGAATACCTTTCTTACAACCTGAATAGCACAACTGAAGTTAATCACACTCATTTGAAAGCTTAACTCTAGCTACTAAATGCCCCAACAACTCATTACTTATCAAACCGTACGTCACACATTAGTTCACTCATATCTATAGTTGAACTACTATGAAAGACACATTATCACACACTGCATGTGTTGTCTTGTTGAGTCACAGCCACATTCAGGTGTGCCACATCTTCGATTAATGTACCACACATATCCTCTACCAAAAACAACACTTTTTGCAATATGACCACCTTCATGATAACCATTGTGAATGGTCATCTCATGATAGTTATGTACATTATGATACTGATATCACTACACAACATATGATTTTTATGTACTCATTTAATCTATTTATCCTCACGCATTACTGCAGAAACATAGTATGTTGTATGTTAGGGAACTCAAAAATTCTAAGTACACAGGCATGTACAGTGTTATTACAACTATTTATGTTCACTTTCACACACATTTTCGGTTAAGGAACTGATGTTGTTAGTTAATCATAAATACAGAACATACAATAAGTGTTTGTTCAATATTTACACATGTAAATGTAAAACTTATGTTATTGTTATATATAGTTGCCCCTGGAGGACATGTGTCACCTGAGATGGAACAAGTGTCTTCACCTGGGTCAGCCAGCTCAACACTACTAGAAGGTGAGTGTATCATTTGCTGGCCATATAATATGTGCTCTTCTATATGTTATGTTGTCATGTGCATTATTTGTTTTGCACATCTTCTTTAAATAGGATTACTTAGTGTCAGTGAAAATTAAGTGTAAGGCAACATGTATTGTGTTAGTGATGTTAATTATCATGTAGGACTTCTGAGTTTAGAGCAACTTTTCATTCATTCATATTTCATACTGAGTCCAAACATTATTCGTAAGTCAAGGTAGTTTTTAATGAGGTTATAAAACGTATGCTAACATGTTAGGTGTTACTTAGGACACAGTACAATTACATAGTAACACAGCATACATTAACATGCCATTTAATAATGTGTACATTTCTTTTTAGAACATCATGGTGATGAGGATGATGAGTATGATGAGGATGACGCCACAGAAGAGACTGAAATACAATCATGTGACCATGAAGAGGTGCCAATAGAAACTGTTGTACCGCCAAATCGTCCATCAACTTCCACATACGATGCAATTGTAGCTTCAGAGGGAAAAATAGTGGACGCAGAAAATCGTCGCCATTCAGACATGATGACAGTGCTGGAAAGGATGATTGGACTGCAGGAAGAAACAGTATCACAATTGGCACATCTCCACAGAGTCTTCATTGAAGTGCCTAAACAGTTGCAAAAAATCAACACCTCATTCGAAGCATTAGTTGTTCAGCAAACACAAGCTAATTACTGGAGAATGACTAATGTACCACAATTCAACACCTCCCAGCCAGGATCTGTTCATGCAGGTCAGTTTTCACCACATTCATCTGATATTCATTCACCAGGCCCAAATGTTACCGGTCAAGTAGCAGACATTGCTGTGCAGGTTCCTGATGACATCCTACCGCTGCCATCTGTACAAATTCAGCAGCAGACACCTACAAAGGAGGCGACAAAAACAAAACAAGACACACATGAAACAGACCAACCATCACTTGTGCAGTGTCTACCAACTTGCTCACATGTGTCACTGGGCACAAGCCCTGTCCGTGAACAGTCACTACCCAAAAGCCCTGTAGGTGAGTCGCTGCCCAAAAGCCCTGTAGGTGAATCGCTGCCCAAAAGCCCTGTAGGTGAGTCGCTGCCCAAAAGCCCTGTAGGTGAATCGCTGCCCAAAAGCCCTGTAGGTGAATCGCTGCCCAAAAGCCCTGTAGGTGAATCACTGCCCAAAAGCCCTGTAGGTGAATCACTGCCCAAAAGCCCTGTAGGTGAGTCACTGGCCACAAGCCCTGTAGGTGAGTCACTGGCCACAAGCCCCGTAGGTGAACAGTCACTGGCCACAAGCCCTGCCCGTGAAGTGCCAGAGGCCACTCAAAGTGGCTCTGTTGTGCCTAAAGTTGGTGGCAAAAGAAAAAGGAAAATTCAAGAGACAACAAGCAGGCCTGTTACTCGCTCGCAAAAGGAACAAAAAAAATAAATGTTATAATTCAGAAAATATGTCTTTGGCCTTGTTTTGTTGACTTCAGATTATCTAATTACTATTGTATGTATGCTGAAGACTGTGTTGTTTCCAAACTTTCAACTATGTTCTTGTACACGTGAAGTTTTGGAAATGTTAACACTCATAATTAATTGTGTTATAAATATTTATGTTGTAATCGTCTGTTCAGTAATGGTCCACCAGGAGCCAGTTGCTAAGTTTAGAGAAGCTGCCATTGACTTTGCAGCAAAACATTGCATTTGGGTGTGTTAATTGATGTAAGAATTGCATATGCATATTAGTCACATGCAATTATTAAAACACCTAAGTAAGTGCAAACATCTTTCTTGTACGTGTACAGCAGGATTATGTGTAAATTATTACTTACCTTTGCCTTGCTTGGCCATTGTAATTTTGTCCTTTAATCAGTTGTGTGTTCGTTTCTATAACATCTCAGAATGTATAATAATATATATACACACACACACACACACACACACACACACACACACACACTGAGTGAGTGTGAGTGTGAGTGTGAGAGTGTGTATATATATATATGTATATGTGTATATATATATGTATATATGTGTATATATATATGTATATATGTGTATATATATATGTATATATGTGTATATATATATGTATATATGTGTATATATATATGTATATATGTGTATATATATATATATATATATATATATATATATATATATATATATATATATATATATATATATATATAGTACTATATAAACTGGTATACACAAACTAATACACTTCATGCTTCCTTGTGAAAACACTATTTTAATAATACAGGCCTAATGTTTGAGAAATATCCTAAGTATGAGACTCTAACAGTATTGTGCTTAAACAAATGTTTATTACTTAATTCAATCATGTTTCTCACCATTTAAATAGGTTTCATACAAGGTATACTTAATGCCATCAATGTTGTGTGTACTCCTGCAATATAAAAAAAAATAAAATATTATATATAAATATATATATATTTTTATAAGAGATATATTTATATATATATATATATATATATATATATATATATATATATATATATATATATATATATACACACGTATTTAAACTCATGCAGACAGGGAGTTAACCAGACTTTCACATACACACAGAAATGTAAGCGGGGAAAAAACATTTCTTTTTGCAGGTGTGTTTTTACTGATATGCCTGGCTAAGAAATATTTTCACACACTGGTCTTTGTTAGTTTTCAAAAAAACACTATGTGAACGCATTCACAGTCTAGGGATGTTTTTCACAAACGAGATAAAAGAAGGAGAAATGTTTCTCCCACAGTCCCATATCACGAACCACAACTGTTAACCCAATTAGACAAACAAATCCAATTGGCGTTTGAAATAAGGAGTCAAAGTAGTTACTTTTGTTGACCTTGACAAGGAAAAACAGGAGTTTGTTAGCCATTCAGCACATTCATTTTGATGAGCAAATAACACAGACCTGCACACAGCTTTTGTGCTACTCAGACATGGCTGATGAATTCGTTAACAATATTAATCCCCTTTTAGGGTATAAGTACATGATCTGTGAAGCCATCTTGAACAGTCGCGGACAGAAAGCAAGCACACGCCAAATCGATGATTTCATTTGAGCAAAATATCCTTATTACCAAGACCGTAAGCATGCACGGAATTTTAATTCCTCAATAAGATTCACTTTATCAAGTAATGACTTTTTTGAACGTGACCAGGATAAGCTACAACACACCTATGGTTTCTGGAAGATTGCCCTGGAAAAACAATTTCTCCTGAAAGACGGCACTTATATTGTCGTGAAAGGCATATTTATTCCTAATGGCAATAGCAATGTATCCGCTACTACTGATCCGTTTGAATCGATACGTGCTGCAATATCTGCAGCCTCCATTCCTGAAACCCACATTGTACAAGAACAAAAGTACTATGATTATGTACCAAGCCTTTCAGCTGAAATTGCATTGGAATGGGAACCGGAAGAAATGAACCTACCTCCCGACCAATTATTTGAAGAAAGCAGTGGCGATTCCTATGAGCGCATCCTGGAGGAGATATGTGCCATACTGGATTCAGCGGTTGGGTTAAGCGTGGATGAAAATGGCTTGCATTTCTGGAGCGACCAGTTGCAGCCAGGCGAAGAGTTAATTCTAGAAGAATGGTAAATATAACAATCGTTATGCGTTGACTCTGCGTTTAAATTTTTTTTTTTTTTGTAACCACCATTTTCACTTTCAATGCGTGGATACAGCGTAACATTGCAGACTGCATAACATGTAGCGATCACAAACAAATTGTTTCCTAATACAATATAGTAGGACCTGAAAGAGTAGTACACATTGCTGACGGAATAAATATACGTACTTTCCTATCCCTTTAAACATATTAGCAACATTTTACCATTACTCTAACACATACCTGTTTTGTTATCATGCAACATCTACAACATTGAAAACCGGGTCCACCACGTATGACGTGGGACCCTTGTCATGGGCCAAGGCGTCCTTAAAAAGGATTAGTGATGTAAGTCCCGCCCCCAAGCGACGTGCGCGCCTCAAAGCCTATTGGCTGTCATGTTTTGTTATAGTAACGGTAACTGCAGTGTGTGATGCGTGCGGCTCAGTGTTTGTAGGCGTACCCTGGGCGTTAGCCGAATGTTAATTGAGTGGGAGGAGTGTTAGCGTGCGTTTCACGCTGGCTTAACATGACGTCACACGTATTGCATTTGCGCATTGTGTTATCGGCCGTGCTTTCTGTTCAAACACGTCTGTTTAAAAAGAATACAGATGTACTCGTTTAGAACGAATGTAGTTTCGTCTTCATTGTATTTGAAATAAAGATGTTATGTTTACTGGTATTTTCAACATGTATTGAACGCACAACGTACGCTTTGTTTTGCGCATGCGCTAACAGTTAGTGGAGCCAAGCGTGAAGTGCGTGCGCACACAAAGATGTGCGCGCACATCTTTCAGTATACAGGCAACGTTCACTTCTTATACATAGTTATGCCTGCTACAAATTTAAAGAAACATTACATACTGATGAACAGTTTTACTTCTAACATATAAGTGACTGACGTGTGTATCTACACAATCATATAGAGCTGCGTAACGCGTTGTCACGGATGCATATCTAGTAAGGTGCCATCTTTGACCATCATGTGTTTGCTGTATTTCAGAGATGTCGGGGAAGATACAATCGGATCAATGTATGATTTCAGAAGAGTCTACCTTTATATGAGATGATTGTGAGGAGGAGCCACCGACTACTATACTACATATGGAACTAATTTTATATTGCTTGCAGCGCTTATTAACAAACAATTAAAAATGTGATACCCTTATGCCTATATTGCATAAGCACTTAATTAACATAATGATGTTGCAAAAGAGTGCCTCATGAATTTTTATTGAGTGTTCTTTAATGACTACTAACATTTTATGACATGGTGTGTTTTATATATAACAACCATTCCCACTCTGCTAACACATTTGTGTATTATAATATGTAATGGAACGTATGACTGTCGAAACTATGTAACAATAATAATAATAATATGAGCATGTTCATGTATAGGGCTGCTAGTTGTACGCAGCGATTTACAGACACATGTTTCAGCCTGAGGTCCCTGGCCCGTGGAACGTACAAATGTTTTTTTTCCGCATGAGGCACAGGGAGATAAAGTGACTTGGCCAAGGTCACAAGGAGCCCACACCGGGAATTGAACCAGACTCCCCTGCTTCAAACTATCAGTGCCAGTGTGTGTCTTTACTCAGTGAGCCACTCCTTCTCCCAATGTAAAGGACACTTACAACCAAGTAGCCATTTATTTTTAAAATCTCTTGTTACATGGGTATGTAGATAAAATGGTTTGGGACTGTAGCAAATAATGTTAGTGGCCAGATGTTATGGTCCCCTCCAATGCATGATGTTCTGAATATGACATCACCATCATGTTATGAAGTACGTTTCTGTGTATATTTCATTAACCTAACTAACTATAGTTTACTGTGTTTATTAATCGTTTAGAAATACATAGTATAGTCAATATGATGATATAAGCTACCATAATAAAGCTGGTGTTATCATTTGTCGGTGTTATACATGGATCCTACACCAATTGATAGAGACACAAACAGTTGTCTTAAAAAGTGTGTCTATGCTAGTGATGAATGTGCTCCCGTAAGTAAACAAATAAGTACAGTTATCCCCTTTTCTCCAACCACCTCTATATTACATTAATGGAAATTATAAGGAAACATACATAAAATGTGATGAAATGTGAGTAATCATTTTGTAATACAATGCACATGAAAGCTCAAGAGTAGCTAAATGCATATACATGATACAGAAAGTACATATATGTAACATTTGTGTTTAAACCAATATGTTGGGTTTTTAGTTCCAATAATTATAGGAAGATTGAGGTAGCCACATCTTATGAGAGATGTCAGCAAATATACATACCATGATCAGTCATACTGGAGATATACCTATAATGCAAAGGAACAATATATAAATTGCAAACATTGACATGCCATCTTCAGTACCGTAAACAACACAGCAAAGTGTGTATTTGGTGTTAAATGTACAACACCATGTATATTTAATGACATTCAAAATGTAAATCAGCCTGGTGTACACATCATATGGATGTACATGTTACACTGCACCAATAACATTGTATGTAAGCATACTAGAAGCATGAATGATTATGGGCATAATATGTGTTTTGTCTTAGCATAAGGAATAACACAATGCTAAAATATTATTGCTTTGTTACCCAAGTTGTATTCACATACACACAACTAAAGTACAATTGAAGAGGGATTATATAACCTGTGCAACAATAACATACCGGTGCCACATCCCTTTGTGCACACAGCAGAGAAAAGAAAGGTGTGCAACCCATATTCATCTGTGTCCTAACAGAAGGTTATATAAAGAAACATTATTGTTAATATAACATAATTAAACTATAAAAGTAGTACTAGGAACATATGAGTTTGTACTTACAAGAAAAAAATGAATTGATGAGATTCTGTCGTGTCTGGCCACCACTGGCTGTTTGTTCATTTTCAGCAGCTACATGGGTGGGATGCTCGTCTACCAAAGCCTCAGCTAGGTCTGACTGTACATTGTGCCTGAGTGCAACATTGTGCAAAATGCAACAGGCAAGGATAATATCAGACACTTTTTGAGGCTTGTATAGAAGAGCCCCACCAGTTCTGTCCAGACACCTAAACCTGGTCTTGAGTAGGCCAAATGTCCTCTCTATAACAGATCTTGTAGATATATGGGCTGCATTGTACCTGTCCTCTGCTTCAGTTTGAGGGTTTAGCACCGGAGTCAAGAGCCACGGCCTAATTCCGTATCCTGAGTCACCTATAATGAATGGAGCACACATAAGCTGACATTAGTGATCAAATTCTACAATGCCAACATTCCTAAATCAACATGTGTTTTGTGTTAGAACATGTAAATATGTACTCACCCAGCAGCCAACCAGGTTCAAAATGTCCCTCTTCGAACGCATGGAAGACTGAAGAGTTCCTCAGGATAGAGGAATCGTGACTGGAACCAGGGAACTTGGGTACCACATGCATTATCCTCATCGTCGCATCACATACCACCTGTACATTGAGTGAATGGTAGTGCTTCCGATTGCGGTACACATGCTCACTCTGACTAGGTGCAATCAAAGCAACATGTGTGCAATCGATTGCACCCAGCACAGATGGTATCCCTGCTATATTATAAAAGCCAGTCCTGACTTCCAGCCACTCTGTCGCCTCTGTAGGAAAATGAATATAATTCCTAGCGCGTCTATTGAGTGCATAGAGAAACTGGGTCAAGGCCCGCGAGAATGTAGATTGCGAGACCCCGCCCACTATGCCCACAGTTGTCTGGTATGACGCGGAAGCAAGATAATGTAATGAGCACAGCATTTTAACAAGCCCAGGGACTGCACGACCTCTGGCTGTGAAAAAATCTAAATCCCCCCTTATCTCCTCATAAAGAGCTAAGATTGCTGCTGAACTCAAACGATAGCGACTTACAATCTCCTCCTCACTCATCCCATCTAACAGGGTTCTCTCCCTGTACAGACGCGGACGAGGCACAAGTTGTCTCCTCTGTCTTCTCCTCTGATCTCCTGTCCCTCTACCTGTCCCTCGGCCTGTCCCTCTCCCTGTCCCTGTCGTATCCGCGTCACTGTCACTGTCCCTCGGTGTGTCCCTACCTTGCCCTATATGATTCTCTTGATCATCAAGCATGTCATAGAAAAGAATGTTCCTGCGTCTCCTAAACATTCGCAACATTTTGAAATGAGTAGCTGTGAATGAGCAGGTAATGTGCGTCCTTTAAATAGGTATGTGATGATGTCAGGTGACATAGTAAAATGCAAGGTGTTACATTAACATAATAAAGTACTTCTGTGGCAAGCTGTGTGCACTTGTTGTTCTAAGTATTTGTTGTGTGTATTCTGCAGGGAATGATGATATTTGGCAATGATGTGACGTGAAGCTTTGTACAAAGATTGCTTGCAAATAAATAGTTGCATGTGCAATGCATGTAACACTTGTGAACGCAAGAGTCAGTCATGTAATGAGACAAAAAGGCTGAGATTGACGTGGGAAAAGTTTTGTGTAACATGTGTAATTATCCATGTTATTGTGACATGTTGGCAACAATGAATAGTCGTGTGCATATGCATGCATTTGTGTAAGGAGGATAGTTGGTATAGAATGAGTTTACAAGGTGTCCCAATGATGAATTACTGTACATGTGTGTATAAGTTAGGTTGAAGTGCTTGTAATGCAACGGTTACAATGTAAACATGCAATGTGATTGAGCGTCCAATAAGTGACGTCATGAAAATAGGGAGGACCCAAAAGTATATGTAAACATGAGAAGACAGATGTACATGAACGTTTAAAGATGCGTGTCACATTACAAGCATTGTGTAATGTAAAGGAAGATGAATATACTGTGTATGTGTGACATGTGTGACATGTGTGACATCATGTAAATAATTGACGCTGAGTTGAGTAAAATGTGTGATATGATGTGAGGTTCTCCTTTAAGAGTGTAGTATAGTATTTTCCCTTGCCACATCATCACATGATGAGTAATGTGACCCGCAAATGCTGAAAACATGTAAAAGTCGAATGTTATGCAAATAAGACACATCAGCTGTGACACAATGCAGGGAATGCCCCCACACTGTAATGCAAATCCCCCTTGTATTGTGAGCAATGAAACGTAAACAGTACTATACTGTTATACGTCCCCGCTCCATTGACTTCCATTGATGTACAGAAGATGTTTTTTTTCTAAGTGCCGTTCCGGCAGCCTTAGCGATCGTTCTCCCGTCCAAACTGCCAACTTTAGTTGGCGGGAGAAATCGGCCATAACATCTCAATTTCGTAGTGCCGATCAGCCCCGATAAGCTGTTTTTTTTTGTTGAATCCAGCCGATTTAAAAAAGTGGCGATCAGTGTCGAAAACAGGCTTATCGGCAGGCGACTGGCCATAACCAAATTATCGGCTCCGAAACCTGGCGATATGAAGCACTTATCGGCGCTTACTGAATCTCAAACCCAATTTTGGCTATAACATGGCCATATTTCCCTTATCAACGCTTACTGCATGAGGCCCTAAATGTCATTGTAAGATTCACAGATGAGGACTTTATGCTGACTTTTCGCCAAATAGGTAAGCGAAATAAGTGATTAAACCTGCATTTGTGATTCTAAAATAGAAGAGCAATAAATGGTGTTTGGTCCTGTGAGGTCTTGGAACAGCAATATTTTATGTGAAATGTTCTTGCTTTGTAGAAGTCACAAATTGGTGTTAAGCTAAAATACTGAGTAAAGTGGGGAGGGGTGAGCTTAAACCCTGGGAGGGAAGGGCCCCTGACCTCCAAAACTGCTGAGACCAGCTGGACAAAGTTAATAAACACACAGATACCCAGCAAGCTCTAACCCCAAAAATTACCACATAGTATAAATATAAATATAGCCTGGAGCTCCCATGGCTCCTGGAGACCCCCCTTCCCTGGCGCAGCTCGATCGCGGGTATTGAAAAACCCGACGGCTGCTTCCAAGGGTGGGGGCTGGAGCAGGGAGCAGCGCGTCTTCTCCTGCCTGCGGCCGGTTGCCGGGGACGCGATCGGGCCGTTGCTAAGGCCGCGATCGCATCTCTAAGGTCCCGGCGGCCGCAGAGCAGGGCGCCGCCATTGAGGACCGTCTCGCGCATGTGCAGGGGACGCGTAGGCGCAGGGAAAGCCCCAGAGCTAGGGATAGCTCGCGCGAGCATAGGGACAGCTCAGGGAGAAGAGAGAAAGCCCGGGAAAGCTTGCGCACGCGCAGTGGAGGGTAAGGAAAGCCCGCGAACCCCTAGCCTACCAGGGAAGGCTCTGAGCTGGGACTACATATCCCATGAGCCTCTGCGTACCCCATGTGACACCAGGGAGCCAATAGGGCTTAGGGAGCTCCTGGGGAAAAGGATACATTTCGCGGGCAGTGAGCTGCGTAGTCAGTCAGGAAGAAGCAGAGCAAGGAGGCAGACAAGGGAAGGAGGTAGGGTGCAGGAGAGAGGGACTCCCCTGTATTAGGCCAGCACCCCCTTGGTCCAAGATAGCTCTGATGTTACCCTAAGATAGGAGTGTTGCCAGGGACTGCCTTAGAGTAAGGGACCCTGTCACTCCAGTAGTTAGAAGTCAGTTACTAGTGGGTAATTGGTTAGGGAGGTCCTAGAGAGGGACGCGGCCCTAGTTTAGAGTGCTGCACTGTCAGAGTCACAGCGGGCATTGCTGTGAGGTCTGACAGGCAGGCACCGTGTTTAGCAGCACGTTGGCTGTTAGAGTTAGTGAGGCTTAGGGATGTGGGTAGTTAGGGGAGTGGGACAGGTCCTGACCCCTTAGGCCCATAGGAGTATCCCAAGCCACCATAGGTTGCTGTATCATAGGGACGGCCTATAGTGCAGCACGTGCCCCTTATGTAGGTAGGGACACAGAGAAGTATCGTTGTTCCTGTGAAGCGGTTGGGACCACGTTGGGGTCCACAGAGACTGTTCCGGAGTGGGACCGCTCGAGCGGTCCACGTACAAGGAGAGCAGTGGAGGATCAGAAGGAGGCATCGCCCGACTGATCCTTTGAGAAGACTGTTGCGGACCCGAGCACCGGAGTGCTCGGCAGGTATTATACCAACACATGTGCACCAACAGGCCTAGAGGTTTTAGTGACTGCGCAGTCACCCATTGACTATCTCCATAGGAGTACGGGACATTGGGTGTGGGGGTTTCACTGGACACTGGGTGGGATCACCTAGTGTTGGGGAAACGTCCTGCGAGACGTCACGAGTAGTGTCTCCTCGTGAGAGGGACACAGGTTATGAGGTTATGTAAATGTGATGATATTCTCCATGCATATTAGTAAAGCCCTTAGTTATTATAATAGCACTGTGTGTGTGGTTTCTGATTGGGTTCCTATGTAGGGTCATTCTACACTTCCCTAGAATCCTACATAGGTGGAGGCACTGAAATAAGAAACGTTCCAGAAGATTCACCCCAGGCTCTCATTAGCGGAGGCTCAGACTTCCTGTGAGCCTGCAGGTATACGCACCACACCGGTAACACCACATGTTCTACTCACCCACACTATATATGAGATTGGGTGGGGTGGAATACCCGTTACATAAATATATATATATATATATATGCAAATATAGCTGTATGCTCATCTGCATGTCTTAGGCAGGTCTGCAACCCCGCCTTTCCCCATTATCACCCAGCATATAGCACTTCCACTGCAGCAAGGGAAGTGCTGTATGCTGGGTGATAATGGGGAAAGGCGGGGTTGCAGACCTGCCTAAGACATGCAGATGAGCATACAGCTATATTTGCATATTTGCTTTCCTGTGGAGGGTTTTTGTCACTTATTTTACTCACCATAACTTAACTCAGTATTATATATATATATAAATATATATATATATATATATATATATATATATAAATATTTATATATACAGTGTTCGACAAATCACCCAAAAATCTACTCGCCCAACCAAAAAATCTACTCGCCACCTAGTCCCACCCCCAACCCCGCCCCTTGTCCCACCCCCAACCCTAGTCCCGCCCCCAACCCCGCTTTAAAATAAAACATATAAATAAAATACATTTAATAAATTCCTAGCCAGAACAACATTCGTTTTTGACATAAATGTCTTTATTGTATTACATTATTCTACAATTAGTCCTTGTTACGTGTGTTTGTGTGTGTAAATGTCGATCTAGAAATAAAAGCCAGGTGTGAATGACTAGTTTCCTGAACCCCTTAACCAGTGTCTGGACGTCCCCGCTTCACAATATCTAAAGCAGCAATCCCACCTGGGATCTTATATGTATAAACGTAGAGATTGACACTCATACAAGTGTATGGACTCACAAGCTGTATTTCAGCATAAAGGTAGATGGGAACTTCTATAAGTAATTCGGTGTGTGGGCTGTGTTTCTGTCCCTGTGCATTTATCCAATAAATCACCCTCAGTTTTAGCACGGAGTTGTGCCCTTCATTCATTTTTTCTACAGGATTCTCCCTGCAGACTTCTACTTCAGCTGTGCTCCTTGCTTCTCTACACTCTGGTCCACCTGGGATCTTACCTGATCCGCAGTTCCTCAATGTCCAGGTACCATCATTCCCGCAATGTTAGGTGTTCCCTACCTGTCTTCTGGGTTAGGGGGGTTCCGATATCTTCTGTGTGAAGCTTGAGTCAGATCTAGAAGAAAGCAGTATAGGTTATTTTGGTGTAGTATAGGGCAGTTAAGATATATAGGGTAAATAAGAGATCGAGAAACAGAGTGTGAGGCAGACACAGGGAGAGGGTGAGAGAGAGAGAGAGAGAGGGGTTGAGAGAGATAGGGGGTGTGTGAGAGAGAGAGAGAGAGAGAGAGAGAGAGAGAGAGAGAGGGGGTGAGAGAGAGAGAGTGTGTGGGGGAGAGAGAGAGGGTGTGGGGGAGAGAGAGAGGGTGTGAGAGAGAGAGGGTGTGAGAGAGAGAGAGAGAGAGAGAGAGGGTGTGAGAGAGAGAGAGGGTGTGTGAGAGAGAGAGAGAGGGTGTGAGAGAGAGAGAGGGTGTGAGAGAGAGAGAGGGTGTGAGAGAGAGAGGGTGTGAGAGAGAGGGTGTGAGAGAGAGAGAGGGTGTGAGAGAGAGGGTGTGAGAGAGAGAGGGTGTGAGAGAGAGAGAGGGTGTGAGAGAGAGGGTGTGAGAGAGAGGGTGTGAGAGAGAGTGTGAGAGAGAGGGTGTGAGAGAGAGGGTGTGTGAGAGAGGGTGTGTGAGAGAGGGTGTGTGAGAGAGGGTGTGGGGGAGAGAGAGGGTGTGGGGGAGAGAGAGAGGGTGTGGGGGAGAGAGAGAGGAAGTGAGGGAGAGAGAGGGTGTGAGAGAGAGGGTGTGAGAGAGACAGAGGGTGTGAGAGAGAGAGAGAGGGTGTGAGAGAGAGAGATGGTGTGAGAGAGAGAGATGGTGTGAGAGTGAGAGAGAGAGAGAGAGAGAGAGGGTGTGAGAGAGAGAGGGTGTGAGAGAGAGAGGGTGTGAGAGAGATGGTGTGAGAGAGAGGGTGTGAGAGAGAGGGTGTGAGAGAGAGAGGGTGTGAGAGAGAGAGGGTGTGAGAGAGGGTATGAGAGAGAGGGTGTGAGAGAGAGAGGGTGTGAGAGAGAGGGTGTGAGAGAGAGGGTGTGAGAAAGAGAGGGTGTGAGAGAGGGTGTGAGAGAGAGGGTGTGAGAGAGAGGGTGGGGGAGAGAGGGTGGGGGAGAGAGAGGGTGCGGGGGAGAGAGAGAGGGTGGGGGAGAGAGAGAGGGTGCAGGGGAGAGAGAGAGGGTGTGGGGGAGAGAGAAAGGGTGTGGGGGAGAGAGAGGGTGTGAGGGAGAGAGAAGGTGTGAGAGAGAGAGGGTGTGAGAGAGAGAGAGGATGTGAGAGAGAGAGAGAGAGAGAGAGAGAGAGAGTGAGAGAGAGAGAGAGAGAGGGTGTGAGAGAGAGAGAGGGTGAGAGAGAGAGAGGGTGTGAGAGAGAGAGGGTGTGAGAGAGAGAGGGTGTGAGAGAGAAAGGGTGTGAGAGGGTGCGAGAGAGAGAGGGTGGAGAGGGGGCGAGAGAGAGGGGGCGAGAGAGAGAGGGCGACGGGGGTGGGGTGATTGGGTGGGGTGACGGGGTGGGGTGATGGGGTGACTGGGTGGGGTGACTGGTTGACTGGGGTGGGGTGACTGGGTGGGGTGGTGGGGTGACTGGTTGACTGGGTGGGGTGACTGGTTGACTGGGTGGGGTGACGGGGTGACAGGGTGGGGTAACGGGGTGACTGGGTGGGGTGACGGGGTGACTTGGTGGGGTGACTGGGTGGGGTGGTGGGGTGACTGGGTGACTGGGTGGGGTGACGGGGTGACTGGGGTGGGGTGACTGGGGTGGTGGGGTGACTGGAGTGGGGTGACTGGGTGGGGTGACACTTCTGGTATCCTACACACACATACACACCCATGCATACACATACACTCTCCCATGCATGCATGCACAGACACACAGACACAGACACACACACACACACACATACACACTCACTCTCCCATGCATGCATACACACACACACACTCTCGCATGCATACACACACACACACATTCTCCCATACATGCATGCATGCATACACACACACACACGCATGCTCCCATGCATGCATGCATACACACACACACACACACACACCTCTCCCATACATGCATGCACACACACACACACACACAACAGGGGGAAGAAGAGGAAAGGCCGCGCGACTGAGCACCACCACCACCACTGCCCTGCTCGCCCCCCCGTGACCATCTCCCTCCCTGCGAGGACAGCCACGGGACCGCGGGGAAGCGGAGACCAAGGAGGTTAGAGGGGAACACCCCGCTACCATCTCCCACCCCGCGCAGGGATCTGGGAAGCGGGAAGTGGTGCATGAAGCCAGTACAACACACACTACCATCACCCGTCCCGCGCTGGTATCGCGGAAAACCGGGGTAAGCGGGGACACCCCCCACTACCATCACCCGCCCGCGGGGATCGCGGGAAGCCGGGGTAAGTGGGGAACACCCCACTACCATAACCCGCCCCGCGCGGGGACCGGGGAAAGCTGGAAGTTGTGCGGGAAGCTGGGGGGAATAAGGGGGGACACCTCCGCCCCGCGCGGGGACCGGGGAAAGCTGGAAGTGGCGCAGGAAGCTGGAGGGAATAAGGGTGGGACACTTCCGCCCAGCGCGGATAAGCGGGGGCCGGGGAGAGAAGGCGGAACACCCTCGCTACCATCTCCAGCCACGCGCGGGTATTGGGGGGGGAAGCGGGGAGTAAGGGGGAACTGCAGGAGGCAGGGAAGGAGCAGAGGGGATGGAGGATTGGAGAGTACTTACTCTAGTACTCTCCAACAGATTTCTGGCCAGAAAAAATGGCCGTTCATTGAGGGCGGGCTCATATAGAGCCTGGCCGCGCGCCCACAAAGCCTGGGAGTGCGCGCCAATCAGCTGTCAGGTAGGGGGAGTTATTTATTTATTTATTTTTTCAGCGCGAGCAGGGAAAATTCAGCGCGAGCAGGGAAATTTAAAAAAACAAGCACGTGTTCTGCTTGGGCCAATATTTACTCGCCTGGGGGTTAAATCCACCCGCCCCAGGCGTGTAAATGTATAGGATTGTCGAACACTGTATATATATATATATTGTGATGCCGTCACTGCCCTCTAAGGGCTAGAATGGGGCAGTTGTGGGACTTTACAGCTCTCATAGAGTTAATCCTCCTGGAAAAAGGTCTGTTCAGCTGCTATTTAATGAGCTAATTAGCCTATAGTCAGGAAGTGATACAGAGATTCCCCCCCCCCCATGCTGTCTGAGACACACTGTGGAGAGTGACACAGAGAGGGTGAGAGACGCTGCTGCTATACTGATCTGAAGGCACACACAGACAGCCCTGGGAGAGACTGAAAGGGGAGCGGCTGCAGGTACACTGGGTAAAGTGGGGAAAGAGGTTAGTTCTCCCACAATTAGTTAGGGGCTAAGCAGTATTAGTCAGTACTCCTGGAAGGAGTTAGGTCTTCTGTTTCTGTTTTGTGTTATGAGTTAACCCTTTACCTGCTTTGTACCCTGCTTAGAAAATACAGTGTTTTCTGCCTTTGATCTGGACAAATGATCTGACGCTGGGACTGAGACATCACAATTGGTGGAGTTTAACGCGGGCAGTCCACAAGGCAGTGAAAGTGGAAAATGGAGGAATTTCTGACCTCGCTTCAGTACAAACAAACAGAAAATGCTGCTATCCTAATGCAGGATTTGCAGCAATTGGCAAAGACCAAAGAGGAGATGTCAAAATCCTATAATGAGAGTTTACAACAGATGACAAAGTCACAAACTGAAAGTATGGTGGTGTTAGTACAGCAGATGGCGCTGTCCCTACATCAGACGCTAAAAGAAGAGCAATACGAGGCGCAACTTTGCCTACACAAGGAGCTCCGAGTGTTGGGAGAGAAAATTACTGCCCAGCCTAGAGTGGCCCCACAGGTCGGTCACCAGGTAAAAATGCACCTCATTCAGAAAATGACGATGGACGATGACGTTGAGGCATATCTGTCAATTTTTGAGCGCACCGCAGTACGCGAAGGGTGGCCAGCTGAGGAGTGGGCGGGAATAATTGCTCCCTTCCTGGTGGGTGACTCACAACAAGCCTATTATGACTTAGAGCCCGAGCAAGCTAAAGACTATGACATCTTGAAGGCGGAGATTATGGCACGGCTAGGGGTCACCCTTGCGGTTCGGGCCCAACGGTTCCATTCCTGGCGTTATGATATAGAGAAGACACCCCGCTCTCAACTCTATAACCTTATACACTCTGCAAGGAAGTGGCTCCAGCCTGAGGTATGTTCCATTGCTGCAGTTGTCGAAAGAGTCGTTATAGACCGGTTCCTGAGGGGTCTCCCCCGCACCATCCAGAAGTGGGTGAGCCAGAGTGACCCCAAAGACGCCGAACAGTTGGTCGCTTTAGTCGAATGTTACTTGACTGCCGAGGAGATGTCCAAGAGTTCAAGTCCAGATGAGTGCTCCAGTTCTCGCTTCCTGCACTCCAGGATGTCCGATAAGACTGTTCGTCCGAATAGGAATCCCCAAGGTCTCATTGTCTTGCGTAAAGGAGTAGGAAGTCCCACAGCACCTAGGAGGGAATCTGGTCTCGTTGTTCCCAGTAGACTGGAGACAAAACACCAACCCAGTTTTGGAAGGTATATAGAGTGCTACAGATGCCATGAACTTGGACATGTGGCCGCAGTTTGCCCTCGGAACGCGGAACCAATGGAATGTAACTTTTCTGTTGGGCATGATTCGTGCTGGGTTTCTACGGTACAGCACAGTTCTTGCAGTTCAGAAGAGGACTACTGCTGCGGCACAGTTTATTCGAGCATTTGCCCGTTCTGTGCCGCAGCAGTAGCCTGGCGCGCGCCCGAGTGTGACGGGCGCGCGCCGAAGCAGCGGAAGAGCGCCCTCCGATCGGGGCGCTCTCCCTCCCGCTGCCGGGTCCGCCGGGTCCCCCGGAACCCCCTGCCGCTGTCCCGCGATCGCGGGACACCAGGGCTCCCTCGGGGAGCCCCTGGACGTGCGTGCAGGGGGCGCACGCTCCCGAAGACGCGTGACCGCGCGTCTATGACGCGCGGCACGCCGAGGGGCGGCCACTAGCAAGCCGGGAAATCTCCCGGCTTGCGGATCTGGCCGCAGTGCAATTAAATGTGTCGCCAGTGTATGAGGACTCCTATGTGGCCACGCGTAAAGGACAACCTCCGTGTGCAACAGAAGCTGCAAGGAAAGTTTACCCCGTGGCATCAGAAAAGACCAGCGGTGGACTACAACACAGAGCGCTTGACGCAATCGTCACAGGAGTGACTATTAGCCTTGGTATGACAAAGGCTACCGATACCGCCATAAGCAGAAATCCAAGTGAGTCAGACCAGAAGAGTGTTGACTGGAAACAGTTCTATGAGGTGTCCCAACAAGACGTTCAACGCCTCATCAGCAAGCTAGAAGTTTCTCAGCGAGAGGTCTGCACGTTAAAAACAGAGCTGGGTAAAGTAAAGCAGCAAGTGCCACAGGAGAGACTGAGTACCCAGTGGGTCCCCGCCGAGCAGCATGATGAGCTGAAGGCCACCCTGAGCCTTACCCGAGCGTCACTGGAAGCAAAATACGAAAAAACTAAAAATGTCCAAACCTTGGAATCTGAAAAACTGAAGTTGGATAAAAGGCTCCTAGAGCTAAAGCGGATAACTGAACACACGTCCCAGCAACTCACAGCTATAAAGGAGGACAACCTAAAGCTGGAGAAAGAGCTGGAGAAGCAGAGAGCCTGCTCCATCACCAAAAATCAGTACACCCAGGAGAAAGAAGCATGGAAAACAGAAGCAGCGGCAATCCTAGCGACTACAGAGATCCAAAATCTAAAGGATGCGCTGATACAAACCAAGAGCAAGCACCGGGAAGAGATGAAGGCCCTGAGAGGAATTGAATTGGCACCTGCCTTAAGCCAGAAAAGAAGTATAGAAGGACAGCTTCAAGACCTGAGGAAGGGCCTGGAGTCTGAGCGTGCTGGTCGCAAGAAGGCAGAGAAACAACAGTGTGAGCTAGGCGAAGAGCTCGAAGCTCTGAAGACTGAGTGGGAAACTACGCTGGACTCTATTACTGCTCAGCAGGAGATCTAATATGAAGAAAACATTTAAGAAGAGGTAGATGTCAGACATGTCTGACAAAGAGGTTGGTGCACGGGAATAGTGCACGGGCCGCTCACTGGACAATGTTTCGCTGGGGGGAGGGATATGTGATGCTCTACTCTTGCGGCAGCGGGCTTCAGTCAGCGCCTCGGCCTGAAGGGCCTCCCAGGACTTCTTCCAAGCGGAGCAACTTCTCATGAGGTGAAGAGAGCCGCCAGGACAATCACATAAGGGGCAAACCCCAAGTAGTTGATTCTCAGGGGAGTCCCTAATGACTAGGACTCCTCCGGTCAGTTCGTAGACTTGTCCATGATTCTCCATGATCATAGATAAGCAGGCAGCAGTTCAGAGGCACAACTGTTGTCTCTGTAGAACACAAACGTCTGGCTCCTCACTTCCTGTGGGTTCCTTCATTCACACTCGGCTCCTCACCCTGGTAGATAGGATAGTCCAATCCAGAACAGGCCAAGGGGGAGGGGTTAAATAGTTCCCGCAATTTCCTTGCAAGCTGTAGGTCAGCAAAAGCTTGCAATTGAATATAGCTTTTGCAGAAAAGCACGTGGCATTCCTGTTAGGAGCAGGAACCGCCATCTTGAGGTAGTAACACAGTCCAGCACAAGCGTGACTCCTTCTTCCAGTAAGAAGTCACACAAATCACAATTCTCTCTGTGTTCAGCCGTGGCCCCTGTAGCGCTGTACAGTAACACACCAACACAATTCCTTTCTGTCCCTTTTCTTTGAGTCTCACGTGCCCTGGTGTCGCCTCAGGGAATGCCTCGCAACAGGGACTTCCGCAATAACTCTTATTGCAGGGTGCACAGGACCGAGAGAGCCGTGGTCACCATGGTCCTGTACCCTCTCCGCCTCGTCGTTGTGGGTGCAGAAGGGTATTCACGCTTCCCTGGTGTTACCTCAGGGAAGTCGCCCCAACTGGAGTGCCAATAAGGGGCCTTCCAGCACCCTGGTGCAGCCTCAGGAACCGGTTCCCCTTTGCTTCATAGATGGGTGCACAGGAGCCTCCTTTCCGCGGAGTCCCTGTCCCCTTGGAGTGCAAGTGGTTACCCATACTTCCTCTGGTCAACGGTCCATAGCCACACGCAACCAGGGGGTAGCCAAACCTTGCAAAGGGTCTTCTTGGATAGGTAACTCCCTCCCTGGGGAAGTCAATTTGCTGCTCTGTGCTGCATAGAAAAGTCCCAATACTGCTGCATGGTCCACTGTCCCTGAAAGCCTGTCCTGTTGGTAAAACCTGTCCTGTCCTGGGATGCAGGCATCATCTCAGCAGCACCTCCAAATATAACCCTATTATCCCCCACCCGACATGAGATTGGGTGGCGGTACACTCCTTTCCAGGTTTCGCTCAGGTGTCTTGGTGCTGTATACCTGCTGGTAACCGGAGGGCTGAGAGCTCCGTGATGTTTTGGGGAGAACCAGGACAGGGACAGCAGGTGGTGTGGGACAGGTTACCTTTCTCTTGTTCTCTCTGGGTGGTGCAGTGCCTCCAGCCAGTAGGGATACTCTGGGGTCTGCAGAGGAGAGACCCCTACTGACACTTTCTCCTTCTCACACCAGGAACAGTGATACACACACAGCAGCTTCTTTCTGTGGTCCTTTATTCAGAGCAGCACACACAGCATACAGCTGAACATCATAGGCCTGATCTTGCTTCTCTGCCCTCTGCTTATGGCAGCTTAACTCCCCCCCCCCCTCCTTACCCAGGTGGGGCAAGAGGGGGAGAAATATTCTCTGTCATCTCTCCTCATCTTCTCTCAGACTCAATGATCTTCCCTAACTGATCACTTATTTTAGGAAACATGTCTCAATTTGAATATCCTCAGGGAGTGTCTCTAACTTTGAATCATTGCAACTCAAAGCTGGATACCGATTGGCTCACACACATCAGGGGGTGTTCCAACCCATATCCACCCTTTGGATTAACATGCTCAAAGGTTGCTTAAGCCTGCCCCCGAATATTGCTACAATACTCAGAGCTGAAATGCAAACAGGCTAACTGAAGGAATTAACCTTTCCACTGCCTGTTCTAACAGGACTGACAGAGGAAAGGTCCAGAATTAGCAATAGCTGCCGAAGGCCAGGCTATATATATATATATATATATATATATATATATTTATATATTTATATATATATGTATGTTAAAAGGTGGGGAGAGGAGCACCCCTAAGTATGCTCCAATCAATAACAGTGGATGTGGTAAAGTTCGTTGGACCTCATGTATATTGTAGTAGTGGGACGGCAAAATATATATATAACGGGTGAAAATGGCCACGGTGAATGTAAATGTCCATCTATGATGTGACTGAGATCCAAATTGTGTCCCTCAATGTTAAATAGCCTGATGAACCTCTCCGTGTCTGGCCCAGGCACTGTAGAAATGAATTCTGTGCTGGTCCTAATACACGGTATATAACAGAGGCATCCTCGTGTGCAAGTATGGCAATGGAAGAGGAACGGCAGGGAAAAGGAGGGGGACACTTAGCTTGGCATAGATGTCCTGGACCTAGGTGATCCGATGGTGAAGAACGTCTAGTCACTCGGGAGGCTCCGGCAGCTGCTGAGGACCTCTTCCTCCGGTGTAGTATCACAGAGAGTGTTGGCGCCGCTGTGACGTTATCTGTCCGCTACTCGCCTACGCCGGTATCCTGCTGCCACACCACGCTCACCTCGAGGACCGCTGGTGATCATTCATCACTGCAGCTCACTCTGTCAGCCAAAATCCACCAAGCCCAAGAATTAAGGGTATAAATTGTATGCCGTCCTATGCCGTGCTCCAAAGTGAAGACAGGAAAAATTGGTGGAAGGAATTGGGCACCGCAAATACTGGATGACGAGACTGATCTTGGATAATCTGGTTTTTGAAGCAAAAATTGGCACTGAGTGCTCATTTGCATGTCATTTCCCAGAATCCCTTGCTGCAGTGGAAGTGCTGTGTGCTGGGTGATTGTGGTGAAAGGCGGGGTTGCAGACCTGCCTAAGACCTGCAAATAAGCATACAGTATATTTACATTTGATATATATATATATATATATATATATATATATCAATTGGAATGCTAGTGGGCATGGCTAAAAGTATACAACAAAAAAGCCCAAACATGATTGCCTCAGGAAGGCAGTGAGCCTTTCCATCAACATAACCTCATTTATACGCCGTTCAACCGTTTGTTTTGAGGGTGGTGAAATCTTTTTCCATGAAGCCGCGAGTGAACACCTTGCGGCAGTGAGGATAAATGAGATGAATTTCTTAATAGGGCAATCAATATCTTCTATAGGTGTTGCTAGGAGGAAAGTTAACGGGTCAGTGGGGTTGTAATACCCGTTACTTTCCTGATGAGCTCCCCAATGTTAGACTAGAACCTCATAATTTCCGGGCATGTCCACCAAATGTGGGCCATATCTCCCTTCTGTCCACATCCTCTCCAACAAAGATCCGAAGCAATCAATCATCTACCGAATGTTATGAAATTTGGGAAAGGTGGCTGGCCTACCGACCAGAAAGAATCTAAAGAGAGGGTAATACGCCAATTTCTTTAGTTTTATAAACACCCCCCCCCCCTCTCCCTGACGAGACGGCTGGTGAGGGGTGTGTGGGGGGAGGCCGGCCCTCGGTCGAGGGTACCCATCTATACCTTCCCTCCCTTCCTTCTACCCCTCCCTCCCTACCCCCTTTTTGGTTTCACCCCCGCCCCTCTCTCTCCCTCCTTTTTCACTCTTCTTTCTACCACTTTTCCTTGATCTACTGGATACTAAGACTCCCCCGGCTGGGGGTTTCTATCATTTTTAGTATAGCTGGACGGGCCCCCACCCCTCCCTGAGTGATGAAAGTGTAATAAGATTAAAATGTGCGCACTACAGTTAAGAATTTTCCCCCTCAACGTATCTTTCTATATTCTATTGAAAATTATTTGTATTGGGTTTTGAAGATGTATCGGATTGTTGTCTTGATGTCTCTGCTGATACCCAATAAAAAAAAATGTTTGCACAAAAAAAAAAAAGCCCAAAGCTACATCCAATATGACAAAAATACACAGTGAAATACCTATATATCTCTTGAAAAGGGTCATTTAGTTAAATCCTTTGGCCAAAGCGTTATAAGCCTGCTAGCCACATCAAGGCATGACCATGTGCAGCAGCTTGTAGAGACTGAACCTGCTTCAGTTTGGTGATACGTATGATACAATTCTTCCCTAAACCTGCTGACTTTTTTTGTTTGCCTTACTGCTGACTTTAGCTATAGTTCTGGGCATTCCTTCAGGGTTAGCAAGATGTGTCTTAACCCTGTCACTGCCCTTTTTTCTGTTTGCCATATTGCTGATTTAGGGGCCTATGCAGAGAGCAGCGAATTTTAAAAATGGCGAATTTAGTAAAAAGTAGCTTTTTTGGAGAGTTTTATTCTCCATATGCAGAAAAGTGCGAATTCTGCTATGTTTAACATGGATGCGTGTGGCGAGTTTAAATTGGCGAGATGCGCGCTTCAGAAACGTGTAAAAACAAATTCGCGCCTTTTTTTCCCATTGCAATGGCCGCGAGCGGCAGCTTCTTGCCAATTTTTTCTGGCGAGGCAAAAAGGAGACAATCGCGCCATTTTATTGGCGCGAACAGCCGCTAGATGCCGTTCGCGGCTCTCTGCATTAGGATATTTTTAAAACTGGCGAGATTGAGGTTCTCGCCAGCCGCGAGGCGAGTTTTACAAATAGAAAAGAAAAATTGGCGCGTTTTTCGGAACTCGCCATTTTCTGCTGTTTTCTGCGCGATTTTCTCCAAAAAATGGCGAATTTCGAAATAGCGCTGCTCTCTGCATAGGCCCCATAATGTTTTATTTTGGGGATTTCTCTTTTTGGCTAGCAGGATGGGTTCCTAGCATTGTCTTAGATTTTTCTGCTTCTTTGATACTAGATTGATTCTATATGACTACAATGGGTGATTTATCCGAGACAGTTCTCAACATTACTGTTTATATCATTTAACCAAAGCTTCCCGGTTTATGCTTGATAGGTATTGACTGGTTGAATAGCAGTTAACATTTGTGAACACATTGACATTTTTTTATTAGTGTTCCTCTTTTTAGATTATCCTGTCTATGTATACATTACTTTAAGCTCTTTAGTTGTCTATATGATTACATTACAGATGGGAGGGAGATATTATGTGGTTTGGCATGAAGGGAAGTACCACAGGTTCCTTTTCTAATGTTCTGTGGGAACAGGCCTGAGGAAGGGGCATCCTGCCCCGAAACGTTGCCCCCTTTTCGCTTTCATCACACATTTCACATTTTGCCGTTATGCAGGTTATTGTCACTAGCGTATCCCCTCTGTGTTTCCGTTTGTGTTTCCCTTCCCTCCTCTCCTTCCTCTCCCCTCCAATCATGCCACTTTTTGGCTTTTGTATATATAGATTTTCCCTAAGATTATGGTAGCATTCTTCGAGTGATATATTCTATATTGTATATTTCATTTCAATACAACTCATATATTTTCTGGCACATTTGCTGACCAGTGCTTTCATTTTATTCCAAATGAGTGCTGGGGACATCTCTTTTTCTTGTTCTTTAGTTTGGGAGGGTTAAGGGTCCCCCCATGTTGTTCCTGTGCACCAGGTAATAGTTTGTTAATATTTGCATTAGGAGTGCTGTCTGTAATACAGGCATACCCCGTTTTACATACACTCGTTTTACGTACACTCGCAAGTACGTACACTTTTTTTTAACTGCACCATACCCCTGTGTACGTACTCAGTGCTTCGCGAGTACGGACACCAGGGGGCGGGGCGCGTGCACGGCGGCGTGCGCTTGCGGTGGCGTGCGCACGTCTGCATAACTCGCCTTCCTTCAATGTTGTCCAACGGAGCGAGCAGGAGTGCAGGGGCGCGGTGCGCGTGCACGGCTGCGTGCGCACTTCTTCATTGTCTCTCCTCCTTGAAGCTCCTTCAGTCATCATTCACAGAGCGGGAGAGGAGGGGGGAGTACAGGGGGCGGCGCGCGCACGGCTGCAGGTTACGTGCGGACATCTTCCTTGTCTCCCCTCCTTGAAGCTCCTTCAGTCTTCTCTCACGGAGCGGGAGAGGAGTGGGGAGTGCAGGGGGCGGCGCGCGTGCACTGCTGCGGCTGCGTGCGCACCTGTTAATATGCTCCCCCTCCTTCTGTCTTCTCCAACGGAGCAGAAGTGGAGGAAGGAGGGGTGAGTGCAGGGGGCGGCGCGCGCACGGCTGCGGCTGCGTGCGCACCTGTTAATATGCTCCCCCTCCTTCTGTCTTCTCCAACGGAGCAGAAGTGGAGGAAGGAGGGGGGAGTGCAGGGGGCGGCGCGCTGCACTGCTGCGGCTGCGTGCGCACCTGTTAATATGCTCCCCCTCCTTCTGTCTTCTCCAACATCTGCCAGCACTAGTAAGAAAAAAAAAATCAGCTGACATTAAAACATTTCTTTCAATAAAGCCTACAGTATTTATTTTGGTTACAAATGCATTCTTTACATCAGTTATGCACATATATGATGTTTGCAGTACAGTACATGCATTGTAAAGTGGAAAAAAGGTCGTGCTTCACTTTAAGTACATTTTCACTTTACATACATGCTCCGGTCCCATTGCGTATGTTAAAGTGGGGTATGCCTGTACCGTACTTTTTGTATTGATCTTATTGGTGCTTCAGATGATTGTAATGCCATGCGCTGATCACATTACAATTCCTATTGACCTGTGGGAGTGGGGCTTAATAGACAGCCATATTGGTTTCCAAAGAAAAAACAGGAACACATACAAATTTGTAAATATCTTTGGAACCAGGGGTGGGATCAGAGTGAAAAATAGTATGGGTTGGCACTTTCGCTCTTGTTGTGGTGTTGATTCTAAAAAAAATTGTGTTTTTGGTTTTAGATGTGGTTTTAGTTCTAAAACTGTTTGTGTTTTGGTTTAGGTGTATTAAGGGGCACAATACTATGCATTATTCTTTTAATAGTGGAGTGTGAAAGATTGACAAACTACTTGGGTCTTTCACTGGAGAAATGGTTCAGCTTTTAAGTATAATTTAGTTACGTTTGTAAAAGTATATAAAACCTTAGAATACTCTTCTTTCAACATCCTAGAAAAGCCATCATCAGTTATTTGTTTATGGATCAAGACTGGTTTTGGCTCCAGTTTGCTGGTCTTAGTATGTATAACAAAGCCTCACCCAGTGGTATAATCAATACAACTGGCCTCCACTAAAACAATGGCACACTCAGTTACAGTGGGTTAGAAGCCAAACCTCAGTCTGGATGGACTCCAGTACTGCCTGATCTAAAAAGTATGTGCCCCAGAGTGAACAATTGGTCACTGGACCTGTCCCCTTCTTTCCAGGTCTTTGCCTTATCTACATGATTTTTCCAAATGGTTTTTGATATAAATACTGAAATAAAGGAAGTGTTAAACATATTCAACACTCTATATTATTTTCAATTTCTCCTTAGAGACCACATAGATGGATATCTCTTTTCATCTGATTTTTCTTTTTTAACTTTCAAAAGAATATGAACGAGAATCAACAGGTTTATGTGTGGGAAGGAGAAAGGGTGTGATTCTCTCACAAATAACCCCAAACAGTCAATGCTGTAGGAGTAAATACAGACAGCAATTTAGCCTTTTACTTCATTTTTTAGAAATGTTTGGGTTCATTATAGTGTTGTGTAAGCTAAGGTTTTATGAGTAGTCCAATTTTTCAACAAAAGGGGAATTGCACAAGGTGAAAGCACTGAGACGTGTAATACTATCTGTACAACTTTTATTATTTGTTAATTCAAGATGTGTTCAGTAGTGTAACAAATGTTGGTCCTAAAATACAAAGCATAAAACATAGTTATATTTTTTTATGATTAACCCAATGAGAACAGGGGGTCAATGAGTGACTTTCTTAGAACATGGACTCTGGTAAATATGTATATTAATGGCCAAATAATGGCTGGATGTTCGATTTTTGCTCTTGTCTATAGTTTTTATTTGATGGTTACATTTCTTAGATTATGCTTCAGCTTGAAATAAGATGTTTACCAGCCTGAACTTCCTGAGACAGTAATGTCCCCAACCCAACTTTAGGTGTATCAAAGGGCACAGTAAATTATTCTCTTATTAGGGGGGTGGGAAATATTACAAAGTACTTGCGTCAACACTGGAGAAATGGTTCAGCTAATATGGGTAATTTAGTTAAGTATGTAAAAAGGGGCAGTTGTGGAAAACCTTAGTATAAATTCCCTTTAACACCCCAGAAAAGGCATCATCAGTTATTTGTTTTTGGATCAAGACTGGTGTTGGCTCCTGTTTGCTTGTCTTAGTGTAACAAAGCATCACCCGATGGTATAATCAAAAGCACTGACCTCAACTAAAACAATGGCACACTCAGTTACACTAAGTTAGCAGATAAACTTCGATGTGGATCGGCTGCAGAACTGCCTGATCTTCAAAAATGTGTGTGCCTCAGTACAAACTATGGATCACCCCTTTTTTTCCCAGCCTGTGTCACAAACTATCTTCCTACAATTTTCTCATGGATATCACGTCATGCCCGAGATAAGTAGGAATTTAGACAGGGCAAAGCAGTTGATGTGGTATACTTAGATTTTGAAAAGACTTTTGATACGGTGTCACACAAAAGGTTATTGTAAAAAAATAAAATTCATTGGTCTCGATAAAAATATTTCCACATGGATTGAAAACTGGTTGAAGTGAGAGTTGTCATAAATGGAACTTTTTCAGTTTGAGCTAAAGTTGTAATTGAGTAACTTAAGGTTCAGTACTGGGACCACTTCTTTTTAACTTGTTTATTGATGACCTTGCGGTGGGCATAGAGAGCACAGTCTCCATCTTTGCGGATTACACTAAATTGTGTAAGTTTGTACAATCAGAGCAGGATATAATTTTTCTCCAGAACGACTTGGAAAGATTGGAAACTTGGTAGGTGAGGTTTAATACAGATAAATGGAAGGTTATGCATTTAAAAAACAAGAATAAACAGGCTACAGTACTTACAAATTAAATGGGGCAAAAATTGAAGTGCTTGTAGACAGCAGGTTTAGCAATAGTGCTCAATGTCTGACAGTTGCTGCAAAGGCAAATAAGATCTTATCTTGCATTAAACGGGATATGGATGGAAGGGAAGAAAGTATAATTATGCCACTGTATAAAGCATTGGTCAGAACACAACTTGAATATGAAATACAGTTTTGGACATCACTCCATAAAAAATACTGGAAAATTTGCAGAGAAGCACAATTAATCAAGGGGATCGAAAATCTGACTTTTGAGAAGAGGCTAGCTAAATTAGATTTGTTTCCATTAGAAAAAAGTTGTCTAAGAGGGGATATGACAACTATATACAAATATACAGTATTCAGGGCCAATACAAGGATCTTTCAAATTAATTATTCATCCCAAGGGCAGTACAAGCGACATGGGGCCATCCCTTAAGGTTGGGGGAAAGGAGATTTCACCAGCAACAAAGGAAAGGCTTCTTTACAGTTAAAATGTGAAATTCATTATATACTGTATGGAGACTGTGATGGCAGATTCAATAGATATCTTTAAAAAAAAAGTTGGAGATCTTTTTAGAAAGGAAAGTTATACAGAGGTATACCAAATAAGTAAATATGGGAAGGATGTTGATCCAAGGAATAATCTGATTATTATTATTTGGAGTCAGGAAGAAATTTATGTGTACCCTTTTTGAGACATCATTGGATAATGTTTAACTGGGGTTTTTTGTTTGCCTTCCTTTGGATCAATATACAGTAAATAAAAATATTGCCTAAGTATCTGTCGTCTAAATTTAACATACTGTAGGTTGAATTCGATGGCGGACATTTGTCTTTTTTTCACCCTCATCTTATATGTAACTACTGTATATAACATATTCCAAATGGAATATCTAATCATTCCCCCCTCCAATTCTATTCCATCTGCTCAAATTTCAATTGTTCTCCTTGAAACACAAAACCTGATCACTAATGAGCTAACTGAGTCTCTGTCCCATAGAGTTTACAATCTAATATTGGTGCCTGAGATAATGGAAGATAAAGTAACTTGCCCAAGGTCAAAAGTAGCTGACACTGGGATTTGGAACATGTTCCGCTGCTTCAAAGTCAGTGTCATTGTTTTCTGAATATAGGAAAAAAGTCAGAATCACTGCAAATAACGGCCATACCGCAAGGCGAACCAGGACGAAAAAAGGCTTTATTTATTTAAATACACACAAAAAAGAACAGGCTACACCATGTCCTCCCTCAATGTGTTTCACGCCGTCAAGGACGCTTCGTCTCCAGACTGGTTCGCTTTGCGGTATGGCCATAATTTGCAGTGGTTTTGGACTTTTTTCCTACATTCAGCATTGCTTCCCTTGAGATCCAGGATGCCCACCTGGAGAGAGAGCTTTAGAGGAAACCTCCATTACAACAGATCTACCCGCCCAGGATAACACGGGTTATAAAGGGACACTGACACGGAGGATCATCTGGCCCAGATCGGAAGACTGGCTTCAGAGGTAAGCATTATTTTATTTACCTCTGAGACCCGATCATTGTATAGAAGGCTTTATTCATCACTTCATCTCTCTCCTAACAAGACGACACACCAACTGATTTGTTTAACACTATATGTGTACCTATGTGCAAGACAGCAATTTGATTATCATTGTTTTCTGAGTCAGTGCCTTCACTCACTGAGCCACTCCTTCAGGCCTTCTAAGACCTTTTCTACATCTCATATCTATTTCTTCCTTCTGCAAGACACATGTTGAGCAGCCACAGAACCTTAACCAACGTCTCTCCTCAACACACCTTGTACATTCCATTTAGCGGGCAAACCAATTTTATTTGCATCCATAGCCCAGACAAGTGCTGAGCAGAATTATGCACAAATTGAACTCAGTGAACTAAAAGCAATAAATCTGCATGGCTGGCCCAACCAGAAGAAAACTGTTGACAGACTTATACTATCTTACTGGACAATGAGACATGAGATACATATTGAGGATGGTTTATTATTGACAGGTAATGAATGTATCACACCCAAGAGCTCCAGAGCACAAATGGTAGAAAGGTTACGTTTAGCACAAGCTAGTACAGTAATGTACTGGCCCAACATCAGCAGAGAAATTGAAATGCCTGTCAGAGCCTGTGACACTTATCCAGAAATGCGACCCATCAATCAACAAGAACCACTGCAGTCACATGATATACCATGGACAAAGGTTGCAGAAGACAAATTTGATCTGTGTGGTCATTCCTATTTGCTTTTTGTAGACTCATTTTCAAAATATCTTGAAGTACTTAGACTACCAGATAAAAAAGCACAGCCAGTCATAGCAAAACTGAAAGACTTATTTGCATACCATGAGAAATGGTCTCTGATCACGTACCATTTGCCAGTCATGATATGGTTACTTTTACCAAGAAATTGGATATTTTACAAGCTTAGGGTATCCTCAGTCAAATGGAATGGCTAAAAGGACAATTAAAACTGTAAAAGGGACTGTAAGAGATGTGTGCAGAAGTATTTAATGGAGACCGATTAGGGTGAAATTAAATTCTGCTTAATTGCGCCTGTTCCTTTAACAAGGCAAAACATACAAAAAGAAACAAACTAAAGGCCTACTCCACTTTGGAGAATAACTTAACCTTTACTCCAGCCCTCTCTAACTGGGTGGGTAGCTAAGCTGGTTACCAGCCTAAACACATACACACATACAAACATAAAGTGAAACAAAAAAACATGCGCTCATAAGTGATCAGTGATGGGTGATAGTGACTTAGAAATAAGGTATAAATTACAACCTGATAAGGGTGAGGTTTTGTGCTGCTGGTCAATTAGGATGTCTCAAACACCAGGATACATGGAAACAGAAAATAGAGAGCACAAAAACCATAGTGTAGTATATTTAAAAAACTATTTATAGGGTGGGGGTGAGTGTTGCACGTACATCAATAAAAAGGTTAACAGCATGACATGTTAGGGACATGTTACCACTCGGCGGGGACAGCAGGACACGGACAGATGTATCTTGGACGTCCTCCCTCTAGCTGCTGGTATCCAGGAGCGGTGTATGCAGCTCCACTTTAGGGAGCCTTCCCGTGTGCTGAAGGTACTCCAGCCGGTGGTTCAGAAGGGGCTATGCTATGGCTGCAAGCTTGAAAAGGAAGTATTGCAGACTAGTCAAGAAGGATACAGAGCAGGACTTTACCAAGTGCTAGGGAGGGAGGAACATACCAAAACCAAGGGATCTGGAAAGGGCTATTGCTGAAGGCAACAGGTAACCTAGCAACAGCAAGAGCAAAAAGCACAGGCTGGAGACAGAACAACAATTATTAATGGGCTGTGAATTAAGATCCAAATCACCAGCATCAGCAGCTGTTTTGTAATCCAAGGTCCCTCCAAATGCCTATGCTCACATGAAGAGAGCACAGGCAAAGCAAAAGAGAGGTCATGATAGAAGAGTCTTAAACCTTTTGAGGAAGGGGAGATAGTAATAGAGTATGTATAGAAACCATTTCTTTAATTTTCTGTATGGATAGAGTCACTGCAGTCATTCTCCGTCCAACATAGGTAAAAGAGACGTTTCAACAGTTTAGTGTTAGGACCTGCCAATTTGGTTATGCCTTGACGTTGGCTTGAAGGCTTATAACGCCTTGGCCAAAGGGTTTAACTAAATTACCCTAATTCATGAGAATATTGTTATTGAAGTATTTAATTATGTACTAATTACTATATATTTTGTCACATTGGATGTAGCATTGGGCTTTTCTGTCTTTTGTTGTATATGTTTGGAAACCACACAGGGATTGCAACCAGCAATTGTCCCAAAATTCAGAAGTGAGCCGAGATGTGGTGACAACAGATGGGGATTGCTATAGAAGAAACAGAATACACCTGAGGCCGGATAGATCACTGATACAGCAAGTCAGTAAGTGTACACTTTATGGACATTCAGTGCAACAATACACCTGATGATCAGGTACAAGATTTTCATCCATAGAAGGCTTAGCCAGAAGACAGAATCAAACCACTAATGAAGGCACTAGTGAGCCCCAACGAGAAATGGTTACAAGAAGTGGACAAGTAATAAAGGCTCGTGGAGGCTATCAGGATTTTGTGTTAGGTTAAAATCTTTGTATGAAAGTTACGGAGATGTAGTATATGTAACTGTGTCTAAAAGTAGAAGTAATGTTAGATACTAGAATCCATGTGTATCTTGTTGTGTTACAGTCCAGTTCTGTGATAGCTGCAGACTCAACAACACTGTGGTATTAAGCAGTCTGCATGTACAGTTTAATTGATATGTTGTATGTTCAAAAACAAATCTTTGTTTTAGAATTAACAGGTTACTGGTATGCTGACATGTGTTCCTGAGAAATGCCCAGAAAGATCAGAAGGGTTAATACGAAAACATACTCAAGATTGAGAATTCCATCATGTGAGCACTGTAGTATTTGTTTAGATTTTATTGTAAATATTCTTCATACCCATTGTAATATGATAAAGTTGTACATACAGTACTGGCAACCTGTACTTCATTTGTACTTAGGTTGAAAAACAATGCTAATGTAATTTCTCTTGTAAACACCCTGAGCTTGTGTTTAGAGATCTTGAGAACCTTTCACACGCGTAAGGGAATTGGGCGAGTGTCAACATTTTTAGTTTGGCAAAAAAGTTTGCTTTCATCCAAAAGTTCAGAAAAAGTTTGCTTAACCCTAAAAAGTCAATTGACATTGCATGTTTGATTTATACTTGTATTACTTACGTTTTTAAAAATGTTATCAAATTTGGAGAACTATATATACAGTATGATCAACTGCTTAACTTAATTGAATGGTAGATAGTCTTGGGTACATATACACTGGTGCATAGGGACACGGAAAACCTATAACGTATAAAGTGTAAGGTCAGAACAGACCCCTTACACTAGATTCCTCTCACAACTGCACTCTAGGCATAGAAAAATGTATAATAAGACTTAATAAGCCATAGAATGTCAATATTCTTAATATTGCAAGGGTGTGCTGAACTAGCAATAATCTGGGAGATGCCAACTGACAAGAGTACTACTGTATAACATCAATTACTTAATATGAAAAACAATCATTTTTATTAGTGATATTATTAAACACTGACGCATGTGATAATAATATATGCAGTGGATATTAAAAAGCCCCAGGATAGGCGACACAGAGATTGACACTACTGGCTAACCTGAACTCAGGTAAGTATAATACCAGTAAATGTCTCTAAATATTCTCACTGATGTAGTGTTCAGAGATATATCTACACGGAAGCAGGATGGAACTGTTACCACATTGAGTCAATACACAAAATAACTATAGTAGAATATGTATACACAATTGCAACATATCCTGTCAGCAACTGGTGAGACAGTAAGATAACTGATACATAAGCCACAAAGAAAGTTCAGGTCATAAAACAGACACTAAGGGCCTCATGTTGTAAATTCCCATAGAAATTATCGCCGGGGTTTTTATCTATCACGGTATGTAGAAAGGCCCAAATACTAGTGAGAGCAACATTTCCAAACATGGCGAGTTGTCGGTGCCGAGATGATTTGCCCTCCGAAAAGGGCTCAACCGGTCGACTTCTATCTGCAGCAGAGAGATCCGCCTGATGGGCGAAATCCGCTATTTTTAGCATTACTGCATGTGGAGAATTGTAAAGGAGGAGATTCGCGCAGCTGAAAGGGAGAGAAAAAAAAAATTGACGAAAATCGCGCCAAAAACAGCCGCTAGATGGCGAGCGCGCCTTTCTGAATTTGGATATTTTTCTGACTGGCGAGATGTAGTTTCTCGCCAGTCGCGCGGCGAGATTTTGAAAACGAAAACAAAAAATGGCGCGTTTTCCGTTACTCGCCATTTTCGGCATTTTTCTGCGCGACTTTCGCCCCAAAATGGCGAGTTTTGAAATAGCGCTGCTCTCTGCATAGGCCCCTAAGTCTTATTATACATTTTTCTACGCCTAGAGTGCAGTTGTGAGAGGGATCTAGTGTAAGGGGTCTGTTCTGACCTTACACCTTATGCGTTGCTGCTTTTTTACCACTTGAATAAAGCAAAGTAGACAATTTGTAACAATTTCCGATATTTCGTAACAACTTTTGACACCAAAAGTTTATCAAAACCTTTGAGGATTTTGTGAACTTTTTGAAAGTTCACTTGAAACTGCAGCAAAGGGAATATCGGCAAGCCGCACATCTCTACTCGTATTATCTGCTATTGCCATCAATTTTGGCCTGGCTTCTGTGCTATAACCTTTCAACGTGGTATTGGTTTATTCTGTGATAATTGGTTTGCCAAATCTACTATGCCATAGCTCTTGTTACTTTCGTCATAAATGTGTTGTTTTGATTTGTAAGTATTATATTATAGAAATCTCAGTTAAGCTAAATGTTCAGTAGAATGCTTTGCTATCATTTTTGCAAAGGTGCAATACAGGCAATGACATTGGAAGGGACTTTATCCCTTTGCCATAATAGGCACCAACAATGACCTCAATTAATAGGACCACTGTGGTTTGCTATGTTGGTAAGGCATGCTTGTGCCATGCCCTTGTGGCATCTTTGTGTAATTAGACTTGATCTAGGTTAGGATAATATTAAGGTTACTTGTAATTTCCACTATTGATCAGTGCTAGTCAACTGTACAGTGCACCGAAATTCCTATTTTATTAGATTTTACTCTTACTTGCTTCCGCACCAAGGAGAAATTGTTTGTTTCTTAGAAAGGGCCTACAACTCCTGGTATATTTTCTGTTGCTGCTGATCCAGGATTAGATGCTACGTATTTTTCAAGGCTACTCCCTTAGGCTACAAAGCTACTGCATAATGCTCTGTATTAAATGGTAAGTCTCCCTTGGCAGGCAAAATTATTTGACACAATTTTACAATCTAATTAGTTTAATTAAACATTTTCTCCTACTAAAAGTGAAAATACCACTCCGTTTCCTGTAAAAAAATGCTATATGGTTTCCTTTCCATCATGAAAAAAAAACAGCATTACAATTATTTCAGAATGACATGAAGTCTAATGTTACCGATGATGCTGTGGAAAAGGAGTTTTCATAAACAATCTCCTCTTAACAGATACAAGATAATGCTCATAAAAGCCCACTGAAGATACTAGTTACCAGGGAAATAATATAGAAAGAAAAAAAAAGAAACCAGTGCAACCTCAAAAAAAGAAACACAGGGAGAAAAAGAAAAAAATACATGGTGAGCAACGTTCAGGCAAAAATGGGACTTGAAAAAAAGGGAGTAAGAGGTACACTCAAATGGAGTGTCTAAATTAAAGGGCACAGGATAGAAAGAGTATGTATCCCTGTAGTATATGTAGCCATGCCTGGCTTGACTACTAGTCTGAACTCACTGACATGCAAGCCCTGGTAAGAGCAGGAAGTGGCAGGGTCAATTATGCTGAGATCTGCAACAGGACAGGTTTTCAGCGACGCAAACCTGGAAGGTATGAAGTATACTTCCGGAGCAAGTACTGCAATGAGAGGGAGGCTAGGTGTAGTGTCCGAGGAACTGCAGCCTACGCTGATCCACAGGGCGAGCTGTGTGAGACACAGGGCTATTGCTGATTCTTAAGTCACCCTGCAGGCTGATGTATAGGGCGTCTGAGGGGGTCTAGTTGCCGCGGACCAGGATCACCTGAAGGAGACTATTGTGATAGGGTCAGACAGGGTGGCGTGAAGGTTCTGATGGGGTGGTGTCTTAGGAGTGGGCCTGATCTTCAGGTGCCTATACCTCTCTTCTTGATAAACCACTACAGCATCACTAGCCGTCAACACACAGTAGACCACAGAGTACTTGTGATGTACCATGATCGAGTGCAGCATGCTGGAAGGAGATTTTCTAGCCTGGGGTACATCTACGCTTGGAAGACAGTAATCATGTGCTGTGGAGGCCTGCGGAAAACGGATTCTCGCTGGAATCGTGAGAACTGCGTGGTCCTGAATGTGATTGCACTTAAGATGGTGATTCCCGGGAATGCACCATGTGAGTTTTGCTGCCCAAGTTGGCATCTCCCGTCAAGATTGGAGACCGCATGTGCTGCGAGCAGAAAAGTTTCATAGCCCATTCTCTCCATATGAGGAACACTAGGGCCAGTGAATTACCCTAACACTGGGCATTAATACACCATTGTATACTCCTCTGGATACACCTATCCATAGAGTTAGCCACACTTGGCATCATTTAATCATTGTTTTAAACCCCAATATTTTAACGATATTGTCAATTAATAAAGTTATTTTAAATAAATCACCAATTCATACAGAAACAGAGTGCTATCTACAGGGGCTCTGTCTGTCCACTATGTATTAAGTTATACGCCCTTTGCAGCACCAGTTTCATTGTTCCATAGTAAAGCTGAAGCGGGGGTAAACATACGTATATGCCTATTTGTTGCAAGGTTCTGCAAGGGTCTGGCACGAAAGCCAGAACAGTGTCCAAGTGATGTGAGTGGCCTGGCGCATAGCCAGGGTACCACCGTGTTCCATTGTGCCCCTATTCTAAACTCCACCAGATAGAGGGGGCACTGTAACAGCCAATGCCGAACAACTGCCTATCAAAGAGGAGGAGCTGGAAGCAAGCTACCGCATCCTCAGTTCTTGGAGCCTGCAAGGAGAGAGGAGCTGCCTTAGGCTGCGGTCCCAGTCACTGCCACAGCGCACGCTGAAGGTGCAGCCGCGCTGTACTGTAAGATTTTTTAAACTCAATTAAAATGAGTTTAAAAATTGCGACCGAGGAGTGGCCACGCCCCCACCGGCGGTTCACCCAATGAGGGCGAACCTGACGCGTGACGTGATGGCCACGCCCCGCAAATCCTCGACCATGCCCCCTCCCATCGCAAGCTTCCTCTTCTCCTGGAGACCGCAGATCACGGTTAGCGCTGTGCACGCGCCGCCGCCCCCACCGGGCTCGAGTGTCACTGTTATGACTGGGACCGCAGCCTTACTAGTACTCCTGCTTTCGTGCATCAAGAGAAATCTGAGCATGGCCAGTCCTTGCGAATTCTCTCACACCGTCTACCTGGAGGCATCTTGGTAGTGAAGGTGGAAGGGAAACACTACATGAAGTGCTTTTGCCCAAAGTGTGACTTCCCTGGCGGGGATCTTGTATGGGATGCCACGTGTCCGCGGTGTGGGGCCTGCTACCTAAAGTCGACGCTGATGAGGCCTACGGCCTTTTCTACCAAAGACACGGCTGACCCCAAGACCTGGGAGGTCGATGACGCAACTACTACCTCATCGATGGAGGTTCCAGAGGACCTGTGTGCC
This sequence comes from Ascaphus truei, assembly GCF_040206685.1. NCBI lineage: Eukaryota > Metazoa > Chordata > Amphibia > Anura > Ascaphidae > Ascaphus > Ascaphus truei. The sequence goes on along the minus strand of NC_134486.1, from coordinate 377,303,779 downwards.
CCAGCGAAAGCTCCAGGGGGCCAGTAGTTCCTGATTGTGTGTTCCTCGTATACCATGGATTAAAGTTTCATGTTTTTTAACTTCATCACTGGTGTTTAGCCTCCATCTTTTCCACAGTTGTGCTCCACTCTGATCCTTTGGATTACCTTCTCTGCCCTGGTTCCTGACCCGGATCCACAGATGGGTCCAGAGACGGGCCGAGAACTGGACGCAACCCAAGACAAGCAACCGGGTTAGGTGACTGCCCGGGGTGAGGAGGGGCCACAGCTGGTAATGGTTGAGGAGCTGGAATGCTGCCTGCTGATTGCCGTAGACGACTGTGCAATGCTCCGATGCCTATCCCCTGTGGATGTGTCCCTACCCTCATCAAGCCAAAGCAGCAGTCGGGTGTCCGTGGCGCTACGCCCATTGGCGAATCCATTTCCCGATGCTGTGAAAGATGAGAACCTTACCTGTGACACAGAGGAACGACAGAGTCCGGTCCCGATTACAGTGATGGTGCGGTCTGAGCTGCGGAGGAGTGTCCCAGCAGTGGTGGTTCCTAGCGGCAAGGTCAGCGAACCAGCATCCCATCCGGTGAGTCCCAGGGTTCCGGTAGATCAGCGGTGAGAGGCCATCTCCTTACCATCTGCAGGACCCAATGGAAATTTCTGACGAGGGGATACTGGGAGGTGTCTTCTCCTTTGCGGATGAAGACGACACGCCGATGCAGAAACCGAATGTCGATGCACTTCTGGTGTGGGACATCGACCTCTACATGGATCCCGCGAGACCGGATCCTGATGACGTCACCATGGAAGCGACTGCCGGGGCGAAAGATACCCGCTCCGGTGAGTACCGCTTCGCCCAAAGCTAATGTGCCCCATTGGATGGATGAGGTCAGGGCTCATCTGAGTCGCAAGAAGGCTGCAGAGCCAGAAATAGAGGCTATCTTTTTGGCACTCAGTAAGCGCAGGCCGCCGACAGGAGACTCTGACCAAGACTTGCGTGACTTTAAGGCCTTGCCACTTACTACCAGTACCTCATCACTTATGCCTGACTGGGACTATTACTCTAAGAAGAGAGCTCTCCGGAGCAATAAGGCCCTGAAATCTTCTACCGACTGGAAGGACTGGGACTTTGGGGAGAGGTCTGAGGGTGACGAGACCACGGATAGCATATCTACTTCCCCCAGAAGTTACACTATGTCGGTCAATTCAGATACATCGGGGGTATCCTCCAAGACCACTTCTAGTTCTCGGTCTACTCAGGCGGCCCGGTAAAATCCTTGCCCTGGTGGGACCCTATGTTTCAGGTGTACATGCCTTATATGCATCGCACTAGATTCCTGCTGATGGATAGGGATATAGTGGACCACTGGTGGCCTGAAGGGGAGTTTAGTCCAAAGGAAACAGTAGAAGCTCTCAGGTGAAGGGAGCATGAAATAAGATTAGGAATAGCACAGCCTAAAGGTGTGGTACTTAGGTACTGTGATCCACCCGTGCAGGAACCATTGTTCTGGGTGTTGCCAGGTCAGACACAGGGTCGCAGACTGACAAAGATCAGCAAGGCTGAAAGACACATAGTCCAGAGGTAGTGCCAGTCTTATGGATTGGAATATCCATATGTTCCAGAGTCCATAATGAAAGAAGTAGAGGAGAATAGGGAGAAGTGGCTAGTAGAGGTTATACGTGCATAGTTACATCCCATTCCAAAAGCACGCATTGCCTACCTGGTAGACGTATGGATGGTAGGAAGATCTATCTATATGGAAAGGGGGGAGTATATATAAGAAAGGCATCAAAAGAAATTGTTCTCTGTTACTGTACCAGATAGAACTGGTGCCTTAGTTAGCAAGCCTGACCCGCAGCATTATTATTAAATAATAGTCAGGTTCTCCAATATTGGGAGGGACCACGGTCAATACTTGTGTTACAGCTGTATGCTATATTATCATATGGATGCTGTATGTAACTGTTTTTGCAGGAAAATGTATATATCAGTCTGAAGGTATGCTATATCAAATGTGTATCAAGGTGGTCATAATACTGTTTCATGAATTGTTGTCTATTCTGTTTCAGGTTGCCAATGAAGGATGGTACACCAAATTTCAGCTCCAAGTGGGGACCATGGGATTTTACCAGAGGCAGAATGTAGCCATACCTGGCTTGGCTACCAGTCTGCCCTCCATGACATGCAAGCCCTTGTAAGAGCAGGCAGTGTCAGAACCAATTATGGGTTTTCCCCACACAGGCAGCTCCTTAGAGTGACAGGGGAGGAGGTGGGACTAGGTATTTGTTCTGCCCAATCCTGGGTTCAGACCTGGTACCTTCCCCTACTGTACTTAAGGAGTTTCACCACCCAAATTTAGTAGTGTCACTACCGTTGAAAGAGACAGGTGACACACAGGATTGCCTGAGAACTGGCCTTCCCTGTTCCTCTTCCCCTCGGGGAGAGTGAGTGGCGACCTTTCCCCTGTCCCTGCTAAAGGGGTAGGGAAAAGCAAGGACTGCTGCGGTGGCCCTTGACCCGTAGTGTAGGTCCAGGGACCATCCGGGCGTTGGTGACCTACAGTGAACTGCATTGGGCAGAGGCCCGCTTGTTACTGTGGGAGCAGAAGGATAATAAACTGGATCCAATTGATCCTAGAGTGCGTTCTTACTGGGGGGAGAGGTAATCATTGCTATCATAGGAGATTGCCTCCATACATCTGGAGCCTGCGGCAGATGGAGGCGCTGTGTACCCAGAGATAAGTAACTATAATGTTCCCCAGAAACAAGTCCTGTTATCCCCAACAACATCGGCAGAAACTCAGATCTACTGTGAGTCAGCAGGTATGCACCAACCTACACCATGTAATGGCAACATCTCCCAGAGGGTGGGGCAAACAGAGTTACATAGGTCTCTGTTGCAAAATTATTTTTTCTTCCCATTAAGTTTTTTTATATGAAAAGGAAACACGCAATATGTAAAGGATGTTTATAAAAGTTTTTAGGTGAATGATCCCTGATCACTACCAATCTAGTGAATGTTTAAGGCTTTTCTTAAAATTATGCAATATGGAGCCAACCAACATACTGTATGAAAGTCGTTTTCCTCCTTCTTTTTCTTAGGTTGCGCTGGTTTCTCTTTTTAGCTATACTAATTTTCTTGGGCTAAGGAATGGTCCATCTTTCCAGCAGTACTTGAAAAAAGTTATTTTTACGGAAAGCATATGGTAACTTAGATTTAGTCTACTTTTTAACACATATATTTGTGCAGAGGTATTGAGTGCTTCAATTGTTTGTATATTGTACAATGGAAATCAGAACACATGGAACCATTATTCTAAAGTACTTGTCTGATTTGTTTTTTAAAAGCATCAATTCATTAACCCATTCCACGTCACTGCCAATAACTCACTCTAGGCCTAGGTTAGATGGACCGAAAAACTATATTTTGTACAGAATTTAGCAATCTAATTGTCTTCATTAAGCAAATCTAATTGTGCTTAAACAAAGACTTGGATCCTTTTGCCTCTGGAAGTTAAGCAAAAAAAACCCTTTCTTCTATTAATCAAGTGTCCCCCCTTCCCTTACACCACCCTGTCCCTATCAGAGAGCCAGTGAAGGTGATGCACCCTCTTGTTCAGAAGATAGTGATATTACACAGACGGAAGGAGCCAGAGGAAATCAAACCCCTCCTAGGTCCCAACACACTACAGTAGGTTATCAAACTGACATTAAAATTGTGTCTAAAAATACTTATACATGTTGGTTTTGGTAAAAAATAAAAAGCTGCAATCGTCCTGATTTAACCCTTTAAACATATCACTGTTAGAAACGTTTATCCAAGGAGGTACTTCTCTATTAAAACAAAAAGTGAATCCCTGCGCTTCTCCCTTTGGGATAGCAGTGTAAGGATGCGGGGCTCGCGGCGCTCACAGCGCGACCCCTCCATACCTCCGAGTGCCCCTGCTGCCGTGAGACGGCTCCCTTATCTCTCCCAACCTGCTCTCGCGGTGCGGGGGCGCCCCCGCGATCCCGACAGACCAACACCGCCCTGCGGACTCTTGGTGCTCTGGCGGCCCCCTCTGGTCCCGGGCGCGCGCTCTCCGACTTTACAGAGCGCGCGCCGGGCAAGGATAATTTATTCACTGCACTAGCAGTGAAACCACGCCCCCAATTCTCACACAGGCTGCTACTTAACCCTAAAGCTCCCCAACTGGCTGCCTATCATAGGAACCAATCCAGGACAGCTCCTCGTGTTCCTCCAGGACTGCCTCCATTCCCTATTGGTCAGCCGCACTATACAGTACCTGTCTTGCCTCTCTCACATTGCTCGACATAGTCTCTACTTGCGGACGTCTATTCTGGCTGTCCCTTTGCTCTTCGTTTATTCAGGTTGCGACCCGGCTTGGCGGACTTCCCTCTCTGGCTCTGGACCCCGGCTCCCACTTGACCTTGCTGCTTCTCTCGTCCCTCGACCACAGCTTGGACCTCGACCTCCAGGATCTTCTCTCTCTCTGACCTTGGCTAACGGCAACGACTACGTCTCTTCCTTACCGGTACCGGCAAGTATTGCTACACCTATTCCCACCTGGCCTGGCAACACCAAAACACCACACTCCGGACACACTCCTTCTGCTGCGGGTGCGTGCACATATACGTCCCCACCTCAGTATAAGGGACGAGTCTGGTCTGTGGGCAGCACCGGCGTAACAAGCTGTCAATGGGGAATATATATAGTGTAAATACCTATAAGAAAAAAGGAGACTTTTCGTATACATCCTTTGATCAAATAAAGCCAATCACCTGCAACTGCTTATTGAGCAGTTTGTGGCAGGCCAGCCCCTCCACTTCTAGGTATATAATCTCCCAGCAAGGTCCCATTATTTCACTTCACTTGCAGACATGTGAGTATCTGTACTGTTATATACCAGTTTTTAACTGCACTAGGTTATATAAGCATATGCTTTGATATTTTAACCCCTTCTGGGCTTATTTCACATAACACTAGTATGCATTTAGCGTAGGGACCTGCTATAATGAGACTTACCTTGACGTGGTTAGCAGGCTTGGCATTATTTGATCAAAGGATGTATACCAAAAGTCTCCTTTTTTCTTATACTGTAGGTATTTACACCATACATATATATATAGAGAGAGAGAGAGAAGAATGACCTAGGCGCAAATATGCAGGGAGAGAAGAAAAGAGAAAAACATCATAGGGCAATATATCTGAGCAATTCAGGAGTTAGGTGGTAAGATATGCACTTACACTTAATACAGCAAAAAACAGCCTTTAATCCACTTTGGGACTCAGGAACTCTGCTTCCAATGTGAATCTTTATTTTCTCTGTGCTCTTTGTGTCCTCCGGATCAGTGCTTTACACGATGCTCCAAACAGCTATCATAACCTCACAATGCGTCTGCTTCCAGATGATACCTTGCAGAGGGTTGATCTCACAAGAGGGGGGGTTGGTAGGGAATAAAAGGAAGAACAGGGATAGTATAAAACCTTTTAATAAAAATATACCTAAAAACAATAAATGGTATTCAACTCACATGCTGTGAATTCAATGCAAGCAGTTGAGAGTATAAGCGAGTCTCTCACACTCGGGCCTGGAGAACGCCGGTAACCAGCAACTGTTCACCTGTGCGGTTATTTCCGCATCACGTGGTCCGGCTCTCGCGAGACTCTGTCTCTCAATGTTATCAATACGCTGCCTTAGTTCCGTTGAACTGGATCAGTTCTCAGCGCGTCTCCAACTGCTCTGTGAAGGTGTCTGCCCTACGCGTTTCTCCACATCAGCTTCGTCAGGGGCTAATACCTCTCGGTACCAAATTAGTACCATGCTGCCTGCATTCTCCACCACGAGTGAAACGCATTACTGACTCTTTGATCATGTCTTATTGCAGTAACTTTATCACAGCTGAATAATGTTTAACCATACGGCGTCTGACACTCCAGGGACTACATGATGTAGTGGTTACGTCTTGGCTTTAAGTTTATAGAGACAATTCAAGCGGCACTTTAAAATAATAATTTTAAAAAAGTTTTCATATATGCAGCCTTTGATTACCTTTAATGAAAACAAATTACCTAAGCTGCTGATTGATTCATTTTCCCATGATAAATCAGCAATAATCCTTCTTCCCCGGGTTCTGGTATCTGGTGGACCCTGTTGGGACACACTCTATTCTCGGGGATCAGTATCATTCTACTGTGGATGGCATTCTTTCTCTATACTTAACAGATTGGGAGTTTACTGAAGACCTGTCGGTGGGAGTACACTTTATCTTCAGGGCTCAGTATCCCGTCACTCTGTGCACCGTCTACCTAGTCCATACCTATTGGATCGGGGCTCAACTAGGGACTCTCCGGTGGACCCCATCCAACTATGATCCGGCGTATCTATTCTGAGGACTCACAGTTGAGCACATGCCTGCTCCTCTTCTAGTTAGAGTGCAATCTCTGTTCATTACTATAGGCTCTATCTATAAAATGAACGTTCCTTCATTGAAAATAATAAAGGTGACAGGACATCGTTACTGCACATAACAATACACTCAACCCTATATACATAACTTACAATAGGCCCTCTCCAACTGCTACTCTGGAGGAACCTGATTCTAGAACACTGGGTGGTGCTATGTATATCCTCCATTCTCCCTATGGTGACATCACTGGTCACAAGACCTACTGGGGAATGGCAAGTTAACCTGTATCACATGATGGGGAGGGACCCCACACAGTTAACACCTTCTAAACCTTTAGTAGTCCCTAGCAGGGGGGATACAGAAATATAGTAAGAACTGTAGGTATTATACTTTATTGGCTGATGATACAACAAGTAAATGAGAAACTGCTGCTTATTAATGGACATTGCTTTATGATGCTACAATGTTGCAATGCCTCTTCCATGACGAAGTGATTCTCATTTAGTTGCAAAATGTCAAACCTCAGTAGGGTTTTCTCTCGTTACAGCAATGTAAAGAATACCAGTCATAGAAACAATTGTACAGTAAGCATTAGATGAGAATTCACTCATGCTCTATGCATGTAGTATTTCATTGGACAGTGCAGGTGGGCAGACTCCATTGTCCCAATTTGTGATTAACATTATATGGAATTGGTAAAAAGAAAAAAAATTTAAAGGGGATATTAACACAAAGAAATTAAAAAAGTTAAATTTCTGTGTATTTGAGTGGGAGATTAATGTGACAAGATACACAGGCATATTTGTATTGCCTAAATTAGATGGGAACTATTATTTTGAAGTTTATGTGATTAACATTTACAATCTGATGTCTTGTGAAGATCAACTTAATAGACACCTTTTTCCCCACCAATACTTATTTATTTATTTATAAATGTTTTACCAGGAAGTAATACATTGAGAGTTACCTCTCGTTTTCAAGTATGTCCTGGGCACAGAGTTAAGACAAATAATACATGGTTACAAATACAGTTACATAAATGAACAGGGTATACATTATATACAAGACATTGCGTGCACAGTTAAAGAAAATATATATTATGAGCGTATGAAACAGTTACAGACCAGGTTAAAATGTGAGACTTGAAAGAACTTAAACTGGTGGTGGATGTGAGAGTCTCTGGTAGGTTGTTCCAGTTTTGGGGTGTACGGTAAGAGAAGGAGGAACGGCTGGATACTTTGTTGAGCCTTGGGACCATAAACAGTCTTTTGGAGTCTGATCTCAGATGATAAGTGCTGCATGTGGTAGGGGTGAGGAGCTTGTTCAGATAGCTGGGTAGCTTGCCCATAAAGAATTTAAAGGCAAGACAGGAAAGGTGAACTTTGCGCCTAGACTCTAGTGGTGACCAATCTAGTTCTTTGAGCATTTCGCAGTGATGTGTGTTGTAGTTGCATTGAAGAACAAAATGACAAATTGAATTGTAGAGGGTGTCAAGTTTGCTGAGGTGGGTTTGAGGTGCCGAGCCATATACTATGTCTCCATAGTCAATAATTGGCATTAGCATCTGCTGTGCGATACGCTTTCTGACCAGGAGAGTTAGGGAGGATTTGTTCCTGTAAAGTACCCCTAGTTTGGCATAGGTCTTGGTTTTGAGGGTATCAATGTGCATTCTGAATGTTAAGTGGGAGTCAAACCATAAGCCCAGGTATTTAAAACTAACGATAGGGGTTAGGGTGGTGTTAGCGTTGGTTCTAATAAAGAGCTCAGTCGCTGGAAGCTTTAAAAATTTAGTCTTGGTCCCAAATACCATTGTTACAGTCTTGTCAGTGTTTAAAAACAGTTTGTTTTGGGAAATCCAGTTTCAGTCTCAAAAAGTCAGACTGAAGTATGTGTTGAAGGTCAGAGAGGCTATGGCTGTGTGCATATAGGATTGTGTCATCTGCATACATGTGTATTGAGGCTTCCTTACAAGCTGTGGGAAGATCATTAATTAACACTGAGAAGAGTAGGGGCCCCAGAACAGAGCCTTGCGGGACACCACAGGTGATATCCAGGGGGTTGGATTGCCCTTGATTGCCCTCTCTTTTTCAGGGTTACCCTCATAGTGTATCTGTAGGAACACAATCTTTACTATGGTGCACACAACGTGAGCAATATTTTGGTTTATATGGTCAATTTGCAGATGTAGTAGATCTTACCGCTCCGATTAATGTGATGCATTGCGTTAAGGCTGAATCTTTATTTAAATGTAGCGCCATTGAAAACAACGGTTAAGTTGAAAACATACTTGCTGTTTTGTGCATAACTTCACTTTAACAGGGGTAATAACATCTGCCACATCTGTAGTTAATCAACCTTTGTCTGATAGTTCAAAGGGCTTACGGGCATATATTATACACATGACATAGAATGTATAACATTTATTCAATTCACTCTTCTTAAATGGTTTGAGAAAATGCAATTCATGACTGACCACTTTCCTTGATTGTGGGCGAGACATACAGCCTTATTGTTCAATTATTTCCTGTCGGTTGGAGGCAAAATATCTAGTATTGTACTTATTTAAATATCTCCCCTACTGCTCAATTCCCTGAAGTACTGGCTGCAAGCCAGGCTTCCTGTGTGCTTTGTTGACTTGGTCACTGTGGCACCATGTAATAAAACATGATAAACAAAAGCAAACAATATCGATAACTTTGTCATAACTTTGTCATTTTTTTAATCAATTGTACTGAGGTTAAAGCAGCAGAACAGGTGAGATGACCTGCCCGCCGAGAAGGGCTCCCCCTCCCCAGATCTCCCCCGAGATCTATCTGCTGCAGAGAAAGATCCAACTGTCTCGGCGATTATCTCGCCAGAAATAAAAAAAAATTAACATTTAAATTGTATTCCTAGTGTAGATGTGCAGGGGGTCTCCGGAGCAGAACAGCATGGGTTTCAGGTCCGGGGACCCCCTACTTCATGAGATACAGGCCCCGTTATGGGGTGCCGGTATCTCCTATGCATCTAAAAATGTCCCGGTCACGTGATCGGGGGATTTATATTCTGCAGGGGGACACCGGCACCCAATAACGGGGGCTGTATCTCATGAAGTAGGGAGTCCCTAAGGCTGAAACCAATGCGGTTCAGCTCAAGAGACCCCCTGCTCGTGTGTGTCAAAACACACATATCAATAAAAAATAATTAATTACCATAGCGGATAGCCGCTATGATAATGAAGCTGCATTAATGTAATTTGTATTACTATTGTGCGGGAGCAGGGGGTCTCCTGAGCTGAACTGCATAGATTTCAGCCTAGGGGACACCCTGCTTCCAGAGTTACAGGCCCAGATATGGGGTGCCGGTATCTCTATTGTTTACATGTCACACGTCGCGACGTTGACGCTTTAAAAATGGGGGCGAAGCTGGCATCCAATGCCCCATACCGGGCCTGTAAATCGGGAAACAGGGGGTCCCTGAGACAGAAATCAATGCTGTTCAGCTCAGGAGACCCCCTGCTCCCGCACACTATAAAAAACAATACATTGAAGCAGCTTCATTACCTGAATTGAATTATTCATTACGGTAATGAATAATTATTAGGGACTTCAATCACCGGAACAAGTGCCACTTTTATTACTGCTTCTGTCTGGGGAGGGAGAATATTTCCACCCACACAGAAAATATCTTGTACTGCGATGCTTGTTCCGGCACAGCCAATAGAATGGTGACCTGGGGGCAATGTTTGTAATCAAACGCCGGCACAAAATCCTACAGATATCTCAGGAACCGGGGGTGTCTCCGGAACTTGGGGGACCATGGATACCCTTGCTTCCAGGGCCAATTCACCAGAGTGTCATGTGATCGCTCCATCGCCACGGTGATCGATCCATCGCCACGTGCCACGTGATCCCACTCTTGACAGAACGGATGGACTTCCTGATCGACCATGTTCTGAGCGGAACGCGATTCCCCTTAGGATATTGAGCAGGGTTAATATGACGTCGCAACTATGTTATGGGGCCCCCTGCAGTGCACAGTGGCTACGTCTAAAGGGCACTCAAAGGTTTAAAAGGAAATGTAATAATATCATTTAAAAAGGGAATTAATCACTTTCTTTCTGCATTTCTCACAGAAAAAAAAAAGGTCCTTTAAAAATCATCAGTTAAAACAATAAAACAATGAAGTACTGTGCCACTGGTTTTTTTTTTTTGGTTCAGATGTGTAATATGTAATAAGAAAGGTTCACTGTAGCATTATGTTTGCTCCGTGCCTCACCACAAATCAGGATGCTAGTGACCCATTTCACTGCCAGATGTTCTCCGCAATGTGTTGCAAGGTCTGCAGGCCCTCGTGGCAGCAAAAGACTTTAAATGTAATAGAAATAATTACTTCTGGTATCATATTTCCACGTGCTCGACAATGCTCCCTTCTCTGGCCATATGTTCCTACGATTGTTTTGCAGACCATGCCACCTGCTGTTAAAACATAGAATTACACATTTTCTACAATGTGTGCTACGGGTTCATTAATATATATTCCCTGGAGTCGTCAACGCGCGGTGGTTCGATGAACTCTGCCATTGAATGTAATGGCAGATATCGCCGATTCAGGCGCAACGCAGGCGGATCGCACTTTGAGGACTTCCGGGCGTTGAGGGCTTCTGAGCTGTAAAGGGGCTAAGAGAGGGAAAAATAAGTACTGTAGTGCCGACGAGTATTCTAAAACAAATCTTGGGCAATCACCAACAAGACCCAGGTACAGGTACATGCTGGGTAGATGCTGGGTAGATGCTGGGTACATGCTGGGTAGATGCTGGGTACATGCTGGGTACATGCTGCAACATTTCAGTGACATTTCTGCAGACAGACTAATGGCCCATCGGATTAACAGCGGGGGTCCCTGGCAGTCCCATTCAAATTGAATGGGACTGCCAGGGACCCCTGCTGTGTTAATCCGATGGGCCATTAGTCTCTGCAGAAATGTAACTGAAATGTTGCAGCATGTACCCAGCATGTACCCAGCATGTACTGGGTCTTGTTGGTGATAGCCCCAGATTTTCCAAGGCAAGTTTAAGGCAAGTGTTAGAATACTCGTCGGCGCACCTTTGCACGTGAGAAGAATAACCATTTAGGGGATATATGTATCGAGTTGCGCTAACTAAACCATTGCTTTTCTTCAGCAGCAGGTTTAAATTGTGCGTCACTTTGTGACAATGGGGCCTATGTATAAAGAGTCGGTGAAAGTAATTTTGTCTGACGCAGAGAAGAGTAGCAAATAAATGTGTCACGTGGTATGTGCATCAACTTTTTTTACACGCGGTTGAAGAGGCGGAGCTTGGATGTTGTTGGCGGTGCACCCATGCAAATATGTAGTAGAAAATTACTAGCATGTGCCCCTTTTGTGCACCAGAAATGCGACAAAATTGGGTGCCAACTTTATCTTGGCGCAGGGGTCTGTAACCTTTCAAGGAAGGAGAGACTTTTTTTTTTTTGACCAAAATATTTTGAGAGCTGCCACACATGCATGAGTATGAATACACCCTCACAAGCACATTATATGATACATACATATACTATACACACAGTCTCCTCTCTGACTCTCCTGCCCCATTCTCTCTTGCTCTCTCCCTCCCCCTTCTCTCACTCAATCCCCCCCACACACTCAATACTTCCCCCTCACACTCTACTCCCCCTCACACACTCAATTCTTTGCCCCTCACACACTATTCTTCCTTCCCCACACAATCAATTCTTCCCTTCCCACACACTCAATTTTTCTCCACCACACTCAATTCTTCTCTCCCCACACACTCAATTCTTCTCTTCCCACACACTCAATTCTTTTCCCCTTCTACGCTATTCTTCCCCACCACACTCAATTCTTCCCTCCCCACACACTCAATTCTTTGCCCCTCACACACTATTCTTCCCCACCACAAACTCAATTATTTGCCCCTCACACACTATTCTTCCCCACCACACTCAATTCTTCCCTCCCCCCACACTCAATTCTTCCCTCCTCACACACTCAATTATTCGCCCCTCACACACTCAATTCTTCCCCACCACACTCAATTCTTTCCCCCACACACTCAATTCTTTGCCCGTCATTTGACTCCACGTTGCCATGGCGACGCGTCTAAGAAGCCGCCGGAGCCAAGGTAAGTGCAGTTTGCCAAGGCCTTCGCCGCTTCCCCGGCACTTAATTTAAGTGCCTTCGGGAAGCGCGCAGGGTCTCTGTAAACCTCGCGCCCCCCCCCCCCCCCGCAGACAATCTCGCGCCCCCCAATTTGCGCACCGCTGCTGTAAGTCATAGATCCCCTTGTGATTTTGCTCCGCACTGCTTTACCTCTTCTATTTAAGAGCGCACTTGTTTAAAATGTGTTAAAGTGCATACATGCCCAAACTTTCAGGCAGAGATCAAGTGTAGTTTTCAAAGGTCTGGCCGTGCCTTTCAGCATTGCACACCAGACAATTTACAAAATGGCAACACACCAACAAACCCCAAATAACAGTCATTTATTATTGGATGTTACCAAATAGCTAATGATTTAGTCCCAGGATTGGACCGTCCTATGACCACCCCTCCCATGTCGGCAGGCAAAAGAAATAGCTTCTGTGCAACAAGAATTTGTTCCCGGAAGCCCAGAGCTCCTGAATCCATCACTACAAGCCGAGATAGTTTAAAACGTAGCTTGATATTCACTGCATACTAAATACAGCATGTCCTTCCGGAAGGTCCCTTCGTGGAAAAGCTTTTATTATGGGTTGAGCTACGAGTGTTTGACGGCAAACAAGTATAATGTTTGAACAAGATGCTAAAGATAACACAAAACCCAGTTGAAATAGTGCAGATGCACAGAAACAATACCAGCCACCATTATTCTTGCTAATTAAAACGCTTCAAGTGAAAGAAATCATCTATTTTTCACATTTTCAACAAATATAAAAATCATAAGCAGATATCTCTGGAAAGTTAAAGCCCCAAAAAAATCCTTCATGAAAGCATAAAAGAAATGCTAAATGCTGACACCAACATTAAAAAACTATAAGCTCCGAAGTCGATGAGATCGGCAGCTTATAGAATTACCACCTAAATGTTTTTTTTAATGTAAAATACCCAATTTATTCAATTATTTCTAAGAAGAGCTGGAACATACAGTACAAGAAGATTATTAACTTTTTTAGTTGTGCAGCACCTTTTCCCCCCTTCCTATGCGAGATTGGGTCGCTACCGGTATAATATGGTGCAGGTGCTTACCTGATTGGTAAACAGGAGGCTGGAGAACTCCGCGGTGGTGTGGGGAGTACATCAGGACAGGCTCACGATGGCTCCATCAGTGGCAAAGCCTCCAGCCCCAGAGGATCCTGGCTTGACCAAGATGGACCTCAGGGACACTTATTCTCGATTGGTCATATAAAGCATTACACCAGATGAGATATAACTGTGGTTTATTGATACAGCAGGCAGTAGATCAGTCAGGCATTCTTCCCTGTACACTTTTACGATCTCCTGCAAGCTATTTGGAGTGGCCTGTTTGTGTGTGTATGCTGATAGAAGTGTTTTCTCTATCTCATTTGCATTTCTGTGCCACCCAGCACACACATTTACTCAATATCATATCCTTGATTTTCTGTTGGAGTGATTTGAGTATATTGTGTGTTTTCCCACCTTGTTTATTTGCATGTGGGAGACTTTGACTATTTGCATCATTTATTTTTTGAGGCTATTACTGATTTATCATTATAGTTGTTTTTACACTTATAAAGACAGAGTTGCACTATTACTGTGTGTTTTGTTTTCCATGTCACTACCGGTGCCTTGCGCTCCCTGACTTCACTACAACAGAACATTTTTTTTTTAACATTTTTATTGGGCAATCACAAAAGTCATATATATAGTAAGTTACATTTTGTCCAATAAAATACATTTTTGGAGAAATAAGACAGAAAAGAATGTCACCCATTTGGGTGATGCCCCTGAGTCTATATTTGACCCTACCAGAAAGGAGAGGGGCTGGAAGAAAGAAAGAGAGAGTGGGGGGAATGGAGGGAGGGGGGAGTCGACCTCCTTTCTTGATGTCCATCACCTAAAAGTAGACTATACCTCTTAGCGAGGAATCAAAGAGCCTTCGGATCTTGTCTGACGTATCTCCAGCAGAGAACAGTGTTTGCTGTTTCTTTTTTCTTAATCAACCAGGGCTCCCATACTTTGTAAAAGGCCTCTGAGGAGTGTTTCAGAAATGCAGTTAACTTTTCCATCTGCATTGTTTCGTTTATTCTGTTTTTTAACTTCTGCTTGGAGGGGGGGGACACTTTCCTCCAGGAGGCCGCAATTGCACATCTCGCCACGGTAAGAATAAAGGAGATCAATTTCCTTACTGGACGAACAATTCGGTCCGGTGGCTTAGCCAATAGGAAGGTCAGTGGATCAATAGGTATCATGAGATCTGTTATCTCTTTTATTAATGTTTGAACCATAAGCCAATATTTCCGAATTTCTGGACATGGCCACCAAATATGTTCCATGTCTCCCTTTTGTCCACAGCCTCTCCAGCAGAGGTTGGAGGCCAGAGGATAGATTTTTTGAAGTCTCACTGGGGTAAGATACCAGTGTAATAATATTTTATAAATATTCTCTTTTGTCGTGGTGCATATGGAAGTTCCTGAAGCTGATTCCCATATAGCTTCCCAATCCTCCTGGCTGATAACCACACTTAATTCCGTAGCCCATCTGAGCATATAGTTATGTGCTGGAAATTCTGCTGAGATCTCCAACTCAGCGTATAATTTGGTTATCAGGCCTTTTTGGTATATACCATCTTTACACATCCTTTCAAAATTAGTTAGAGGGGGAAACTCCAATTTCGGGGAGATTTTTTGTAAGAAGTGTCTAATTTGGAGATATTTGAACGCGTCTAACTCTGCATTCTCATATTTTGTTCGCAAATCTTGGAACTTCAGGAACTCCCCCAAGCATACAGTAGGAGGTCAGCATTTGTTTTATTTCTTTTAGATTTGAATTGGTTAAACTGTCTAGGCTCGCAGCCCGGTGGGAATTTCGGATTATCAAAAATTGGGGTAAGCTGCGAGCAGGCGGGGTCAAGGTTGGATCGGGATTTGTTTTTTTTCCATACCTCCCATGTGTGTCTCATGGTCCCTAAGGAAAATTTGTGTGTTTGCATCTCTTCTCTATCCATACCCCAGAGGCAAACTGGCAGAGAAGGCATCCCAGCGTGATGGAACTCTATATCCTTCCAACAATGGCTTCCCGGGTCAGCATTCCGAATCACTGCTTGTCGCAATTGGGCAGCTTGGTAATACCTGGATATATCGGGAACTCCCAGGCCTTCTCTTTTCCTCTAAGCCATTAAAATCGATCTAGCTATTTAGGGCCTTTTCCCCATGCCAAATAAATTTAAATATTTTATTTTGGATGTTTTTCAATTCAAAGCCAGGAATATGGATCAGGAGTGTTTGGAAAAAGTAGAGAAGTCGGGGAGAATATTCATTTTTACTGAAATCATTCTCCCAATCCATAAGATCTAGTAACCTTCCCATTTATCTAAATCTTGTTTGATTTTCCTAAAAAGGGCTGGATAATTATGCTGATATAGAGAGTGGTAGCTCCTTGATACATTCACTCCCAGATATTTAATGTACACTGGCGACACATTTAATTGCACTGCGGCCAGATCCGCAAGCCGGGAGATTTCCCGGCTTGCTAGTGGCCGCCCCTCGGCGTGCCGCGCGTCATAGACGCGCGGTCACGCGTCTTCGGGAGCGTGCGCCCCCTGCACGCACGTCCAGGGGCTCCCCGAGGGAGCCCTGGTGTCCCGCGATCGCGGGACAGCGGCAGGGGGTTCCGGGGGACCCGGCGGACCCGGCAGCGGGAGGGAGAGCGCCCCGATCGGAGGGCGCTCTTCCGCTGCTTCGGCGCGCGCCCGTCACACTCGGGCGCGCGCCAGGCTACTGCTGCGGCACAGAACGGGCAAATGCTCGAATAAACTGTGCCGCAGCAGTATGAGGAGTTCCACCTATAGTTAAAATTGAGCTTAAGCAACTTTACTTCTAAGTCACTTAGATTTAAATTTAGAGCTTCTGATTTGTCGCTGTTGATTTTGTAACCAGAAATTTTCCCAAAGTCCAACAATTCCCTTTGAAGGTTAGGAAGGGAAGTTTGAGGATGAGATAATGTTAGAATAACATCGTCAGCGAATAGGGAAATTTTATAATTTGTTGGTCCAATTACTATCCCTCAAATATTTTGATTTCCTCGCATTTTAGACGCCAAAGGTTCAATGGTTAAGGCAAAGAGGAGGGGGGACAAAGGGCATCCTTGTCTCGTTCCATTTTTAATATTAAACCTCTCGCCTAGTCCACCTAGAAGTCTGACCACAGCGGATGGATTATGGTAGAGAGCTCTAACCCCCTCTAGAAATAGAGAGGAGAAATATTTAAACAAAAACTCAGCAATCCTGTACTATGGAATATAAGCTAACATTAAACCATTTTAAGCAACAGTTAGTGTCAGAGACAAGAGACCCAAAATCCGGTCACATTTGTTCAGCTGGGACTAAAACGGAGGAGCTTCCTCTCCTCCTTGTCTACCCCCCCCCCTTCTCACAAAGTGCTTTACTCACTGTTTACCGTCCTACACCCGCTGGGGCCAGTCTCCTGGTTTTTCTTCCTCTCCTGCGCATATCTGCCGGGCCAATTGTCCATTATTTTGAGCTGACCAACAATAGAGAGCGGACATAGGGCGAGCATAGCGCCTACAGTCGCAGGCAGGATTTCCCATGGGCGCAGGGGACCTGGCAGGGAGCTTTACTCCTCAACGGTTGCGACATTACTGCAGGAGCGGAGTGCAGCACTCGAGATCTAAACTTCTCGGGTGAGGCAACAACCAACCCCCCCCCCCCCCCTCAGCTCTCAAAAAACAGGCAAGCAACAGGCTTGGGAAACATAGCGACCTCACGGATCGTTGCAAACAGTGGGGGAAGAATCCAATTTCTTCAACCGGTGAGCTGCTTCATAAAAATCCCCCCGACAGATGATCATCGAGGGTGATTGAGAGCCAAGGAGGATTCTCTGGAGCGTAGCCGGAAAAGGGCTTCTGTACTTCTGAAAGGGATTAAGCCTCAACCGGGGACTGGAAGGTAGGTGGAATTCCGTTTTTCCAGGTGGGATCTTGAACCAGGTGTAGATGGAGTGCCTCACTCGCCTCACATTTTCTTGTCTTGCTGAGCTGCCGCTCTGGCTGGAATGCAGCTCGGGCTTTCGCCAATCCTCTCCATTCCTCGCGGTGAGCGGGCAGGGGTCCATGATGGTGGGGGCGTCAGACCCAAAGCTTGGGCATAGGGAGCCATATCTTCCGGGTACTTGAGGGTTAGGAATTTCCCATTTCTAAGCACCACAAGCTTAAAAGGAAAGCCCCATCGGTACTTGATGCCTTTTTCCCAGAGCAAGTTGGTAAGTGGCTTTAGTTATCTTCTATGGTTGATCGTAACTTTGGCTAAATCGTTATATATTTGGAGAGGTTAATTCCTGAACAAGATCTTATCTTTGTCTCGGCATGCCATTATAATTTTGTCCTTGACCGAGTAGTTATGTAATTTTATTATGATGTGTCTTCTCCTACTAGGATCATCCGACTTGGGCCCCAATGCTCGGTGTGCCCAATCTATTTCTAGATCTCTTTCGGTCAGGTCTCCGCATATATCATTGAATAAATCTGTTAGGTAGGCACGTGGGTGTTCTTGAAGGATTGTTTCAGGAACATTTCTCACCCGAATATTTTGGCGCCTCTCTCTGTTTTCCTGATCCTCCATTCCTTCCTTCAGTAAGGTAATTTCCTCCCCTAGGCGACTTATCTCCTCTTCAGCCTCCGTCTGTCTGTGATGGGTCTCAATCAATTTGTTCTCGAGAGTTGTTGTCCTCTCAGGAAGTCCCGCAATTTCTTGCCTGATATCGTTTGCGGCAGCCTGGAAAGCAGAATGTAGCTTTGCTGACATGGTTGATAGCAAGTCTTCCAAGTGCTCCCTTGTCAGAGGAGTTTCTGTGGAGGGCAGCTTGTTTGCCTTCTGTTGAGCCTTTCTTGCCGTTTGCCCCGCTGCGCCTCATGGTCTGGTGCCATTTTGAGACTCCATGTCGGCAACAGAAGGGCTCTGAGATGGGGAAAAGTACTTCTTAACTCCCTGTGCTGTCGCCTTGCGCTGTTTCGACATAACAGCCTTAGTTAGGCACTCGTAGGATTTTATGCTTGCAGATCTGAGGAGCTCCTCACCTACCTGACCATTCCGTGTGACGTCACTGGAAGCCCCCCCACAACAGAACATTTTAAGGATCAACAAGGAAGGTCCAGCGAGGGTTGAGCTGCATTCTGTCACCGTTTGTATATTTTCTATTTTTATTTAATTGTACCATTTATTGTGGTTTTTAGAGTGTACATCCGAGACACTCATAGGAGCGCCTGGTGAATTTTTCTTCCGATTCTTCCCTGAGGGCAGTACCCAAGGCTTAAGACCCGAAACACCCCTCCTAAGCACATCTTACCCCTTAACAGGGCAAGGCCTCAGTCTGCTCCTCTTTAGGAGAGACTACTGCTGCATCCTCATACTCTGAAGGGCAGCCCAGAACTAACTTACACCCAAAACTTCTAGGGGAAAAAAACCCTCCTTCCTAGGAAAGTGGCTGATAAGCCGGCCTATATACTGTCATGGACCTCCCTTACAATAACAGGCTATTCTAGAACTTTATTGTTAACACACACAATGAACAATATAACAGTCCCAGCATAATCTTCTCCTAACACTGCCCACTCTTTAAAGGAACTTACAGTGTTAGAGGGGCTGGGGAATCAGTAGTCCAGGCAGACTTGGCTACACTCTCCCTCTGGTTTTGAAAAGCCTTCCCGACCTCGCAGGAGGGAGTAACATCCACCGCATAGTTATACATTTGGACATAAAATGCAATGTCATTTAAACCGGTTATACAGTACTTTTAAACTTGCGCACCAGTTTCCCGCAAGCTATCTGTCACTGTCACAGAGAAGCAGCGCTTGCGGTCATTCTCTGCAACATACTCAACCCTGTCGTAGTGTATATTATGGCCTATATGCCATGTTTTATTTAGATAAGTCACTCATTCTTCTCGCTGAACCCCATGAAGACGGAAGACCTCCTTGACGAAAATTTCCGATAATTTGATTTTATCCGGAAGTCCTCGTCCCCTGCAGGTGCAGGTTTTTTCTTTGTTAAGAAGAAAGATGGATCTCTCAGACCGTGCATTGATTATTGGGATCTTAATAAGATCACAATCAAGAACCGATACCCTTTACCCCTTATACCGAACATTGACAGACTCCAGGGTTCCACCATTTTCACCAAACTAGACTAACGAGGAGCTTACAACCTAGTAAGAATTCAACAGGGTGATGAGTGGAAAACAGCGTTTAACACCTGGGACGGACATTACGAATACCTTGTCATGCCGTTCGGACTTTATAATGCCCCCGCGGTATTCCAGGATTTTGTCAACGAAGTTTTCAGGGATCTTCTCGATCATCCTTGTCTACTTAGATGATATACTTATCTTCTCCAAGACCACACACAAGCATCCTGGCCATGTCAAACAGGTACTCCAACATCTGCGGGAGAATCACCTATTCGCAAAATTGGAGAAGTGTCAGTTTCACCAGATCACGACGTCCTTTCTAGACTACATAATCTCTGACACAGGCCTGGCCATGGACCCAGCCAAAATGAAAGCGGTTATAGATTGGCCTCTTCCCACAACCCTGAAAGCCATACAATAGTTCTTAGGCTTCGTCAATTACTACCGGTGGTTCCTACAGAACTTTTCGGAGATAGTAGCGCCCGTTACAGCATTGACAGAAAGGGGCAGACACAGCACTGTGGCCTCCTACAGCCGTCCACGCTTTCGAGAAGCTGAAAACAGCCTTTGTATCAGCCCCTGTGCTCGTGCATCCTGATCCAGGGTTACCCTTTACCCTTGAGGTGGACTCTTCTGATGTCGGAGCCGGAGCAGTGCTGTCCCAGTTGAAGACTCCACTAGCCAAACGACACCCTTGTGCCTTCTTTTCCAAGAAGCTCTCGCCCGCCGAACAGAACTAAGACATTGGCAACTGGGAACTATTGGCCATCAAAATGGCCTTAGAGGAATGGAGACATTTGCTCGAGGGCACTGAAAATCCTGTTACTATTCTGACGGACCATAAGAATCTTCTCTACATTGAAGGTGCATGTTGGCTAGGGTCGCGACAAGCCCGATGGTCACTTTTTTTCTCGCTCCAATTTGATTATTTTGTATATACCAGGGTCTAAAAACGTGAAGGCAGACACTCTCTCTCGCCAATTTCTCCTGGAATACAAGGCTGAGGTCCGAGATGAAACCATACTTCTCCCATCTTGTATAATCTCCACCAACACTTTTGATGCTTTAGAAGCCAGTCTGATATTCCAGAGGGTCTCGAGGTTCCAGATGGATGTCTCTACACTGCACCAGCATATCGCAGAAAGGTGCTGGAATGGGGTCACTCATCTAAAAGCTCTGGATAACCAGGTACAAGGAGAACTATTGTCCTCCTGGAACGGACCTTTTGGTGGCCCAGGATACATAAGGACATAAAGGAATTTGTCACTGCATGTCTGACATGTGCCCAAAACAAGACTCTCCGTAACAGGCCATCAGGGTTACTGCAATCCCTTCTGATTTTGGAACGCCCATGGACGCATAATTCCATGGATTTCATCATGGAATTACCCATATCCAAATGCAGGAATACCATTCTGGTGGTGGTCGACCGGTTTTCCCACAACAATCTCTGTAATGAGTCGACCCAAGGCTCACCGTTCTTTACCAACTTCGGCTTCCCTGCCTCGGCTCTCCCTATTGCAGGACCTAGATCCGGGGTTCCAGATAATAGGATTCTGCATCTGCAAGCCTCTTGGGAAAGGATTCAACAAAATCTCAGAAAGGCAGTCTTGTTGCAGAAGAAACAGGCTGACCTACATCGTCTTGAGACACCAACCTACATTCATGGGCAAAAGGTATGGCTGTCCACGAAAAATATTCGGCAGAAAGTTCTTTCTGCAAAATTGTCACCCAGGTTTATTGGCCCATTTCCCGTTATCGAGAAGGTCAATCCGGTGGCCCACCGGCGGCTGTGGTTGTCAGCATCGATGAGGATTCCTTCGGTCTTCCATACTTCCTTACTCAAGGCATTCATAGAGGATTCCCAGTTCCTTGCTTCGAAGTCTCATCCCGAGCTTCTCCTAGTTGAAGGCCAACAGAAATTTGAGGTCCAGACCGTCCTGGATTCCAATTTAACTAGAGGAAAACTCCAATACCTGGTCCATTGGAGAGGCTTCAGTCCTGAGGAGCGCTCCTGGGTCCCTGAGATCAACTTCATGCCCCAAGGCATGTTCGGGCCTTCCCCCACAGGTTTCCCTCTAAGCCATCCCTGGGACGCACTGAGGTCACCCCTGGAGTGGGGGGGGGGATACTGTAAGAATTGAGCTTCGATCCCATCCCCATGATGCGCCCTGTGATGAGACAGGTGATGTGCCTCACATTGAGGTTGCGCACAGGCACCACGCACCCAGGCGTGAAGTCACCACATGGATCGGGCTTAGGCCCCACCCCCGTGATGCCACAGAGAAGCTCCCCTTTGCACCTATGCACCAGCGCAGTGTTGCCAAGGACACGCACAGGGTTAACACGATTACCTCCAATTACTCCACACCTGCGGTACACTCCGCCCCTGCTTACCAGTGGACAGAATACGTCTGATTATTCATCCCTCCCTCACAGTCTGGTGCAGCCCTGCTATTGGCTGTCACTCCCTTATTTGCTCAGCCAGCCCTCCTCTAAGTTGGCTGAGCATAACCATAGTTTGTGACTCGTGCTTGCCTCAAGCAACCTGCCGTTTACCTTGCCTTGTTTCCTGCCTTCTGCTTTTCGTTGTACCTGACCCTTGCTTGTTCCTGGACCTCTGCCTTCTCTGACCCTTGACCTCAGCTTGTATTTGGACTCTGACCTTCTATGTTCCTGGACCCCGGCTATGCACTACTACCATCCGAATTCTCCAACCCCAGACCAAGCATAATCTACTCCTAACACTGCCCACTCTTTAATGGGACTTACAGTGTTAGAATGGCCAGGAAATCAGTAGTCCAAGGGGACTTGGCTACAGTTGTAAAATGCGTTGGACAAACCAAAACATACTGTAATATTAATAAACATTATTATAACATTGATTGAGTCTGCAGATGATTTTTGTGGCTGCAGTACAATAAGATCCTGCTTTTATGTAACCTTTTTTTAACACTGCAAACCCACAACGTCTCAAGACAAATAAGAACATCTGGATTCTGTTATCGAGAGGAAATTCACAAAGGAGATTATCTTTAGAAGACTCATAAATTCAGTGTGAATACAGAGAGCAGAAAGAGTAATCTGAAACTACTAACACATACAGAGCGAGAGAGAGACCCAAGTGCGATACACAGTATATCCCCTCCAATACCTGTGCTCAACAAGGAGCCCACCTGAGAGATATGCTAATAGGATATGCATAGTATATTTTAATTACTTTTTTTAAAGTCCCCAGATAGAAAAGATTAGTTATAGGTTATGATACATTCTAATGGAACATCATCTACCTCACTCACTGAGTACCTGTTCTGCTATGCAAATCCCTACACGGACTTCCCATATCCTTTTGAACTCAATTTAAAATCCTAGTTCTAAAAGACAAAGCTCTGCAATGCTGCCCCACACACTTACATCTCAGCTCTCATCTACAAATATGCCTATAAATGCCCCATCTGATCTGCCCATGGCCTACATTCTCTTCCTCCCTTATAACCACCTCTCTCATCCATCTACAAGACTTTTCCCATGCTGGACCCTTTCTCTGGAATTCCCCAGCATGCATCAGACTATTCTCTAGCTTTCAGACTTGTAAAAGCTCCCTGAAAACTCACCTCTTTAAGTAAGCCTACCTGACACCGCCCTGATATCCACACACCCGAAACCCAAACGGGACCAGCTGTGTGGCTGGACCAGACTCCATTCTGAGACATACACAGTCTCACAATAAGCAGGCACTTATACTGTGCGTTTTCTTTCAACTGTGTCCCCTTTTGCCTCTAGATTGTAAGCTCCTTACAAGCAGGGCACTCTCGGTTTGCATTGAATTGTTCTTATGTGTGTGTCATTCTGGTCAATGTTACTATCCCCCCACTGTACCACACTGCGGAATATGTTGGAACATTATAAATAAACAGCAATAATAACAGAACACTACAATAGTTCATAATAGATGGACAGTAGTGGTACATGGGCCGTCGAAATCTATTATTTAGTAGGAGAGTAGAAAGGAAGTAGAAAAAGAAGAATATAAATAAATAAAAACATAACAGCAAAAAGAAAACACGAAAGCTCACAGGTAAAGCTGCTACATGAAATATCAGTGGGAAAACATAGGCTCTGCACTCACAAGGGTAGTTAAAAAAAAAGACTGTTACTTACCAAAGTCTCCTGGCTGCAAAATGTGGGCAAAATCTTTGCAAATTATTTGAACCAGATTTATCAAAGGAAAAACTCCCATAGCTTTCAAAGGGGTTCCATTGATGAATATGGCTGTTTTTTGACCTACTTGTGTAAATAGACCCCAAAGTGCTTCAAAATGCAATTTTTCCACTCTGACTCAGACCCCTTGGACTGTTGCCTTTTTAAGACATGTTTCTTAAATCAATGGCATTTCAGGTGTCTGCCTCGTGGAGTCTGATGAATGTCAGGTGTTGTAGACAGTCGATGAATAATTATGCTCTGGGTTAAGTAAATGCAGAGTTAGAAATACACAGCTGTTTCATTCCTTTAGACAAATGTGAAATTCGGAGGAGCCCCGACCCTCTCTAACAGCGTGTCTGACATCAAATTCTTCTGTATTTGGTAACATTTTAAAATTACCTGACAATTACACGGAACCCTTTAGGGATGCCCGGGGAACCCAAGGGTTCATGGGAACTCTGGTTGAAAAACACTGCTTTAGACTAATCAATGTATTTCTGTGCATTATAAAACTGGTAGGGATAGCAAACAACTGAACTAGAAAAAGTAAACCCAGTTGAGTTCCCACAACTGGGTTTACTTTTTCTAGTTCAGTTGTATTCAGTTTACTAACCCAGAGGTGCACCTCCACCCCCACCACATACTTCTTAGCTGAGCGGGGGTTCCCTCCCAGTATATTAGAGAATGCAAACAAAAACAATAAAGTTATTTTTGGTAAATCAAGTCCAACATCCCTCCATCCATTTTACACGGTAAGTAAATGAGTTAATCTGCATCTCAATGTCCCATTCCAGACGGAGATAGTGAGATTACCGAGATTAACAAATGTTTATCTGTATAGAGGTAAGAAAAGTATGTTCCATTTGGATAGAACTAGATATTTCTTGTCAGTTTATTTATTTTGTTCACTGTTCTCAATAGCCGGAATATTCTCCTACTGTAACAGTGAGTGATATTGTAAACAAAGTTCTCACTATAGAGTTAATGAATGTTCATTCACTGACCTTGTTGCAGTTTGTTTGTTATCTGAGCCCTTTGAAGCCTGAGTCAAATTAACAAAACTGTGAGGTTCTTTAGGAACAACTAGGTTTTTATGCACTAAGAAGGAGGGAACCCGCACTCCAAAAAAGATAAAAACAAGTAAATATCAGAATAAGTCATTTACTGTATATATGCAACAAGCAAACACCATGCACGGCGTGTACAGGCACAATAGGTGCAACAATCACAAAATCACAATGGCAGCAACAAGACGAATGCACTGAATAGAATGATAGGAAATACTTATCTAAGCTCCAAGTCACAGTAGACTAACAAAGAAAAAACAGGGGTGCCTCTTGTTTTAGTATTAGTTTTCCTTTACAGTATTCTTGATTTGTTTGTGATTTTTCATTTTTATTCTGCCTACTCCAATTGTTTTTCCTTTCTTAGTGTACTGTGACTTGGAGATTAGGTAAGTATTTCCTATCTTTCTATTCAGTGCACTTGTCTTGTTGCTACCATTGTGGTTTTATGATTATTGCACCTATTGTGGCTGTACACGCCGTGCATGATGTTTACTTGTTTTTATCTTTTTTGTGCGCGGGTTCCCTACTATTTAGTGTGTGTGTCCATTATTGTGATGGGTATTGGGTTCCCTAAAGTCTCTCTGCACCAGTATGGTACTTTTTCACTTGTCTACAATAAAAGTGCTGATTCTCACCAGGTTTGCATGTTTGAAGCAGAAATATGTGCTGGTTGTTTATTTTATCTATTGTATATATTTTATATCTAGGTATACATGGGGGAATTAAGTTTACAATCATTTACAACTGTTAGAGTGTCTGCTACTCTAGTTCTCCTTATGGACGAGTCATTGGAAAAAATGGTTGGCATGATGTTGATACAGTATAACTAGTTGTTGTTATAATTGTTGTTGTTGTTGTTGTTGTTGTTGTTGTTGTTGTTGTTATTAATGCTTTGTTTGCTAACTTCTAAATCCTGACTCTTTGAAAAGTACAAATGCAACATTGAATCTGTCTACACATAATCAAGAAATCAAATGATATAAAAGAAAAAAAATCATCTGCATATATAGTATATAGTTGGCTCTCATAAGTGCAATGTCACTATTAATATACCAATTTCTATCCCACATATTGAAAGTACAAAGAGAAAAGCAGCTATGCAACATCAGCTTTATGTCTCCATGTTGCAATGGTACACCGTGATCTTGGTTCTGCTTCTATCTTTGCATGTACTTATGTAGCCAGGGCCCCTCCGGTCCCCCTGTCTCCCGTTTCCCTTATTTACCTCCGAGGCTGTGGGGGGGGGGTGTGCGGGGAGGGCAACGGGCTCGCCGGCGGCTCCATTCACAGGGCTCCGCCATGTTGAGGTGCGCGCGCATCACGAAGTGTTGCGCATAATTAAAAAAGGTTGTGGCGGCCATTGTTGAGTCACGCATGCCTGGTGTAGTTAGCGCACACGGTGGCAATACAGCAGAAGATCCACAGGGACTACAACTCCCATGCTGCTTAGGGAGATGGCACCATGTGACCGACGACAGCCAATGGGACTGCTGTTGCCCCTGGAAGGGGAAGAGAGACATATTGCATGCTGGGAGTGTAGAGGTCAGCCAGGATCCGGACAGAGAGGGTGCAGGTAGTGTCCAGGGAGCAGTGCTCTCTTGGACTAGGCCAGATGCCTCCAAGGTCCCAGTTAGATCCCCTGACTCCCAGTAGATACTGTGTGCAGTGAGTGCTGTAGGGAAAGGCCTCAGATAGGGACCCTTTCACTGTAGCAATAGTGTGAGATATGCTGCAGGACATTGCCTGAAGAGAAATGCAGCCTGTTGCAGAGGAGCCTACCCAGACAACTTGATAGAGACTATCTACAGGGGTATCTGCATGCAAAGTGGTAGACGGCGGTGCAACTGCTGCTGGAAAAAATATGACCAATGCTGCAAAGGAACTAGGTGCAAAAAATTATTGAAGGCACGTTAAACAGTAAGAGAACACTCTTACGCGTTTCGCGTGGTCACCCACGCTTTATCAAAGAGCATAGTACAAACAACCGATCAAACATTTAAATACCCATAATTCCCTCCCTTCACTCATGACGTTGCACTGTTAACGTCCAATAGGAAGCATCACACCCATTCAATGAAGGCAAGCTAGTAGACTCAATCTGATGCCAGCTGAACAGCATCGTACATAAGTATAATGCGAGGAGGTAAAATACCCTCCTTCTTTTATGACATAACGGCCCGTCTGACCAATTGAAACGATTACAAACATTTGCCGTGGAAATGTAAACAAAGCAGCTTATGAGGTATACACAATACTGTTGCGGCAGCTTTTATTCTAACAAATCACCGGTTTGTCCCTGGCTTGTTCCTGGAATGCGACGCTGTTCACCCGGAGCATGCCACGTTCATCTTGCTTTCCCAGCCACTGGTCATGCCCGGCTGACGCGCGGTTGATGGGTTTATTGATAATGGTTCGGATTTTAATAGGCTGCAATGCTTCGCGTGTCCGCCAGATGGCAGAAATTCATGAATTGTAATGCGCCGAATCAGTAATGTGTCGGCTTGCAGGTGTTTCGTTTAAAAAAGATACTGTACCACAGTGTGCCATTGTAACTTGGCCTTGAGACTGAGGAAGAGGTTGCAAAAATGTATCAATTTAGGCTTTTCATATTAAAGAAAGACAAAGACCAGTTTCAGTTACAGTATTCTCCAGAGACCCGCCCGCCATGAGTGTTCAAGTGCAGCCCGCTTTCCAAAAACCCGACAGAAGTTACGCGTATTTGATATGTGCCGCGATTAATGCAACAGATGATAAGATGCCAACAGTTGCTCAAATTTATCAGTATTTTATCGAAAACTATGACTTTTACAAATTTTCGCCAACTCCTCATACGTGGAAGCGTGCAGTAAGGAAAAGGTTATGTAGCGATCCCTGTTTTCATCGTATTGAGTCACAATTTGTTGGAGGGTATTGGTGTATCACCGGATTTTTCCGGTATCTATGATCATGAAGGCGGCAAA
Organism: Ascaphus truei; assembly: GCF_040206685.1. NCBI lineage: Eukaryota > Metazoa > Chordata > Amphibia > Anura > Ascaphidae > Ascaphus > Ascaphus truei. The sequence continues at coordinate 377,275,772 of NC_134486.1, read as the reverse complement.
AGGCGAAGGGTCGTGTTAAAACCAACTAAGAAACGACAGTCGCTGCCAAGCAATTCACCAGCACCAGCACCGGCTTCCAATAACGGTCCCACCGTCAGAGACAACCCTGAGCCTGAGCCTGAAGTGGAGCTGGATTTCGCGTGCAGTTTTGATGAAGCTTGCAGGTACCTAAGCGATTTCCAGCCTCACCAGCTGACTACAGGTGGACTAGTCCCGCTGCAAACTATCGATGTGGATGATGAACAAAGCTGGACTGGCAGTGGACCGGCGCCGGCACCAGTTGAATGGGAAATTCAATGGTGAGTACTGTATTGTTGCCGTATTATTTTCTGTGTTTTTTTTATTTTGACAATACTGTATAAATATCGGTGCGATTCAAAAGTCAAGCAATTCTCCTGTAAGCAATATCATTGCTGAGCGGCTTCTACAGTATGCGCGTATGAACAGGAGATAATTATTGGTGGGGCTGGCTGGGTACTTCTTTAGGGGGCTGACCATTACTTTACATTAAAACTTTTCTTTTTGTTTTTCCTCAGAAAAGAAAACGGCTAATGGGGGGGATTTCGATGGATAATATTGTACTGTATGCTGATGTTTTCCGGCCGTACAGTATACTGTGTAATAAACCCGAAAAAATAAAACTATGCATTTATTCTACATGTACTGTACAGTATCATTTACATTATGTGTCTTCTACAGTATACAGTGGTATACAGTGCCTAACATCTATGGGCAAAATTAATTTTATTTCTAGGTGCCCTAGAACAGAAGTTCCCACGCCAATTGGCCGTGAACTTGACCGAGGCCCTCCCTAGTTCCCACGCCAATTGCGCGAATATAATTTAAAATAATCCGTTCTGTGGGTCTGAGCGGGTTCAAATTCGCATGGTCCTCATGCGGAAGGACACTTGCCATAGTGGCAAAATATCAGCCTTCCACGACCCCCAGAACCAGAGGTACCAAAATACAGTTTAAAAGCACATTACCAAAGTGGCTTTTTTTCTGCCATGCAAGTCAATGGCAGAAACCTAAACTTTACCATTACCCTGACTCCGTTCTGTTGCCACGAGAGGGTCGCAATTTGCCATGCAATCCTTCCACAACTAGGACTACATGGTGACCGAATCTGAGCCCTCTATGTTGAACAGAACCGGAGTTGTGGGTTCCAGGTTTCTGCTCATTCTGACTTAGCCGGTTCAAAGCTTTCTCCGCCATTACGCTCAATGATAGGACCTTCCTCGCCGGCGTGACCCTTTCTCGTCGCCATTACTGGTCGGACCCTGTTGGGGTGAAGTGAGGGGGTTCCTAACATCTAGGGGCAAATTTTATTTGTAGGTGCCCTAGAACAGAAGTTCCCACGCCAATTGCCCTAGTTCCCACGCCAATTGCCCTAGTTCCCACGCCAATTGCGCGATCATTGCTCTTTTTTTACAATGTTGCCGAGCTTGCGGCTTTGCGGTCAGGCAGTAAAAAAACAGTGCAGCAAGCCTCGACATTCTAGAAACACTGTATTTTGTTATACAGTACTATCAAAGGAGCTAATGGAAACAATGCACAGTACAGTAAGACAAATCAACATGTTCTTTTATTGGTGCAGTCAGTTCAAAAACATTTATTTACAAATACAATGTTGAAGAGTTTTAAGTAACATCTCCTTTATTAAAGAAACACAGACAGTGTATACAGTACAGTTCAGTGGGATGGTGTGCAACACTGTCATTCAGACCTGCACCAGTTCAGTCCTAGAGGGCAGCAAACAGGGCAGGTTTTCAGGGCAACCTTGAAAACCGTGCCTGTTTTCGGCGCCCAGGGACTGGAGTTGTGCATGTCCTGTGTAAAAAAACACACAACAACATCTCCTTTTTTAAGTACAGCAGGTACTGTAGGGCAAAACATGTACAGTACAATACAGTACAGCACAACATTTCAGAGGCGGCAGCGTCGGCAGATGGAACCGGAGAAGATGGGGGTGGAGAAGACGGGATGAAGATTTCCGGGACAGCTACAGCAGAGTCGTCGAAGCATATGGGAGGAAGTGGTCTGCGGATTCGATGGGTTGGCTCCCATTCGTTTTGTGTCGAGAGTACATCACCGTATATCTTCTTCACATAATGAGGCTTACGTCTAAGAAAACCCTTAACCTTTGGGGTCAGCAGAAGGTTTTCTTTATTGGCCTTAGCCTGTCGCTTTGCCCTTGGTGTGGAAACGGCAACCGCCTTTCGCTTTTTCAGCTTGACAGGCCCGTGCAGAGGCGAGTGGGTTCCTGCGTCCATAGAATCGGGGTTGCTCCATGGAAGCAGGTGGCACAATGCAGAATCTGGACAAGGGCAAGTTCAGATAAAGCTCATGGAGTGGTGGGCTATGCAAAGTGTGTAACCTTTTATGCATGGCGACCAGGTACAGGTGTTGAAAGTGGGCGTACTCTAATGTGAGTCATTACCGTATAAATACACCATCCATTTTGTGTATTGACTGCACATAGAATACACATCGACTAAACATCGAATATACATTCTTGTGGTTGTATTTCTTTCTACTCGCAGCAATGCCTGTTAAAAAGATTTGAAAGGATCTCAGCATGCGAATTAAGGAGATGTACACGGGCGGACACCGAATTGCTGCTTTCCAGCGCTGGTTAGCTGCTTCTGACCTCGTTGTGCCAGCAACCACCGTGTGCTATCATGCATACGGAAAAAAGAGAGACCGCAAAAGGGCACCAAGGGTAACTAACGCGTAAGTATATTTATAAAACTTAACAAAAAAAAATATAGAAAACTGTACATACAGTACTGTACTGTTCATACAGTACAGTACATCTACAGTACAGTTCTGTATCTACTGTTATACTGTTGTTATTTCTGTTGATTTATATTACAACATAGTTTGTCTATTTATATTTATAGTACAGCAGTATACGTTTTTTGTATATTTCTATTTATCTGACATCGGTATATATAGGATGTATATTTATATTTATATTACAACAGTATATATATTTTGTCTATTTATATTTATAGTACAAGAGTATATATATTTTGTCTATTTATATTTACAGTACAACAGTATACATTTTTTGTATATTTCTATTTATCTTACAACGGTATATATAGGATGTATATTTATATTTATATTACAACAGTATATATATTTTGTCTATTTATATTTATAGTACAACAGTATATATATTTTGTCTATTTATATTTACAGTACAACAGTATGCATTTTTTGTATATTTCTATTTATCTTACAACGGTATATATAGGATGTATATTTATATTTATATTACAACAGTGTATATATTTTGTCTATTTATATTTATAGTACAACAGTATATATATTTTGTCTATTTATATTTTCAGTACAACAGTATACATTTTTTGTATATTTCTATTTACTGTATATTACAACATTATATTTATATACATTTTATATTGCTGCATATTAATAAAACAATATATTTTCTTTACATTGTAGGGAGACAACTTTTCTGGTGGACAAAATAAGTGAGGAGAATGATGAGAGGAGTACATTAAGGGTTAAAAACACTCTGCAGGAAAAGCACAATCTGACTGTATCCAAGAGCAGCATAAAGAAGATGAGACGCAGCATTGGATGGAAATATGGACGTGTGAGGTTAGTACTGGACAGTACAGGAGGTAAAAGTGTTGTTTAGCAAACTGTACTGTACTGTGCCGCTAAAAATTTTTATTCCTTGTCATTACAGAGCGTACCCCATGATACAGGACGCAAACAAAATCAAAAGAGTGCTCCAGGCCCAGGCATGGATCGACATTGGGGAGACTTTCCAGGATTGCATCTTCACTGATGAGTCTACTGTGTCGCTGGAGAGATTTGCAAGCTTTGCATTCCACAAAAAAGGCCGCATATCTTTGAAGCCGCGGGCAAAACACCCTGTGAAGCTGCATGTGTGGGGTGCCATCTCTAGGCGTGGACCGGGTTGCATTGTCATCTTTGAAGGTAAAATGTATCAAATATAATGTCGCCTAATGCACTGTACTTTACTAGTACTTTACTAGTGTTGCCTTACTATATGCACTGTACTGTACTATTGTGGAGTTTTTTGAGCACTTTTCTTTTCTTGCTATAGGAATCCTGAATAAAGCTTTCTTCCAAGACAACATTGTGCCCGAGATAGTGCAATACATCACACGTGACTTCCCCAATGGTCACCGCTTCTACCAGGACAACGATCCCAAGCACACCGCGTCAACGGCGCATATCCTTGAGCGTGGCATCAACTGGGTGAAGACGCCAGCGGAGTAAGTGCAGTAGACCGTGTCCCATTTTTGTTCCCCACTGTTTTTAGCTCTTAAACCAATTGTCCTTTTTTTCCAATGACAGATCGCCAGACTTCAATCCGATCGAAATGGTCTGGCATCAGCTGAAGGACCATATCCAGAAAGTGGCGAAACCCTCCAAAAAGGACGAGTTGTTGAAAGGCATAATGAGTTTTTGGAACGATGTAATCACCGTGGAACGCTGCAATAAATATATAGACCATATTGCCACTGTGTTGCCCATTGTCATCGCGCGTAATGGGCAAGCATCAGGAAAGTAGTACTATGCTGTAGTATTGTAAGTACAGTATGATACAGGTAAGTATGGCACAGATTTTTTCTTTCCAGATAGTCAGAGTATACAGTAGTTAGTTTTTTCTTTACAAAGAGAGCAGCACCAGCCATCAGGTTACAGTACATAGAATTTAACAGTAGTCAGAGTATACAGTAGTTCCAGTATACAGTAGACTAGTTTGACAGTACTACAGTAACTGCCTACTAACTGCTCAATTTTTTTCTTTCCAGAGAAAGCAGCACCAGCCATCTACAGTAGTTCTACACATCACACAATGCCATAATACAGTACAGTACACACATACAGTACAGTAACTGCACTAATTTTTTGTTTTCTTGTCATTTCAGGAAAAAGGGTGGACTAGGGGGAGGTGGGGGTGTTGTGTCCAGTCCAATCTGCTTGTACAGTCAAATGTACAGTATATAAACAGCAGTAATGATGTACACAAAACCTCTCCTCTCTCAATGAACTACTGTACTGCAGACAGAATGAGGAAAAGATAAAGACGGAAAAAATAATATTACTATACATATACAGTATAGTATATATATTATACAATACATTACAGGACTGTATATATTATTAAATAATATTCTTATAAATGTGCATTATTCATGTTTCCCCATGTTTTACAAATGTTTTACAAATGGTTATCCAATTTCAAGCTGCCAAAAGAACTTAATAAAGACTGCATAATGTATTATTCCTGATTATTTTTATATTTGTATTTTTTGGTTCCTGATAAAATAAAATAAATATTTATTCACTTTCCCGCGAATCATAATCATTGACAACCACCCCTACAGTGCACCAATGAATAAGAATGTTTTGTAAATGTTTCCCCGATTTCAATCTGCCAGAAGAATTTAATTAAGGCTGCAGTATGTACTGCTGCGGCCGAGTTTATTCGAGCATTTGCCCGTTCTCGGCCGCAGCAGTAACCTGGCGCGCACCAGAGGGTGCCGGGCGCACGCCGAAGACACAGAGGAGCGCCCTCCGATCGGGGCTTTCTCCCTCCCGCTGCCGGGTCCGCCGGGTCCCCCGGAACTCCCTGCCGCCGTCCCCCACATCGCGGGACACCAGGGCTCCCTCGGGGAGCCCTGGACGCGCGTGCAGGGGGCGCAGGCACCCGATGACGCGTGACCGCGCGTCGATGACGCGCGGCACGCCGAGGGAGTGCGGCTAGCATGCCGGGGCATCCCCAGGCTTGCGGAGCTAGCCGCACTCAAATAAAATGTGCCGCCTCTGTATTATTCATGATTATTTTTATCTTTGTATTTTTTTTTCCCCTGATAAAATATCAGTTTACTCTCAATTCTCACAGTGCTGTGCACATTTACATCTCAAATTCGAGAAGGGATTTTCCAAAGCGTTACCGTTAACAAAGCAAGCATCTAAGGGTTCTGGGGGCGGGGGGGATGGTGTGATTAGACGCAGGCGCACTGAGTCTTTGTAGCTTGGCTGTGTGCGGATTAAGAACACAATGGCAATATGCAGAAGATTAACGACCCAGTGGAGAGAGGGGGTTGGTAGGATAGGGTGACTCAGCCGATTGACGCTTGGCTAGGGAGGGATTAAAAACACAATGACAACAGTAACTGCAGAAAATATTTGTAAATAAATGTTTTTGAACTGACTGCACCAATAAAAGAACATGTTGATTTGTCTTACTGTACTGTGCATTGTTTCCATTAGCTCCTTTGATAGTACTGTATAACAAAATACAGTGTTTCTAGAATGTCGAGGCTTGCTGCACTGTTTTTTTACTGCCTGACCGCAAAGCCGCATGCTCGGCAACATTGTAAAAAAAGAGCAATGATCGCGCAATTGGCGTGGGAACTAGGGCAATTGGCGTGGGAACTAGGGCAATTGGCGTGGAAACTTCTGTTCTAGGGCACCTACAAATAAAATTCATTTTGCCCCTAGATGTTAGGAACCCCCTCACTTCACCCCAACAGGGTCCGACCAGTAATGGCGACGAGAAAGGGTCACGCCGGCGAGGAAGGTCCTATCATTGAGCGTAATGGCGGAGAAAGCTTTGAACCGGCTAAGTCAGAATGAGCAGAGCAGAAACCTGGAACCCACAACTCCGGTTCTGTTCAACATAGAGGGCTCAGATTCGGTCACCATGTAGTCCTAGTTGCGGCAGGATTGCATGGCAAATTGCGACCCTCTCGTGGCAACAGAACGGAGTCAGGGTAATGGTAAAGTTTAGGTTTCTGCCATTGACTTGCATGGCAGAAAATAAGCCACTTTGGTAATGTGCTTTTAAACTGTATTTTGGTATCTCCGGTTCCGGGGGTCGTGGAAGGCTGATATTTTGCCACTATGGCAAGTGTCATTCCGCATGAGGACCAGGCGAATTTGAACCCGCTCAGACCCACAGAACGGATTATTTTAAATTATATTCACGCAATTGGCGTGGGAACTAGAGAGGGCCTCGGTCAAGTTCACGGCCAATTGGCGTGGGAACTTCTGTTCTAGGGCACCTAGAAATAAAATTCATTTTGCCCCCAGATGTTAGGAACCCTCTCAGTTGACCCCAACAGGGTCCAAGCAGTAATGGCGACGAGAAAGGGTCACACCGGCGAGGAAGGTCCTATCATTGAACGTAATGGCGGAGAAAGCCGTTTCAAACCAGTGCGGCTACAGTAAGTCAGAATGAGCAGAAACCTGGAACCCAAATCCTACTGTATGTTAGCGGCGAATTAAAAATAAGGTGGAGGAAGGGTAGAAGGGTAGGCCAAAAGGGAGTATGTATACCAAATAAATTCTAGGCTACTTTAGCTCTATACCCTCTAACAGGGCAGGTAAGTACAGTGTATGGAATGATACAGTGTATGGTTTCCAAATGTTTGATACAGTGTGTAGCACTGACATGTGAAAGGAGATACAATATTGCCAAAAGGGCTACTCAAACAATGTCAGTAGCGAGGGTTCCCTTTACACTGCTACAGTACTGTACACGCCTATGCATGTCAACAATTTCCAAATGAGACATACAGTACAGTACCGTACAGCAGCACAGCACGCAAATGCATGTACAGTACTTTAAAATAAATTAAATATGCAATTTTACTATTACTGCGCGCGCATGCACAGACTGTCTACTGACGTAGGTTGAACCGCGAAGGTATTAGACTTCAAAGACAACAGCTCGCAAACGCCCCCATGAGTTTTTACACGGCACTGCAGTATTGCAGACAGCGAGAATAAAATGCTTAAATCACGGGAGTGAAAATAACGCAATACACTCCGGGCGAAAACGACACAAAACCGCACATAACCAGGATAATCTGAAATTCGCGGAGCTAGCCGAGTTAGAATAAAGTGTGTCGCCACTGTATACTCGAAGAAGGAAGGGAACAATTACTGTAATATATATCCTCACAATACAAGAAAAATTACTGAAGTATTGTTCTTTTATTAGTTCTCACTATAATGTTGATAGTGTTTTAATTTTATTGATCTATTCTGTGGGACAATGCTTTTGAATTATATTTGTGTCTTATGTATGGTGATTAGGAATTCATTGCATTGCCCCAATAAGTTATATGTTTTTGTAAATATGCCCAGGTTCCCTTCCTTCTTCGAGTCATATTTTTTACAGCAGCAGTTGCTCCGCCGTCTACCACTTTACATGCAGATATTCCTTGGTAGGAGCACGCCGACAGCACCAGGAAATTCCACAAGGTCAGCAGTGAGTAACTTTATTACATTTGTTACTTCATTCATGTGATTATCCGGTTCCTAACCACTCTGATTACCACATAAGATATACCTGTTGTAGGCTAGTGGTGTCTACTGTATATGGGTGGTGTTTAAAGGGACAATCATAATTTGGATATTGGAATCCTGAGTTCATCAAGCTGTTTTTGTATGGAAGAAATAGAAGATTTAAGCAATATAACTTCAGTACATAGTCTTCTCCTGGTTAGCATCACAAGGAGTCAATCCTCTACTTTTTCTTGTCATATATACAGGGGTACACTCCAACGGGAAGCCCCTCCAGAGGCATCCGACTAAGGCTAAGGCCCCGGTATCTCAGCTGTAATGCGCGCCCGCGCTTTTGGCGGCGCGTTCAGCCGATTCCCCGGTCTGCAGCTGACTGCAGGAGGAGAGACCGGGGGGGCATGGTGGAGGAGTGACGGGGGCGCGGCCATGACGTCACCCGGCAGGTTCGCCCTCATTGGCTGAACCACCGGGGGGCGTGCCTAATCCCTCAATGCGAGTCCTGCTCTCAATTCTATTGAGAGCAGGAGTAGCTCTCATGCGAGCGCTGCGGCCCCCCCTCGCAGCGGGCCCGGCGCCATTGCGGGGAGGGCTCTCGTGCACGCAGCGTCCGCCACAGCGGGCGCTGTAGTAGGCAGCGGGGGCAAGGCCTAAGGATCCACCCGGAATAGGAGCAGCAGATTGCGGTGCGGAACCACGCCATTGATCTACGGAGTTCTATTGTTTGTCCTGGTCTGGACTGAGACCAGGGTGGTATTAAAATGTGCACCAACGGACCCCAACACACAGGGAAGCGCGCTATTCCACACACACTCTTTGCGGAGGGAATTACTTGTGGACACTCAGGAGTTAAGTGCCCAGGCACTCCAGTTCTTTGGGATTTCCAATGGGAGGTGTTATTGTGGGGTGATAGCCTGCTCGCTATATTATGTTGATGGTGCATGAATAAGGTGTGTTCAGTAAATACCGTTTTATATAAAGGTGTGAAATTATTGTGTATATCGGTTCCGGTGATGGGCTCCTCCCACTATGCTGGGATCCCTCGCCGGTGGGGGCGCTGCATAAAGATAATAAGTATACCCCAGACTCCCAGTGGCGGATGCTCAGGCCTCTTGTTAGCCGAACAGGTGACAGCAGCACAGGTAGTTTCAATTCCCAGGGGGGTACAAGGACTACATAATGTTACACAGTAATCCTGGAATAGAATATAATTATACAGTTGGATGTTTGTTTTAGGGATTAAGGAACAGAAGACATAGGGCTCTATGTATCAAAGGGATTTAATATACATCTGTATATTAATCTTGCCTGTGCTATTTTCAGCGACATCTACGTCTGCCTGCGACAAGATGAAGGATTGATGGAGCGAGTGGGAGGAGTTAGGGCGGAGTTACAGTTGCATGTGATCAATGTGAGATTAATGCAGATTATACTGAGCCAAAAAAATATTCTGTGAGAACTATCTGAGCTGAGATTTCTTGAAAACGCATAGATTTGATCCACCACGCGACTATTTCTGACTGCATCAGGATTGGGAGCTTTTTAAGGAGACAGGGAAAGTACCATTAGCATTATACTGGTGGGAACGGGCCCTAAAATAGGCTTCATCCCCCAAAATGTTACCCCCTATATGAAATTCCACGGAGATATGTTTTGCTCCTTTTTATTTTTTGTTGCCTTCCTTCACTTCACTGGCTCAACATAATCTGCTTTTATCTCACATTGATCATCCATACATAGGATAAGTACATTATGTTTTGAAATCTAGTGTTTGTTACTAGCTACTGTCAGTATTGTTTTATGTGAAGTGTAGTTGCACTATGTCTGTACATCAGTTACCTTATCCACAGTAAATAATCACTGATTCAATTATGTCTTGTTGACATTTTCCTATAACAAACAAAAAGAGACACACAGTAAATAAAACGGCACATTCATTACAGCACAGTTCATGCTGAATCTACAGAATCTACCTGGCTCTAGTCTAAAAAATAACTGCTGACATAGAATTATCTAAAGAAGTCCAAACTGTGCTCAAACCCAGATACCAGTAGAAAAAAAATTGTCAATATAAAGGTACAAAATATGTGGATGAATTATAAATGCATAAAAGAAAAAAAGAAAAAATGTTACAGTAAATGTCTTTTCAATCCAACAGGAATAAAAAAAAAATGGGGCATGATATGGTACTTCTTCGCTAAGGAGTATTTCCCACCTTTTTGCAAGTAGTAGTTCACTAAAAAATTTAGAATACACTCATTGCGTAATACCCTAAATAAAGGACATGCGTTTCACAAGACTATTTCCTCTCCGTAAGGGGAAACAAGCGAAACGCGTAGGGCTGTCAGTGCTATCAGCAGTCCCCTGCATGCTACCAGAAGGGACATCGAGCCCCATCCTGAAAGCGCATGCAGTTCGAGTGCCAGGAACGAGAAGATAAAACTGCCCCAGCAGAAGGGGTGCACTGCAGGATGCCCCATCGTCGGTGTAACGGAGCCTGAAACTGGGAGAACAAATACCCTGTCAACATGTCTTTTATAATAAGCAGTCACTTTGTGAGCGCATACTTTTTTAAATTTATTTTTTATTTTAAGTTTTTTATTTAAGGTATTTCACAAAGAGGAGTGTATGTCTGCTCTTTTTTAGTCCAGATAATAGAGAGGAGTGCTGCACACCTCAAAAGTAAAAATGATACAATTACTGGTGCTCCAAAGTTTAGAACGACAGCCTGCAGTCAGTCCTGGGTACATGGAAGAAGGAACAGAGGGCACAACGGGTTTTAGCAAATGAAAACTCATTTATTGAGCCAACACTATTGTAACTAGTGTTGGCTCAATAAATAAGTTTTCATTTGCTAAAACCCGTTGTGCCCTCTGTTCCTTCTTCCATGCTCTTTTTTAGTGACATCGCATTATAGTGAACTCCAAAGAGTTTCTCAAATGCTTAGCACAAAAACAGTCAATTGTAAAGGCCCTTTTAGCTGATCATATAAAAATGAGGGGTTATCAAATATTAATATAGATGGCTGGCGCTTCATAAACCAAGAAGACTCTCCATAGGAAACTTAGTAACCGCCTGGACCTTGGCACTGTGTATACTCAATAAACCAGCATCCCTTGCAAGGAACAGGGATAGTGCCTAGTGCTCACAGGACCACATATACAGTACAACGATATCCCAAACGCTGACTTAATGAACAATAAGTCCACAATGTAACTCACAGTTAGTAGTAATATCTTCTTGTCAATGCGGTCCTCTTGCGGTGTATCCTTATGTAGCCCTCTTTCTGACACTCTAAAGGGACTACTGGTTACTGCACAAACCTGTGGCTCCAGGAGAGCTGAGCCTCCGCTAGCTGGGAGCCTGGGGTAACACTTATTCAGCGCAGCACCTCCACTTACCCTGGATCCTCATCATGTAAGATTCCCCTGGGCAAGAAACATAACAACACACATGCTTTGAATGGGTTTTACTGTAACGCAATACCTTATGGCCTTATCATAGCAAACATCACATAACCCATCATACTTATACTATAACACCTATCATTGGCAGCAATACATAACACCCTAATAACTGGTACTGTCCTTATAACGTAGTGGCTCAGCCTTGCTCCTAATGAGTGATGTCTCTGTCCCGTCACCGCGTGCCCCACACACCGTGTCCATGTAATGTAATATATTTGTATAGGCTCAGTCCTTTGGCCACTCCACTTAATGTACCCAAAGAGTGTTTCCTAAGGCGGATCAGCGCCTGTTGACCGGTGTTGGTGCACTTTATGTAAATACCTTCCAGTCACTGCAGTGACCGGTAACAGCTTAGAAAAGGATCAGACAAATTAGCGCCTTGCCTCCGGTGTCGCAATGTCCAGCCGTCTGGTCCCAGACGACCCGCAACAACCTTGCTCCGCACACTTTGTCCCTACTAACCGTATACAGTAAGTGAGAACGTATCTACCACTATAGGGCGTCCCTGCAGCACTGCAACCTACTGTGACTCAGGGGTTCCCCTAGGGGTCTGCGGGGAAGAGCTGTCCTATGCAGGCAGGTCACGGACCCCCTGCACTCACACTACCTCCTCCTTCACCCTCCGGTTCCCCTCTGCTTAGCGTGGTCTCTCCCCCACGCTTCCCTTTCCTGCTCCCGCGATTTCAACCCCCTGATTGGTTCCCAGACATCAGATGACTGTGCTAGAGCTCATGAGAGTTGTAGTACACCAACGGAGCCTTTCCCTTATTGGCCCGTCGTTCGCGCGCTTGCATTACGCATGCGTGACCTCTCTGCTCTGTCAGCACCCTCTGAAGGTTGCGCAATAAACATGGCGGCGCCCTATACTATTGGGCCACCGTGGAACCCCACACCACTCTCTCCGGGCATTGCAACAGCATAGGTGCCTAACACACACACCCCTACACTTATAAAACAGCGTGCGATCCACCAATGTAGTTGGCCATAGAAGAAAAATGAAAAATAGTGTACACCTTGATAAAGGGCATACGGCCCGAAACGCGTAGGTGTGGTGCTGTTGGACATGTCTGGGGGCATTTTTGTTCGATCCTGTTATGGAATAAAGGATTTTTTATTTTTAACCCTTGAGCCTCCTCCTGCTTTGTTGGCAGTGCGCTGCCTATTTTTCATCCTTCTGTTATCAAATATTAGTCATAATATCTCTTCTCATATGATCACAAGAGGTGCTATGGCCAGACTCCGAACGAGGGGAGAGAGAAAGACCTCCAGCACTTCCGGTTTCCAAAAGGTAGAGGACGATATTTGAGGGATACCAAGGCTTACACTGCATATAAGACAATTCCATAAGGCGTTTACTGCGAGTGCATTTCTCACCACTTGTTCGACATAATCCAATATTCTCATACAGTATTATACTATTTTCGCCTTTCTATTCTTCCCTATTGCACATTCATGGATCCACATCTGTTTAACATAAAGGGGGTGGAATCCCTTAAGACTCTGGCTGCAAGACCAGGAGACCACCATTAAATCCCCAGTATACTCTCTACAATGATGTAATGCCCCAGCAGATACCTGTAGGTCTCTTTGGAGGAAACCTACTGCACCGACACACTTTATTCGAGCAAATACCCGGTATGTACCTGGCAGATACCTGGAATGCGCCACTCCTCACCTCTGACAAGCCCCGTTGCATTTGCCTTCCCAGCCTGGGTTCATGCCTGGCTGATGGGCGGCTGATCTGTTAAATGATAATGATTAGGATTTAATAGGCTGCAATGCTTCGCGTGTCTACCAGATGGCATAAATTCATGAATTGTAATGCAGTATATATATATATATACTGTGCAGTATTGCAGCCAGCGGGAATAAAATGCTTCAATCCCTGCTTGGAAAATAACTCAATGCACTCGGGCAGAAAACAGTCACAAACCTCAATACACCCGGGTATACCCGAATTCGTGGGACTAGCCAAGCTCGAATAAAGTTTGTCGCCAGTGTATAAGGTTGAAGCATTTTCCAAATTTGTTTTCTGGTTGCGACGGCCACGTCATGCGACGCAGCTGTCCAATCAAAGAAAAGATTTCAGCCTTGTCTCCCCTGCAGTCACGCGCGCAGAAGAATGTGCTTGTGCACATGTCGCACTGTGACGTCACAGATGCACGTGCGCGCATTGCAGTGCATCTATATAATCGCAGTCTTATTCTACCCAGTGATAGGGAACAGGCTTAGGGTATAAATAAGAGGAACCTAGTGCCCCAACCTCAGATCTCACCCGGAGTGAGGGGGATCTCAAGTGTATATAATTATTTCTTTCATAGGGTAAACAACCTTTTCTTTGTTTTCCAAGATAGGTCAAGTATCCCAGAGTAAGGGAGTATATATATATATATATATATATATATATATATATATATATATATATATACTGTGTATGTACTGTATATATATATATATACTGTGTATGTACTGTATATATATATATATATATAGTGGTTGACAAATCACCAAAAAATCTACACGCCACACAAAAAAATCTACTCGCCACCTAGTACCAAACGTATGCTGCTTGGGCCAATAGGAGCTCGCCACAATGTTAAATCCACTCGCCCGGGGCGAGCAAATGTATAGGTTTGTCGAACACTGTATGTATATATATATATATATACATACACAGTATATATATAGTCCCTTACTCTGGGATACTTGACCTATCTTGGAAAACAAAGAAAAGGTTGTTTTCCCTATGAAAGTGATAATTATATACACTTGAGATCCCCCTCACTCCGGGTGAGATCTGAGGGTGGGACACTAGGTTCCTCTTATTTATACCCTAAGCCTGTTCCCTATCACTGGGTAGAATAAGACTGCGATTATATATGTAACGGGTTTTCCCCCCCCCCCCAATCGCAGATTATACTGTGTGGGTGCAGGAACATATATTGTTACTCAGGTGTGGTGCGTTACCTGTTGGCTCACAGGAGGGCTGAGCTTCCGCTACGGGGAACCTGGGGCAATTATACTATGGGTATTCTCTTACGATGCAGCGCCACCACCTGCGATGGCTCCCACCATAAGGGGGAGTGGTTCCTCGCAGGACAAACAATAATGATCACATAGACAGCAAGGTATAATAACTAATGATTTTACTCACATGTATGAATAACCTGTGTCCCTCTCACGAGGAGACACTAACCGTCGTTAGGACACTAAGACGTCGTTAGGACACTAAGACGTCTCGCAGGACGATTCCCCAACACCAAGTGATCCCACCCAGTGTCCAAAGAACCCCACCCAATGTCCCGTACTCCTACAGAGAGTCAATGGGTGACTGCGCAGTCACTAATTACGCTAAGGGCCCGGTGGTGCACTTATGTATTAGATACCTGCCGAGCACTCCGGTACTCGGATCAGCAACTGGCTTCGCAAAGGGTCAGACGTGTGATGAATCCGTCTCATCCTCCAACCGAACTCCTTGCACGTGTGGACCGCCAGGGCGGTCCCACTCTGGAATCGTCGCTGTGGACCCCAACGTGGGTCCAACCGCTTCAACAGGAACAGCAGCAGCCGCTGTGTCCCTAACTATCTAAGTGGCACGTGCTACACTATAGGCCGTCCCTATAGTACAGCAGCCTGTAGTGGCTTGGGGAACTCCTATGGGCCTAAAGGGGTTAAGGACCTGTCCCACTCCCTAACTACCCAAGTCCCTTCAGCCTCACTAAATGCTGACAGCCAACGTGCTGCGCAACAAGGTGCCTGCCTGTCAGACCTCACAGCACTGACCGCTGTGACTCTGACAAGGCAGCACTCTAACTAAGGGCAGCGTCCCTATCTTGGGCCTCCCTCAGCAATTAACCCACTACCCTAATGGGGGGTTGGGCCTAACTGGGGTGCGGGTACCTACAGGGCCGCAGGAGCTGTACTCGCTCCCCGCGCCCTTCCTTCCCTCACAGCTCCCCTGCTCCAATGGATACTCCTGAGTGACAGGGTCCCTCTCTCTAGAGCAGTCCCTGGCAACACTCTCTCTATCAGAGTATCTAACTACCTCAGACCCTGGGGGTGCTGGCCTAGTACAGCGAGTCCTGGACTCCTGTACCCTACCTCCTTCCTTGGGCTGCTCCGGTCTCTGACTGCTGGCTAACGTGCTGTAAGCCCACCAAATGTATCTCTTCTGCAGGGGCTCCCTAAGCCCTATTGGCTCCCTGGTGTCACGTGGGGCATACAGAGGCTCTTGGGATATGTAGTCCCAGCTCAGAGCCTTCCCTGGTAGGCTAGGGCTTCGCGGGCTTTTCCCTACCTCTCCTGCGCCTGCGCAAGCTGTCCTGGGCTGCCTCAACCTTCCCTGGTCTAGCCCTGCTCTCGCGCGACTTTGCCCTGTTTCTGGGGCTCTCCCTGCGCCTACGCGTCCCTGCGCATGCGCAACCCGCATCGCAATGGCGGCGCCCTGCTTCACCAGCAACCGGGACCTTAGAGACGCGATCGTGGCCTTAGCCGCACTGCTCCCTGCTCCAGCCCCCACCCTTGGAAGCAGCCGTCGGGTCTGTCGGCACCCACGACCGCACTGCACCAAGGGAAGGGGGGTCTCCAGGAGCCACGGGAGCTCCAGGCTACATATAGATGCACTGCAATGCGCGCACGTGCATCTGTGACGTCACAGTGCGACATGTGCACAAGCACATTCTTCTGCGCGCGTGACTGCAGGGGAGACAAGGCTGAAATCTGTTCTTTGATTGGACAGCTGTGTCACATGACTTGGCCGTCGCAACAAGAAAACAAATTTGGAAAATGCTTCAACTGTCTCCCGCATTGCAGCAGCAAGGGGCGCAACAGTCTCGGTAGGTATAAGCACTTTGCGGGAATGCATACTATTTGTTTTGGTGCTGTGTGGCGTCGCTCATTTGAAATAAATTATTAAAAAAACAGATTACTTGGGTTCAGCAAAGACCTTAAACTTTAGAAAGACAGATTTTAATAAACTGAGGACTAATCTACAAGTAATACATTGGGATTATGTTTTTGCAGGGAAAAATATAGAAGATAAATGGGCAGTCTTTAAAACATTGTTAGAAATGCACAATTATCAGTGTATACCCTTGGGCAATAAATATAAAAGAAATAAGTCAAAACCAATGTGGCTAAATAAACAGGTAGGGGAGGAAATGGACAAGAAGAGGAAGGTATTTAGATTCTTTAAGTCAGAAGGGACGGAGACATCGTATAAGAATTATAAGGAATGTACTGTAACAAAAATTGCAAAAGGGCAATCAAATTAGCAAAAATGTATAATGAAGAAAGGATTGCAATAGAAAGTAAGATCCACCATTAACAGTTCTTTAAGTACCTTAATAACAAAAAAATGATAAAAGAAAATATAGGAACCTTTCAGTGTGAGATGGCAGGCAGATTATTTGAGATAAGGAAAAAGCAAATTCTTTGCCTCTGTTTACCAGGGAAGAATCCATTTCAATAGTAGTGCCGCAGGAGGAAGCCACAACCTCCATATTAATGAACTATTGGTTAACTGAGGAAGAAGTTCATAAGTGTTACGCCGGTGCTGCCCGCAGACCAGACCCGTCCCCTGTGCTGAGGTGGGACGTAGGGATACACGCACCCGCAGCAAAGGTAGCGTGTCCGGAGTGTGGTGTTATTGTTGCCAGGCCAGGTATAGTAGTGAAGACAATACTTGCCGGTACCGGTAGTAGAGAAGGAGTAGTTATTGCCGTTGCCAAGATCAGGGATGCCAGAAGTCACGAAGTCCAAGTAGAGCCAAAGTCGAGAGCCAGAGGGGGTAGTCTTCCAATCCGCGTCAATACCTGAGGAGTCACTGAGTGAATAGTCAAATGCTTCCATACAGAACTATGTCGAGCGACGAGTGATGGGAAGCACAGGCATAATAAAGCTGGGCAGGCCAATGGGAAAAGAGGGCAGGCCTGGAGGACTGCAAGGAGTCCTCCCTGATAGGAGAGAGGTGTTACAGCCCAGCTGAGTGTAATCATTGATTTGCCTTGAACTGTGTGATGCTTGGGGGCGACGCCTCACTGCAGCAGCAGTGGTTAAAAGTGCTCTGTTAGGCGTGTGCTCTGTAAACTGAGAATGCATGCACATAACGTCTGGGGCTGGCGTGCGTGTAGGAGGGCGTGGGCGCGACCGGCGCTGAGCAGAGGAATCGCCGAGGGGAGTGATCCCGCGACGGCGACAGGGGCGAGGAGCCGTGGAGACCGGTAAGGCAGTATTGTTTATTGTGTCCAGGGACTCCTTGCGGAGAGGGAGTGCTTTATGTGAGAAGCGAGGAGAACGCCGATTCCTGACAATAAGCAGCTTGAAAAAATGTAAGTAAATAAGACACCTGGCCCAGATGGCATACATCCAAGAGTTCTCTAGGAGTTAAGCTCAGTAATAGCCAAACCATTATATTTAAAATTCAAGGACTCATTTCCACAGGCTCAGTAGCACAAGATTGGCGTAAAGCAGATGTGGTGCTTATATTTAAAAAGTGAGCATATCACTACTGGGGAATTAACGAGCTATAAGCCTGACTTCAATAGTGGGCAAACTACTTGAAGGTTTAATACGGGATAATATTCAAGAATACCTAATTGAAAACCAAATTATTAGTAATAGTCAGCATGGATTTATGAAGGATAGATCATGTCAAACTAACCTTATTTGTTTCTTTGAGGGGGTAAGCAGGGATTTAGACCAGGGTAATGCAGTTGATGTGGTTGTCATGATAGAGAGGATTTGGCCCGGGATTAAAGGGGTTACACCCCCATTTGGCCACCCTCTACTCTCATCAGGGAAGCAAGGGGTTAACTGGACTCGGGTCCAGTAATGTGGTTTTGCCTTGCTTCAGCCATCCAACTGTTTTTTCCCCTGTATAAATGTATTGTTTCTGGGCCAGTGTCTGCACCACACACACACTGGGGCTTAAGGGGTTAATGAGCTACAGTTTAGAAAAATACATTAGGATGCGTGGTGTCTTTTCAGAAATATCTGGGCTTCAAAAGGCTTGATTGAAGTTGGGTGTGAAAAGGTACAGAGGGGGTTTGGTGTATGTTAACACATATTGCTGGTAGAGACAGCTAGACCCAGGCATTGGGTGGTTACGCAAGGAGATATCAGAATGAGTGACCTTATTAAATATAAGAATATTATGAGATGTCCTCGGCTGAACATGCTAAGAGTTACATATGTGTAACCGGGGGACCGAGCCGCAAATAATGATTACAGACACATGAGGTCTCGCCGGTTCTAAGAGACAGATATTAATATCTCTCTTAATTTTAATATTACACGGTAATATTTAGTCTTATTGGGAGCGTCATGCGTGCCGGAATGTATTAATATGGCACGCGTGCCAGTAAGTACTACTGAACTGAAGTAATGAAGTTATTTAGACAGGAAAAGCAGTTTTTAAACGTCCTTGGGTGGGAGGAGTTTTACTCTGAGGAAAACTGTCAACCTCACCACTGATTTATGAGAGGGGCTGGGTTTAGGTTGTGTTCAATGGGAAATAATTGTATAAGAACCAGGCTCAGCCTATGGCTATTGTCTTTCATGTCTTTCATGTCTTTTGTGTCTTGGTGATTTTTGAAGATTGCTGTATGAACTGCCAGTCCAGAATTATGACTGTTCCATCATTTCCATCTTAAGTGAGTGTCCATATTTTGTTTGTTATTTGTATATCTCGTGTGTTCACCTTTTTCAAGGAATAAATTATATTTTATCATATCTAAGTCTCGTCCAGTTCAACCCAGTTATATATTTGGTGTGTATTATTATAGCCTGTCTCAAAGCTACCGTCCCAGTGGTCTACTTAGATTTTGGAAAGGCTTTTGATACGATTCCACACAACAGGTTGGTGTACAAAATAAAGCAAATTGGACTCAGTAAAAATATATGCACCTGGATTGAAAACTGGTTAAAAGGACAGACAACAGAGGGTTCTCATAAATTGAACTTTTTCAGGTTGGGCTAAAGTCGTGAGTGGAGTACCTCATGGATCGGTACTGGGATCCCTGCTTTTTAACTTGTTTATTAATGATCTTGAGGTTTGCATTGAGAGCAAAGTTTCCATCTTTGCTGATGATACTAAACTGTGTAAGGTACAGTAGTAGAATGAGAGCAGGATGTAATTTCTCTCCAGCAGGACTTGGAGAGATTGAAAACTTGGGCAGGTAAATGGCAGGTGAGGTTTAATACAGATAAATGTATGGTTATGCATTTCGGAAGCAAGAATAAACAGGTGACTTACAAATTAAATGGAGATAAATTAAGGGAATCTATGAAGGAGAAGGATTTAGGAGTGCTTGTAGACAGCAGGCTTAGCAATAGTGCCCAAAGTCATGCAGTAGCTGCAAAGGCAAACAAGATCTTATCTTGCATTAAACGGGCAATGGATGGAAGGGAAGTAAACATAATTATGCCCCTTTACAAAGCATTAGTAAGATCACACCTTGAGTATGGAGTACAATTTTTGGGCACCACTTCTTAGAAAATACATTATGGAACTAGAGAGAGTGCAGAGAAGAGCCACCAAATTAATAAAGGGGATGGACAATCTAACTTATGAGGAGAGGCTAGCTAAATTAGATTTATTTACATTAGTAAAGAGGCGTCTAAGAGGGGATATGATAACTATATACAAATATATTTGGGGACAGTACAGGAAGCTTTCAAAAGAACTATTCATCCCAAGGGCAGTACAAAGGACTCGGGGCATCCCATAAAGTTGGAGAAAAGGAAATTTCACCAGCAACAAAGGAAATGGTTCATTACAGTAAGAGCAGTTAAAATGTGAATTCATTACCCATGGAGACTGTGATGGCAGATATAATAGATATCTTCAAAAAAAGGTTGGACATCTTTTTAGAAAGGAAATGTATAAAGGGATATACAAAATAAGTAAATATGGGAAGAATGTTGATACAGGGAGTAATCCGATTGCCAATTTTTGGAGTCAGGAAGGAATTTATTTTTTCCCTTATGAGATATCATTGGATGATATAACACTGGGGTTTTTTGTTTGCTTTCCTCTGGATCAATAAGTAAGTATAAGTAAGTATAGATATAGGATAAAATATCTGTTGTCTAAATTTAGCATAGGTTGAACTTGATGGACGTACAGTTTGTCTTTTTTCAACCTCATCTACTATGTAACTATGTAACTATGTAACTTAGACATGTGACTATTCCAGCCCTTTCTAGAATTTTTAAATTGCCTGACTACTCTGCAACATTGTAGCAGAGAGAGGTACTGCATGAAATTAACTCCGTAACTCCTCATCTACCCTTAAAGCTGCAGTTCAAGCAATATCCTACATGTGTTTTTTTTTTTTAATAAATCAGTTCTGTACTTTGAGAACATACTTGTAGCATTAAAAAAAAACAATTTTAAAGTCATTTTTAATGTATTCTAATTTAAAAGGCATTTTTCTTACTATAGAAGAAAAAAGGGGTGATGTAGAATAGCACTAATGGGGTACTGATTATAAATAAACTCTAAATAAGAGCAACCCCTATGGGGTCTAAAATGGAAAGCGATACCGGCGCCTAATATGTCAAATTAGGTAATAGTCCTGGATATCCAGATGAATAAAGTTCAAGTCCTAATGATGTAATCTTATAATCAAGGGATGACCGGATGTGATGTCCTCCATTAGATATGGAACATGGAATGACAAAAAGCAGAATTTAGTGCAACACAGCTAACAGAAAATCACAGACATATACTCACAGACCTACACAGACAAGACACACAAACGCAAAGCTGAAAATAAAAATTGTTCAATACAACTATAAAATAATAAAATGTGGGACGATGCAGCACTGATCGAGCCAACCCGGTAGAGAAAAACTGAAAAGCTACTCACAAAATGGCTCTAGGACACAGGCAATGAGCGCCGATTAGGCGAATAGAATCTTTCCTTCCTGGGCTAAGCAGTTGAATCCACCGCAGCGTTCCTCCAGACACCGTGCTCCTCAAGACCGGAAGTGACGTCACCGGATGCCAGATACCGGATACTGCGTCACAGGTAGGCGGGATTCTCGGCGGGATTTTCGAGCGGAGGCTCTTCTTGCTTTTGCTCCAGGATATCAGCACTCAGTTCTCTCTGCACCGCTAGGTATATATACAATACTCCACCACGATGCTGACAGACATTTTTCTTACTATAGCAACCATTTACAAAGTCACATCCCCTTCTGAAACAGCAACACCTTTTTGAGCCCTGCCCTCTATAGCAGTGAACCTATTGAATCTAGTGCCTGCCTGGTCACATGATCTTCCTCCAGAACTTTGGCTGTCAATGCAGCAGAAGATTACCCAAGATGCATTTCGTGAACCCCCAGTCGAATTTCAGTGATCGATTATAGGAGAACGGATTGATCAGCAACTTAGCTAATCACGTGTCAGTGTGTAGATTGTATTGCTGCACATATTGAATTAAATGGGTTTTTTTTGTTTTGTTTTTTAACGACCGCTTGAACTGCAGCTTTAACTGAGTAGACTACTTGTCCTCATCTCTTGATCTACATGCCCCGCTTTCTCTCTGCCGCCCTCGCCCTTCAAACCCCAGACCCTGGCTAAATTCCCACACGCGCATGCTGCGTTCCTCCACTCGTTCCTCTGAACGCCTCTGGAGGAAGTCTCACACTCTCGCAGACTTCCTTCACTACAAATTTATGCTGTCCTGTTTCAACTCTGCCCTCTCGCAAGCTAAACAAGCCTACTTTTCTGCACTAATCAACATGCACATGTCTAACCCACGCCGACTGTTCTCTGTCTTTGATGCTCTACTCAAACCACCCTCAGCTGCCTCTCCTTCCTCCATCTCCGCTCAGGACTTTGCTGACTATTTTTAGGAAAAGTTGGAATCCATATGGCAGAACATCCCCTCTGTTTCTTCCCCCCATCCTACACCTCTTCCTAACTCTCCTCCTGCCTTCCTTGAGTCTTTTTCCACTGTCTCAGAGGAGGATGTGTCGCTGTTGATCTCCTCTTCTCCCTCTACCACTTGCCCTCTTGACCCTATTCCCTCCCATCTCCTAAAACCTCTAGCTCCTACTATAATCCCTACGCTTACACACATTTTTAACTCCTCCCTCTGCTCTGGAACCTTTCCATCCTCCTTCAAACATGCAACAGTCATAACATTACTCAAAAACAGCAAGCTTGACCCTACCTGTCTTTCTAACTATCGACCTGTCTCCCTCCTGCCTTTTGCCTCTAAACTACTTGAACGTCTTGTATTCTCTCGCTTGCTCCATTTTCTCAACACCTATTCTCTCCTAGACCCTCTACAATCTGGCTTCCGCACTGCTCACTCCACCGAAACAGCCCTCACTAAAATAACTGACGACCTCCATGCTGCCAAAGACAGAGGTCATTACACTCTGCTCATATTACTCGACCTCTCTGCAGCATTTGACACCATGGACCACCCTCTTCTCCTCCACATTCTCCATACTCTAGGTATTCGGAACAAAGCTCTATCCTGGATCTCATCCTACCTCTCCCATCGTACTTTTAGTGTCTCTTCTGCTAACACCTCCTCCTCCTCTATTGATCTCTCTGTGGGGGTACCCCAGGGTGTCTGTCCTGGGACCTCTTCTCTTTTCTCTGTACACACTCTCTCTAGGTGACCTAATAACATCTTTTGGGTTTAATTATCACCTCTATGCCGACGACACACAAATATACTTTTCAACACCTGACCTTACACCTGCTGTACAAACCAAAGTTTCTGAATGTCTCTCTGCTATATCATCCTGGACGGCCCTCCGACGCCTTAAACTCAACATGGCTAAAACAGAGCTCCTCATACTTCCTCCCAAACCTGGCCCTACTACCTCCTTCCACATTACTGTTGGAACTACAATCATTCACCCAGTAGCCCAAGCACGCTGCCTAGGGGTCACATTCGACTCCTCTCTCACATTCGCCCCTCACATTCAAAACATTTCTAAAACTTGTCGCTTTTTCCTCCGCAATATAACTAAGATACGCACTTTCCTCTGTTGTTCGACTGCTAAAACTCTGACTCGGGCCCTCATTCTCTCCCATCTTGATTACTGTAACCTCCTGCTGTCCGGCCTTCCTGACTCTCACCTGTCTCCCCTACAATCTATCCTAAATGCTGCTGCCAGAATCACTCTACTCTTTCCTAGATCTGTTTCAGCATCTCCCCTCATGAAATCCCTCTCCTGGCTTCCGATCAAATCCCGCATCTCCCACTCCATTCTTCTCCTCACTTTTAAAGCTTTACATACTTCTGCCCCTCCTTACATCTCATCCCTAATTTCTCGCTATGCACCATCCAGACTCTTGCGTTCTTCTCAAGGATGTCTTCTTTCTACCCCCTTTGTATCTAAAGCCCTCTCCCGCCTTAAACCTTTTTCACTGACTGCCCCACACCTCTGGAATGCCCTTCCCCTCGATACCCGCCTAGCACCCACTCTATCCACCTTTAAGACCCACCTTAAGACACACTTGCTTAAAGAAGCATATGCATAGCACTGTGGATATTCTAAACACGATACATAATGCTTGGCCCCCTGCAGATGCACTTACCAGAACTCCCTCCTACTGTCTCTGTACGTTCTCCCTACCTACCAATTAGACTGTAAGCTCCTCGGGGCAGGGACTCCTCTTCCGAAATGTTACTTTTATGTCTAAAGCACTTATTCCCATGATCTGTTATTTATATTATCTGTTATTTATTTGATTACCACATGTATTACTACTGTGAAGCGCTATGTACATTAATGGCTCTATATAAATAAAGACATACAATACAATACAATACTCCCACAGGGGTGCTGCACATATTTACAGTGGTACAGTAGTCATCATGCTGGAGCTTAAGACATCAGTCAGAATGCCATTGTCCACTAGGAGGTGTGGACATGAAATTACTATTTAAAGTTGCAGTCCCACTTACAACTATTGATTTATTTATAAAATATTTTACCAGGAAGTGATCCATTGAGAGTTACCTCTCGTTTCCAAGTATGTCGTGGGCTAGAATAAAATCATCACTCTTCTATTACATGTGGCTGAAATATGGATTCTTTTAAAATATTAAAGAACTGTATAAACACATCTCCAAGTTTTAGTTACAAAACGCTGAATTGAGATACATTTCTACATTTTGGAATATGAATTGTCTTTACTTCCTTTACTATTGGCCGCCATAACAGAGCACCATCCTCTAGGACCTTTGGCCGTGACCAAAGTGCCGCCGTCTGTCCACCGTCACTACAGCTCACCACCGGGCAGGCCGCCGCTGTAGAACTTTGGCGCCCTCCACTCCTAGTCCCGAAAGCGCCCGCCACTCCAATGTGTCATCTTTAAATGTCCCGTCGGAGCAGCAGCCACGGGATCAGGAGTGGCAGACGACCACACACCATAGGGAGTAAGAGCGATGGACGGCCAAAGTGCGATGAATTGTACAGCGGCAGCCTGCCCAGTGGTGAGTTGTAGCAGCGGCGGACCGCTAACGTGCTTTGGTCATGTTAGCAAAGGGCCCATTCCAGTCTATGTCCCCATGAGTTTCTTGCCCTGAAAAAAAAAACGTGCTCGTTTAAAAGAAATATCTTGTTTTCAAGATTTTAAAATAATCATATTAATTACCATCAAAATAGTCAGATCTCATTCTTATATTAAAATTTTCTGGAGCTTTCCGGACCTCTAAACCTCCGCTTAAAATAATCTCCCTTCCCCTACATAAACTTCCCGTGATATTGCAATGTGGATTAACGTTCTGAGAACTACAGATTATCCAGTCCGCCATCAGCCAGTGTATGAAGAACCAAGTTTATTCAAGAAAACTAAACAGATGCAATCCAATTTGTGTTTTTTTTTACGTGGATATATCTTTGTGCTGATTTTTTCATGTTTTTTCCCGGGGTTGTGAACTAAAAAATTTTTTCAAATTAATGATTTCTTTTATGGGCAACATTTTCTTCCAATTTCTTAAAGTAGAATATGAGAGCAGGATTATTAGAATCTCCGTCATGAAAGTCACACCTTCAAAAAAGTTGATCTCAGCTACCTTTGAATATTTACCATGTGCTGATTCTCTATAAGATCCCTTTATGACCCATTCACTTAAATGACCATAAGGTCAGGACCATAATGACATGCATCAGATGGCATCTTACAACATAGTACCTCTTAGTTAATATCAGCACTTCAGCTATTTTTGGGTGCTTTACACCAATCCCAGTGTTACCGCCCAATGACTTGAAAGGGAGTTCACGCTGATGCATGTGTATCTAAGTCTTTTAACAGGTCAGTGCCACTTATCTCACAGAACTAGCATTTTGCAGACACGTTACCAATGTATTTTCCTACTCTACATCACATATGACAGTTTCGCTTTTCTATCTTCTTGGTAACAGGAGTATTCTTTTTTTCATTGGAGAATATGAATTGTTTGATGCCTCTGCCAAGGTGACAGCCCAGAGCAAAACACAAATAAGATTCCCTACAAGTAGTATAATTCCTCCCAGGTTTCCAATCACCATGTTTCAACTAACATTACATTTACGGATTAACACATGAGCACCCTTATGGTATAGACTTGACATCACAAAGGCTGGCGTGCTAATGGTCCAGTTGATATCCAGTGCACATCATCAACTTCATGATAATTTTTACAGGGAGGATTTTGTTCACAATCATCCACGAGAGATGTACACGATTGGACAGAAGAGGGAAATGGCGGCTTGCCGCAACCCGTCTGGCACTAAAATGTTTTTCTTTTAAAGTTACTACCACCAAGATTGAATCCCTTAAATATGTTACTGCCATTGGTTTACTTTAGTACTATGAGAGACTAACTCCACTTGAAGTTGTCATTAGACAGGTTCTGAATAAGGACGTTGTTGATACTCATGTTTGATATAGTGTAAGAACCTCTTACTGACTATATCATTACAGTAGCAATATCTATTGCTGAATATTTATGTTCACACTAAAGATACCGGTGACAATGTTTCAGCTGGTCACATCTACAGATTTAGTTACCATAGCATCTCACTTTGCAGTTGAATTGCTGTTCTCTGAAAAGCTGTTTAGGAGACTTTTGTTGAAAAATGTCCTGCAGGCTGTAGGTCTGTATCTCTCAGACACTGGACACAGTGTGCTGTTAAGCACCAGATCGTTGTCCGCTCCAAGTCGGGAGTGAATTCTGCTGGCTGGAGCCAGCAGGTCTGTTCCTGAGGCGTAGGAGAAGAGAAGGGCTGTGTAACATGGATCAGGATAATCAGGCAAACAGAAAAGCAGGCAAGCAGAGGACCGCAAGATGAGGCAGGAGCAAAGTCAGGCAGGCTGAAGACAAGAGAGAGGCCAGGCAGGCCAAGGTCTGGGCAGGCAGCAGGTCAGATAAGACTGGAAACAATAGGGCAAAACACATTGATCTGGCAGCCAGGGACATGAAGCAACCGCCAACCTATATAGGAAGCCATGGAGTGTGTTCAGGAGGCTAAATGGAAACGTTGCTGAGATGTTGTTATCCCTTGGAGAAATTTGAAAATCACTGAGTCTCCCTTTCCTTTATTAAATTGGTCTTCAGCTCCAGTAGATTTTTTTTCTTAGCTCATCATAATCCATTGCATCAAAATCTCAGTCCATGGACTAATGCTGGGTTAGATAAAATTGTAGCAAAGGTGGTTCACTGCTCACCGGTAGTAATTACAGACCCCAAGCTCAATCAATGAAAAATGAAGAGTTTAATGTGCAAAAATGTAAGTACAGATGACCAAAACCAACTCTGACGCATTTCGTTCCTGGTATGGAACTTTGTCAAAGAGTCAACTCTTTTACAATGTTCCATACCAGGAAAAAATACGTTAGTTGGTTTTGGTCATCTGTACTTACATTTTTGCACATTAAACTCTTCATTTTTCATTGTTTGAGTTTGGGGTCTGTAATTACTACCGTGAGCAGTGAACCACCTTTGCTACAATTTTTTTCTATTCCCTGATTCCTGGCTGGAGCACGCTGTTTCTACGATCCGGATCCACGGCTTGTTCACTCCTGTGGCATCAGTATCGTGAGTACCTTCCACCCCACGGCACCAGAGACTGTGTGGGACACCAGGGATAGCAGGGGTTGCGGTTCAGGAAGTTGGTGGTCTGCTGGAGGATACACCTTGCGGTGAGTTCATCGGCTTCTCCGTTCCCTTCTCCCGTCATATTCAACCCCCTCCTGCATGTTAGTCCGCAGCAGATTATGCATCTCCATGAAGAATCCCTTAAATAGCCTGACCGGGATCATTTATATATAACAAGATTGATTCTATCTTATGCCGACAGCTCTGGAGCACTAGCTACGGGGGTTAACCCCATCCACTAATGCGGAGTAGAGTTAGACACTGTATTTGACATAATAGTATACTATAGAAAGAAGTTTACAATACTCATATAATTTTAACACCGTTTCCCTATCCCTGAGGGAAACAGCGGATATTAGTGTTGAGGTGCTAACCTGTTAGGCTTACAGAAGGCCTAAGCCTCCGCTCCAGGGGAGCCTGGGGTGGCTGGTGCCACCTGTAAGGATCCCAGCATAGGTGGTATAGCACCTCACGGGAACTGGTATACCTGTAGAGTATACCCCAAATAATCACAACCTGAACAAGGTATATGCAACTCTCTTTACTGTTGCCCAACAGTATCCCCAACAATAACTGTACAGACACAATAATAACTGCCAGGCAACAATAACAACAGTAATTGTGTCCCTCCCCTCCCCCCACAATACTGATGGAGCCCTGGGCACCTAAAACCCGGTGTCCGGCAGAACAGTCCCAACTCAATTGTACCAGTGAGGGCAACGCTACCCTCTCGCGTGTAGTGCTGGTGCACGTGGGTACCTTCCTGGGTACTTGGGTAAACCAGGGTATTTCCTTATACAGAGAAGTGGAAAAGAAGGGAGCCCCATGCCCCCTGGTGGCGCTACTCTGTAGATCCCGTAAAAGAAACGTCTTTAACACATATGAAAAATCTTCAGTCACAGCAGCTATTATCTCATGATGTCCCCCGTCGTCACATAAACACAGTGGTCTGGTAAACCCAATAGCCTCTTGGCAGAGGTAAGTCTTGTATGGGTAACCAATGTATATTAAAAAAATGTGACACTGTTTGCTGCATAGGGACGTCTGGTAGCTGCGGCGTGCTCCAACCGGAACGGGTTTGTGGAATACAGTACCAGGTAAAGCGGTGCAACTGCCCAGTGATGAAGAAAACAGACCGGGAACACTCAGATGACTGCAAAAGCTTTAATGGTACAAAAGCAACATAGACCCACTCTTACGCGTTTCGCACGACTTAGCGCGCTTTATCAAAGAGTACTGCTTTTGTACCATTAAAGCTTTTGCAGTCATCTGAGTGTTCCCAGTCTTCATCACTGGGCAGTTGCCCTGCTTTACCTGCTACTGTATTTCCTTATACAGGCCACATCCGTGATTCCACGATGCAGGGCCTCCGACACAATCTAGTGAGCTGATGGTGCATTTTTTGGATGCTAGCGAATCTTTATTCCAATCCTCATTCACTACGTTGTTGCTGCTCGATTGGTATGACGCGCTGAGGATCAGAGGGTACGTGGGTGTCGGCGCTTACTACATTCTCCCCCGTGAAACCACACATCTGCAAGGGAGAGGAACGTTTACCGGACGGACCGAAAATGCTCTGACACACTTCCGGCACTCGGGAACTCCGCGCTGGAGATGAGAGAAGGTGCAGCTGACTGCTAAGACGTCCACGTCCACTCTGCCAGCAAGACAGCGGATCACAGAAGCAGGAGTGCTACAAGAGGGATCCATAGAGGTACCTATATTGTCTCGCTATTTTGCAAGGATCTCAGGTAGCGGTTTCCATTGGAACTCCTCTCTATTCTACACGCTGTCTTCAGAGACTTTTCCACCCACTGTTACATTATTGTTACACCCACGTTCTCAATTCCCCTCGTTGCTAACCTCAGTTGTCCAACTTATTACTGCATTACTTTTGGAACTCCCTGTTTAGAGCTTGTAGTAGCTCCACCATTGACCACCTCCGACACAATCCCCTCTCTTTTCTTCTGGAAGCACTGTGCGGCCTTTCCACCAGACCCGGGGAATCCTCCGCTGCGGCTCTGTTGCCATCGCTGATTCTACTCTCCTCACACTCAGGGAGCAGGCCTCTTACTCATGGCCAGCCCTAGAACACTCTACTATGGTGAAGGGGGTAACTAGCTGGGGCCTAGGGAGAACGGGTCTGGCCTAGTCCAGGGGACTTGACTAGCTGCCTGGACACTACCTCTCCCTTCGCAGGCTCCGTCAGGACTGAGCACAACGCCTCCAGTCCGCGGAGGAAATCCTGAACAGCCAGGACCTCCTCTTCCTGCAGCGCCATCCTCAAGATGGCCACTGCCTTACACACAGTGCACATGTCTGTGGCTGCACCAACCACAACATGGCCAACGCAACACACACAAACCCTCCCGAGCGATACCCTGCTACATAATATAGTGTTAGCAAGACCAATTACCTAATTGCATATGTTATGGCTTTTCTCTGTAACAGATTATTATTAGCCTCAAATGGTGCATTTATCACAGTCTTATAGTTTCAAAACCTCGAAGAAAATCAGAAGAAAACAAGAAAAGAAAAACAGCTTTTATTAAGATTGTTTTCTTTAATAAATCTGGTGCAGATTTTTCCGTTTCCCCCAGTTTTGCAGCTGGTTAACTTTAAACCTTGGGAATAGGTTGACAAATCATTTGATTAACCATCAATAAAGGCTATTGTTCACGTATTAGATACATAATCTAGTTTCAGCACATATGACATTTATCTCTAATCCTTTTTCTCCCAAGCATTACAGCTTTCCCTAGCTAGAATGGATTTAAAGTCCTTCACTGAGGCTCTGAAGTAGCCTGTGCTCTCTTCACAGATGTGGCTAACTTCTTCACTACAGTACAAAGCTTCCTCTGTGGTTAAGATAAGAGCTCGGATTTCCTCTTTCCTTATAAAAGTAAGAGAACCCAGCTTATCCAAAACCCTGTTTGTCATGATTATCCTTTGATTGTGAGTTTCGTAATAACTCTAACCTCAACATCATATTAAAATGTGATCACAGAGTAGTTCCCTTCTCATCAATACTGTGCATTCTTGCTGTACAAGTAACAGACGGATTTGATTACTATAAAAGTCCTCTGCAATATAAGTCCAACCTTTGCAGTAGAGGGATATCATTCACATTTAAAGCAATATTTAGTAAGCACATTCATAACTGGAAGAGACCTTACAACCCATTTATGTCAATGGGCTAGGTGTCATAGCACCAGAAGGTGTTATGGCAGAAGACTGCTTAGTAGATATGGGCCTTAATCCTATTGGATGTCAATGTTGAGTATGGATGTAGAACTATTCAAGGCTATTTAAAATAACAATAACACATTCCCATACAGTACTTAGTATATACACAGTTGCCTTTACTACTATTACAGGTAATGTCAAATGTTTAGCACTTTAAAAACCTAAATGGAAAATTGATATCCTGATTCCTGAATAGTTACAATAGTGTGGATATATTCAGTGAACAGACAAACACACACAAGCAGATGTAGTTGTGAATAAGATCCCATATAAAGTGTTGGTCTCCATTATCTTACTCCAGTTTTACCAGAGGGGCTGTGTAACCAGATGCAGCCTGATACCAACAGCGAGAGCTGTTAGGGTGTCAGCCAGCAAGGGGTTAATCCCTGCAGGAGGATTAACAAATTTAGCTGGGCTGGCTACATTTAAAAGGCAGGCAGCATACAGCTCACGTTTGGCTTTTCCTGGTCTGCAGATGGAGATTAGGTCTAACTTGTGTTCCTGAATTATAGTATGTATATAATCTTTGTTTCCTGAAACTGTATTTTTTTGTTGCTGAACTTTGACTGAGGAAAAGCTGTATTTTGTGTTGCTGAGCTTTGGCTGAATAAAAGCCTATGTCTACTTTGCCAAATGCAAGTCTCCTGTCATTACCTCTCCATGCATCGCCAACAGGCCATAAGAAGTACTATTTAGTAGTTGGATAAACTGTCATTAACATGGTGAATTGAAGCTACTTACGAGTTTTGCGCTTTCTACAATATTACAGCTACCAGCCATTTCCTCAAAGGAAAGGACCTCCAAATATGCATATATACACCCCATTTCAGTCACTTGCATATAATCAAGACGATCTTGACATGCGGTACTTGCACCCAAGGTGTTCAACTTGGTCTGAAAACTACACAAATATAATTCGTGATTTCCCTTGAGAAAACTTAAATCATTTGATGTCTGATGTTTGGCAATTGCACCTCTCTATATCCTGGGAGAATTATAATGTATTGGGATTCAGAGCAAACTGATGGGTCCCTGGGGAAGTAAAATGTTGTGTTATATATTGAGTATTACAAGCAGATAGAACAAAAAAGTGCAAAATCAGTGCTGCAGAGTAAGCAGTGAATAACGTTTGATGAATAAATGATGATTCATATAAGCGTGATTTAATAATCTCCGTTAGATAGGCACTGGGGTATACAGTATACTGTATAATGAAAATCCAATTTGAATAAGTCAATCCGTGGCTCCAATGTAGGGGTATAACTAGATGCAAGCGATCTATCTCGGGAGAATAAAACTAGAACCTACCAGTGAGACTGATATGACTGATCGCCTTACCATTCGTAAATTATGCCCCTGGAGCAATCAAAGGATAATTCTCAATCCCACAGGTCATACAGATGAAGTGAATAAAAAACGCTAGGGTAAGTACTCACAATTTGCAGAGTATTCCGACTCTGTTGGCGTGCTTCCTGCTGGTGGATGTCAAGGAAAAGTTCCATAAATTGGGCAAAAGCGGTGCAACGTGACAAAATGATAGGGCTAAGCATGGAAAAAATATGATAAAAACAATTTATTGAATGGGTGACATGATGGAGGGCAATTTATTTGTGTTTCACGCTCTTCAGCTCTTTGTCAAGGAGTTACACTCTTTGACAAAGCACTGAAGAGCGCAAAACGTGTCAGAGTATTTTTTGCCTTTGCCATACTCCATGATGTCACCCATTCAATAAATTGTTTTTATCATATTTTTTCGTGCTTAGCCCTGTAATTTTTTCGTGTTGCGCCACTTTTTCCCACTTTATGGAATTATATTGAGTATTATGTTGTATTGAATAAATGCTGTGACAATTTATATCCACGAACTATGGTGTCAGTGTATTTGTTCACGGTTGGGAAGAGGGGACAAAATATGAGGCTGGGTAAGTCGTGGTCATTTCAGGGGACAGTAACTGGTTCTGCAGGAGACTCTCATCCTGCTTTGTCCACATCCTGAAGCAGGCATGGAGAATATGGCTCTCTACAGACCGAACAGTGTCCCTGCTCAGTAGGTAAAGGTTTTAGAAGAAGCACACAAAAGACTTGAGTAGAGTACAACAACTTCTGTTTGTATTCAATTCATCAGAGCCAGGGAACACAGTGACGTTTCAGGACCAAGTGTCCTTTCCTCAGAGGTGTTTGCTCTGAGCAAAGGACACTTGGTCCTGAAACGTCACTGTGTTCACTGGCTCTGATGTTCTGTTCTCTGATGATCTGTTTTTGTACTCTACTCAAGTCTTTTGTGTGCTTCTTCTAAAACCTTTACCTACTACCATTTCGGGATCCAGCTTTGAGACGCCGGGATATGTATATATATATTTATATACATATATATCAGTATATGGAACTCAACACACTTCACAATTACAGTATAGAGCGCGGTATGCAGCATTGTACATAGGTTATTTACAGACACATTTTGAAATGATACATTCAAGTATTGTGTGACCTGTTAGTCATTTGTTTCATTCTTATAGAGCCCTTTATAGACACGGCATTGGGAACTAATTGACACATTTTGCTGTGTGCTGAGTCACAACATGCACATTCATTTTAGGTGAAGAAAACTGTTAGCATAGCAATATAAGATTGTTTTCTTTCTCTGACATGAGAGTGTGAACATACTCCCTACCCATATATATATGATTAGTAAGGAAATATATATATATATATATATATATATTGATCTGCTAAAAGCTTAGCTGCAAAGATGTTAGACACGTATGAGTCTGCAAAGTTTATTTTAAGGTTACTAAAGTTCATTAAGAGAAGCGTTGAGCTGCAGAGTGCTCATGGGGAAAGTATGTTTAGACAAATGTGTATCTTATGGAAAACAGGAAAGTCTACAAATGTTTTGCTATGTGTTTTTCTTGTGTTTGTATACATTTTACAATTATTCATGTATGCTTTTCTGAACCGTATAGAAGCCTACAATAGATGTACTGTAGGCAAGTGTATCGTCTCCCCAGCAAAGGCATAAAGAGGTGGAATAGCTATTTTAATTAATTAATCCCTGCCTTACAAATTAATTTCTACGTGGGGGTACACAGAAGGAAGTATGGTACAGTGTCTTATGAAGGTATATAATGAGGAATTACATATCTATAATATATACGAGCCTAATGAGTATGATCAAGCCTTCTTGCAGAATTGGACTGCCGAGGTGTTGACTGAGAAAATGAGAAAAAACAACAATTTAATTGTAGGAGGGGATTTGAATCTGGTGATTGACCCATTCCTAGATTAATCGCATCAGACACAAAGACCAGGGAAATTAAAACCAGCCAAAAAAGGGGAAGAAGTTGTTCAAAAATATTCTAGGACTAGAGTAGTGCAGGAGAATGATTAACCCCACAGAATGAGAGTACACATTATTTACAAACCTCTACAACACATTTTCTAGAATAGATTACATTTTTGTAAATAGCCGGCATCTGTGCGATGTCACGGCTACCAAAATTGAGGATATAATTATATCTGATCATGCTCCAATATGGTTAGATTTCAACCTGGGTCACACAGCGCACGAGGATAGAATTTGGAGATTCCCATCGTATCTGTTAAACAATTAAGAGTTCTAGGGGGCTATGCACTAAGCTCCGAGCTTTCGCGCCGGCCTGAAAAAAATTAGCACGTCCGATAAAAAATGAAGCCGGTGGCGTGATTCACTAAGGCCCTGAGCCCATTTTCTATTGGATGTGCCCAGAACTGGTTTATCGTGCGTGCAAGGTTTTTCCCTCAGCTAGCGCACTGAAACTTCCCGTACGCTAGCTGATAGAAAAAATAAGCCGCCTGTGACATTTGCATGGAGATTCTGCATCTCCATGCAAGGCTGTTACAGGCGATCGTACACAAAATAAATACATTTTAATAATTGTGTACATGAGCAGGGGGTCTCCGGAGCTGAACCGCATTGGTTTCAGGTCCGGGACCCCCTACTTCAAGAAATACAGGCCCCGTTATGGGGTGCCGGTATCCCCTGCACTTTGAAAGCTTCCGCGTCACGTGACCGGGACATTTACATTCTGCAGGGGATACCGTCACCCCATAAAGGGGCCTGTATCTCCTGAAGTAGGGGTCCCCGAGGCTGAAACCAATGTGGTTCAGCTCTGGAGACCCCTTACACATCTACACTACTGTCAAAACACACATATCAATAAACAATAATTCATTACCGTAGCGGCTATACGCTAAGGTAATGAAGCTGCTTTAATGTATTTTAAATAATAGTGTGCGGGGGCAGGGGGTCCCCTGAGCTGAACCGCATTGATTTCTGCCTCAGAGACCCCCTGCTTCCCGAGTTACAGGCCCCGGTATGGGGCATCGGAGGCCAGTGTCGCCGCCATCTTTATAGCGTCCAAGACGCGACGTGGACGCTATAAAGATGGCGGCGACACTGGCACCGATGCCCCAAACCGGGGCCTGTAACTCGGGAAGCAGGGTGTCTCTGAGCCAGAAATCAATGCGGTTCAGCTCAGGGGACCCCCTGCTCCCGCACACTATTAATAAAAATACATTAAAGCAGCTTCATTACCTTAGCGGCTATCCACTAAGGCAATGAAGGGGTTAAGAAAAGAAATTAAGTGGAGGCGCAGTAACAAGTAAATTCAACTTTATATTAACCTAAGACCATATAAACATGAAAACTGCACATAAATTACACTAGTGCATAGACACAAACTAAACAACCACATAGATTAAATGTAGTTCTGATAAAAATGAAATTGCTATAATGATCAGTTCAAGAAATGCGCCTTAATTTCTTTTCTTTTCCCTTGAGGTTTATCTATAAGAGGAGTGGTACCCTCTTGTGTGGGCAGGCAGTAGTATACATCTACAAGGATTCTCTTTCACCAATTTTTGCAGGATTTTACATATACTCATCTTTCAATTGGACTTTATATATTGGACGTTTCAATAGAATCATGCATGACACATGAGGTAAACTAGTGCTGAGCCGTTTTTAGGGATTGCATCAAGTATCAGTGGTTATTTATTTGTTTTTTTATATTTATCATTTTGCACATTAGGATTGTAAGCAACTGTATTGTCTAATACTCTCATCATCATTATTCAATTGTGATTTATGCACTCTGAAGGATCCCTCCTTTGCTACAACCCCTCCCTGGTATCTGCGTATTATTAGCGCACCCATCTTGCACCCCAGGTGTTTTCACCAGTGCAATATCTTTTTCTGTTAATGAAGGGGTTAAGGCACAATAGCATGTTTATTGGGGACAATTGCCCCCAATAAACATAGCAATATACAACACACATCCCCCCGCCCCCTAACACATACAATACAGTAATGGGCAAAATAACTATTATCCAGATATGAATAATAGATTATTTGCCCATTATTAAACAAATAAATCAGCATAAATAAATTGAGTTCTACTTACCCCCTGGCAATGATGGGCATCCGGTCACCCACCCTGCCCCCATTCATTTGTACAGTGGGTTATATATATATATATACATATATATATCGTGACAAACGGCTTACTCAGGGGCTCCGCCGTCTGTCCGGGACTGTTAGAACACGGTCTTTTAGGGTAGGTTAAATGATGAGACGTCACGTACTATTCCTTTAAACAGGCTAGGCCTTGGCGACGGGTGCCCTCATACCTCCACACGTGGCCTCCCCTCTCTCTGGCGATCGCTGCAGCTCACGTCCGGTCACGGATACAGCATTAAACCACAGCCGCCTCAAGGACGCCACAGCAAGCGCGGGACCCCAGGAAGCGGACTCTGATACCTCGCGGAGGGCCCTGGCTCGCATAGCTTCCAACCCCAAGGAACCCTCAAGATGGCGACGGGTGAGTCCATTTCTCCCCACGTGGATCTTCTCTGCCCCACAGCTACCTGGGGTCCTCCACAAGATGGTGGCCGAGGAGGACCCGCACCAACGAGACGCTCCCCACCGCCCTAGACGAGCACCGGCTGACGTCATCAGAAGGTGCAGTGGGTTCCCGCCTGCGACGTTGGACGCACCAGAGCGGATCTACGGCTGCCCGCGAGGAACATCCGGCTCCACCCGGCGCCCAACTACTGGCCGCTCCCCCTCCGCCTCAGCTTGGCCCCACATACCCGAGCCTGGTCCCCCCTGCACTCTCCCCCCCGCGTCCGCGAGGAATCCCGACAGCACGCCTCCCCATGCCAACGGCACCCGGACCCCTGGCCTCCTCCCCCCCTACCGCCCCCCCCACGCAAGACCCCGATCAGTGCAAACCTGGGCTGACCCCCCACAGACGATCAACGGAGGTCTGATCTGGTACAGCTGCAGCACCCCAAGGCACTCACCACTGGGTGACTCCTCATTATAACACACTACTCTAGGTGCGGCCCCTACCTACCTCCCCCTCCCCTCTCCCCCTTCCTGTTCCCCTTACCTCTCCCCCCCTTCCCCCTCACACGCCGACCCTATTGAATCACTCAGAGACAGTACGGGAGGTCAAAAAATCCCTTAAGGAATTTTTCCGGACAAATATAGGCACGGTTGCCTCTCCTGCGAGCCTGTGGGAAGCCCATAAGGCGACAATCAGAGGACATTTCATCTCGATTGCCTCCCATAGGAAAAAAACTAAACTTAAACAAACCAAAGAGCTAACAGACAAAATAATAAGTTTAGAACAACAGCATAAAAATAACCCTTCCCGGAAAATTTATAAGCAGTTGACTTCTGCCAGAAGCGACTTAAGAATAATTAAAATGGACAATGTCGAAAAAGCTCTTAAATGGACGGGTCAGAGGTATTACGATAAAGGGAACAAGGCCGACAGACTTCTTGCTAGCAAGTTACGAGGCATACACAAAAGATCGCAAATAACGGCGATTCGGAATAGTGCTGGGAAGCTCCTATACAATGAAAAAAAAATTGCAGAGGAATTCACTAAATTTTACTCTAAATTATATAACCTAAGGGCTCACTCTGCTAGCCCAGACCCGAAGGAGCTATCGGCTACCATTGACTATCTAGCTGACTGCGACCTCCCCTCATTAACAGAGGAGGAACTCCTTCTCCTGAACGCCACAATAACGGCGGAAGAACTAGAATGGGCCGTTAAGGCCTCCAAAATTTCCAAAGCACCGGGCCCTGATGGTTTCACATATGCCTACTATAAGAAGTTTCCCCCCATTCTGTCCACCCACCTTTTACAATTGTTCAACTCATTTTTAGAAGGATGTCCTATCCCATCTTCAATGTCGTCCGCCAATTTGGCCATAATCCTTAAAGAAGGGAAGGACCCCACACAATGCGGTAGCTATAGACCAATCTCACTGTTGAACAATGATCTAAAACTATACAGTAAAATATTGGCGAACAGACTTAATCCAATTCTCCCGAGACTAGTACACATGGACCAGGTCGGGTTTGTCCTGGGCCGCCAGGCCTCAGACAATACCCGTAAAATTATTAATCTAGTTGACCATGCCCACCATACAGACTCACAAGCTATGTTACTAAGCTTAGACGCAGAGAAGGCATTTGACAGAATTGACTGGCTGTTCCTAGACCAAACATTAAAAAAATTCGGATTCAGGGACTCCTTTCTTATGGGTGTCCAGGCGCTCTACCAAACTCCATCCGCCTCAGTTAGACTATCGGGTGGAGGAGCGGAACAAATTCACATTCGAAATGGTATCCGACAGGGTTGCCCACTCTCCCCTCTCCTTTTCGCTCTCACGATTGAACCACTGGCGGCCAAAATAAGACAAAACCCAAACATCCAGGGTATACCCATGGCCACTGAACAATACAAAATTTCCCTATTCGCTGACGATATTATCCTGACCTTGACCAGACCCCTAACTTCCCTCCCCAACCTCCAGATGGAACTGACGGAGTTTGGAAAGGTATCAGGGTATAAAATAAACAGCGACAAATCTGAGGCCCTAAATATTAGTCTTCCTGACCCCACAATCAAACTCCTCAAGCTAAATTTCAGCTACCGATGGTGCCCCTCATGCATTAAGTATCTGGGAATTAATGTATCTAGGCACTATCGGGACCTATATAGGGATAACTACCCGAAACTATGGGATCAGATCAAAAGGGATCTAGATCGGTGGGAAGGTTATCAGATCTCATGGATTGGGAGGATGATCTCTACCAAAATGAATATACTCCCAAGAATGTTATACCTATTCCAGACGCTCCCAATCCAGGTCCCGGCCGCCGATCTAAAATATATACAGAATAGACTACTCCACTTCATTTGGCAGGGTAAGAGGCCCAGGGTAGCCAGATCAGTCCTGATGACCACGAGATCCAGAGGAGGGATGGGGGTGCCTGACCTATATAAATACTATCTAGCCGCTCAGCTCAGGCAAGTAGTAATGTGGAACTCAGACCCGACCCGATGTTGCTGGGTGGGAATGGAAACTCGGTGTGCCAAACTGCCTTCTCTGGAGCCTGAACAGAGGAGATGGCCACTTACACAATCTTAAGCTACAGGCCTCACGATTCACGTGGGACACCTGGTCCAGATGCAAACTTAAATTTAACCTCTCATCCACAAACTCACAACTCACCCCCTTCGTTAATAACCCTAAATTCCCTCCAGGATGCGGATCTAAGCTGTTCGACCACTTTCACACACGGGTATAGAGGCGATTGCCGACGTACTAGGGGAAGCTCCTGAGCTACCAAGAACTGAGGAACAAATTTAAAATTACAAAATTGGACACCTTTAAATATCTACAAATTAGAAATTTTGTTAGAACTACGTGCCCTCATCCAGAATACCCCACTCTCACTACGTTCGAACTCCTGTGTGAGGACAAGTCATACCAGAAGGGACTTATCTCAGACATATACAATATCCTAATGCGCTCAACGTCCCCTACACAGCACGACTACATGCTGCGATGGTCAGCTGATCTAAACGTTAACATAGAAAGAGAGACTTGGGAGGAAATCTGGCAGGCAGCCTCAGAAACTTCCCTTTGCACCACAATTAAGGAAAACATCTATAAAATCATGTTTGGCTGGTATCTTACCCCAGCACGATTAAACCAGATCTACCCTCTGGCATCAGACCAATGTTGGAGAGGCTGTGGTAATAGAGGGGACATGGCCCACATCTGGTGGACCTGTCCAGAAATTGTGAAATACTGGGCCAAGGTCCAAATTCTTATAAAAGAGGTCACCGGCCTAGAAATTCCTATTGAACCACTGACCTTCCTGTTGGCAGCACCCATGCCGAATATAGTTCGGCCCACCAGGAAATTAATATCCTTCATTCTCACTGCGGCGAGATGCTGTGTTGAGGCCTCCTGGAGGAAAACAACTACGCCAGCGCTCAATACAATAAAAAAAAGGATTGGGGAAGTAATGACTATGGAAAGGCTCACAGCCAACATCAGACAAAAAACCCCGGCCTTTGAGGATATCTGGGAACCCTGGTTCCACTTTACCAGAGCGCCCCGACCAACCCAGGGGGGTGGGAGACTAACTCCCCCCCCATAAGAAAAAACTCGTACAAATCTCACCAGAAACACCCTCACAGCCAAGTAGGACGACAATACCCTCCCCTCCCCATCCCCCTCCCCCCCCTCCCTCACACCTCCTCAACTACCCCACCACCCTCCCTTCTTACCTTCTCTCTACGAAGGCACCCCCCCTCTTTCCTGGACAACTTAGGTTGCCTTTCTTTCCCCCCTTTTAAAAAATATGTTTTGGAAAATGTTAGGCCACAAAATATGTCGGAAATGTTGTATTCTCTAAAAATGCCTAATAAAAACATTGGAAAAAAAGAAAACAGGCTAGGCCTGGTTTATTTAGTCCCAGGCACTGAGACTGCCACAGTGCAAACAGAAAACAAAGCCAAACAAAAAGCTGCTCATCTGAGCGATAACTTAAACTTAGATATTCCCTGACTCAGGGTTGGAAGTGGCTTGTCCACTTCCACCAACAAAATAAGTACCTTTGCAGTCTTAGACAAACGAACAGAATGATTGAACCTGTTTGGGGAAGAGGCTTCTCCCCCCTCTGTAGTTCAGCAGCCTTCCAGCCACAAGGCTCTTGGGGAGAGGGAGAGGAAACAGGAAACAGGTCTTATATACCTGATCTCTAATCAGCATGACAGGTGACAGAAAACAGGCAGCAGACAAACTGTGGAATGGAGTGCATGTACCACTAGGCTGCCCTGTTCAGCCTAGACAGGACAGAAACTGTTCAGTATCTTGGGAGCCCTGTATATGGAATTTATTACCATCCCCTGGTTTCTGTCATATCCTCCCCCCCAGCTCAGACCTCGAGGGATGAGCGACCATGGATATTAGGGACTGCATCCTTGACAACCCATCGGCATTGCCATGTTTGTGCCCTGACCTGTGTTCCACAGAAAATTTAAAGGGTTGTAAGCTTAGGAACCACCTGGTCACTCTAGCATTCTTCTCCCTGTTTTGACACATCCAGGTAAGGGGAGCATGATCTGTGACCAACCGGAATTTTCTCCCCAACAGATAATATTTGAGCGTCTCTACAGCCCACTTTATTGCGAGACACTCTTTCTCGACTATGGAGTAATTTTTCTCCTGGGGATTTAGTTTCCTACTTAAATAAAGGATGGGGTGCTCCTCCCCTTGAGACTCCTGGGAGAGTACCGCCCCCAGCCCTACCTCAGATGCGTCGGTTTGGACTACGAACTCTTTGGAGAAGTCAGGTGTGACCAACACTGGTTGGGCACAGAGAGCTTCTTTCAGGCTTCTAAAGGCCTGTTTGGTTTCGGGGGACCACTTTACCATTAGCGGTCCTCTTGCTTTTGTGAGGTCGGTTAGTGGGGTTGCCTTAGTTGCAAAATTGGGAATAAACCTTCTATAGTAGCCAATTAACTCCAAAAAGGTCCTTAC
Organism: Ascaphus truei; assembly: GCF_040206685.1. Taxonomy (NCBI): domain Eukaryota; kingdom Metazoa; phylum Chordata; class Amphibia; order Anura; family Ascaphidae; genus Ascaphus; species Ascaphus truei. The sequence continues at coordinate 377,233,720 of NC_134486.1, read as the reverse complement.
TTGTTTTTTTGTAACTGGCCTTGGCCAATTTTGTATCACCTCTACTTTGAGTGTTTGTGGTTTGAGTAACCCTCTACCAATAGAATACCCCAGATACTTGGCCTCCTCCAGACCAATAGTGCATTTAGCGGGGTTAGCAGTTAGTCCGGCAGACCGAACTGCGTCGAGCACAGCTTGGACCTTTGGAATGTGGGACTGCCAATCTTCACTATGGATTACTTCGAGAGCTTCCGGTTCCCCTGGATTTCGGTGAGTGGGCATCTAATGGTAAGTAAACAAAAGAAAAGTATATTATTTTAACTTTTACAGGTTTTTTTTATTTTTTATTCATGTGGTTTTTTTTTTTCATTTAATGCCCCTGAATTGATCTATGTCCCTATGGATATACATACATTCAGGGACACTGAATGGGTGTATTGTATGTGATTTTTTTGATGGAAATGCATTGTTTTTTATGCTCTTTTATTGCCCCTGTATGTTATGTCTATATATATGGATAGACATACAGGGATAATAAATGCTTGATTTGCTAATGTTTATGTTTTTTTCATGTTTTTCAAATGTATTTAGCTGCTTGATTTCTACATTGTTGTGTGTGTCATTTAATTTTTATTTAGTTACATGTCATTGTTAATGCTCTTTGCAGGAGTTTATTTCAGGGTCTTGCTTTTGAATAATGGCTTATTTCTGGTAGTTAGATTTGTATGATGGTGGTTACTTTGAAGTAGAATTATTTTGTCAATGGTTTGGATTTAGGAATTGAATAGTGAATTGTATAATTGATTTGGATTGTATTGTAATTGATTTAGGAAATTGATTAATTGATTGATGGTAAATGTATTTATGTTTACTTGCTTAGTTTCTATTTGATTTTCTGGATGGCATTGTTTGTTGTTGTTCATAGTGTATTTTATTTTTAAATTGATTTTGCATAGTGTTACATGATGCACAGATTAATTGCATCATGTACACACTCAATGCAATTGTGTGACATTTGATATACATTTGTCTAGCTGCTGGTTTGTTGGGAGAGGAGATATCATTTATTTTTAAAAGTGCTGCTGGTTTAATTGTAAGATGCAATGTGGTGATTTTCAGATTAAGATTTCATGTTTTTATTTATGCATGTTTTATGTGTTTCATAATGGGCAAATAATCTATTATCCATATCTGGATAATAGTTATTTTGCATATTACTGTACTGTATGTATGTGGGGGGGGAGTGGGGGGAGTATTTATGTATTTAAATGGATACGACAGGTTTATTTTTTTTACATATAGGGTTGGTTCCTCAGGTCTGTGGGGACCTCTGGAGACCACTTGAGGTCTCCTCGGACGCTCACGGGTACCAGGCTGGCGTGTCCACGGCGGACACCTGCGGGAAAGAACCGGTGGCCCCATCTGTGGGGGCACCACAGACCCGTAGGAACCACCCGTGGCCACCAGACCCCCGTGGGAACCACCCGAGGCCCCTCAGACACCTGTGGGTCTGACCCGGGGCCCTCCAGACACCCACAGGCCTACCCATGGAGACCCCATTGTGGCCCATGGAGACCACCTGGTGGACCACGGCGCCTGGTGGGGACCACCTGTAGGCCTCCAGACCCTGTTTGAAACCTTGTGCTGGGCTACTGTGAGGTCTACGGACACCCGTCAGGGCAACCGGGGACTCCCGTGGGCCTGGGGTATTAACCCTGTATGTAAAAGAATAAATCAGGTATTTATGGGGGGGCACAGGGGGTGGGTTATGTAGTGTTTATTAAATATAGTGCTGTTTATTGTGTTTAACGGGGGTGGGGGAAGTGGGTAATGTCCCCAAGCCAGGCTGGGTAGGCCTCCTTGTGGGTAGTGGGTGGTTAGGCCTCATGGGGTGGGTAGTGGGGGAGGGTGTATAGGCATCTCGAGTGCTGGGTGAGGGTGGGTTAACCCCTTAATGACTATAGCGGTTAATGACCGCTAAGGTGATAAAGGGGTTACGGGACATTACATTGGCTATTTTGATTGTTTTGTATGTTTTGCAGCTTAGGAGGGGACATGGGCAGGATGAGGATGAAGACGGCCTTCATCGTGGGTGCCTGGAAAAAGTAAGTGTAATATGTATTTATTGTATTTATTGTGATTTATATGTATTTTATATGGGCAAATGCATTATTATCCATATGTGGATAATAGTAATTTTGCCCATTACTGTATTGAATGTATTAGGGGGCGGGGGGTGTATTTAATGAGAAATATTGTTTATTTTTTTGGAGGCACAACATTGGTACCGCAGGCCCACGGGGACCCCAGGACTCCCGCGGGGACTCCCTTGGACACCCGCGGGGACTCCCTTGGACACCCGCGGAGACCCCGGGATGGCCGCGGGGACCCCCAGACTCCCGCAGGGACCCCCGCTTGGTCAGCCGAAGACACCCGCGGGACCCCCGGCCTCAGCCGGGGACACCCGCCGGCCTGTTGTATGGGTGTTGTGCCTGCAAAAATGTAAACAAAGAAATTTTTGAAAGTCCTGCTTTTTTTTATCACCTGCCTTTAGCTGGTGAGCTTTATTCAGAGCAACTTTCGCGTATGATAAGTTTGCGTTGCTTAGTGAATCCCGCAGAAGGGCAGGATTCAGCGCAAACATCTGCTCGTACGAGCAAAGTTGGACTTTGAAACATTTCTTAAAAAAAGTCCATTTTAGAATGCAAAGTGCCTGTTTGCGCGGCTCAGTGAATCGCGCTTGGCGGAACTTCGCGTTCTGAGAGCACTTTGCGCTCTTAAAACGACTTATCACTGCTTAGTGCATACCCCCTTAGTCTTTTCTCCTAAATTGGTGGTTTCATTTGAAGGACGCCGACGCTGCCACGAGGTAAAGTTATTTTATGGACACTGGTAAGGCAAAATTATAACATATACTATGTTCTGTCCTAGGTTTCATGGGGCTCAGTGTGCTTGGACAGGCAGATAAACTCTTCCCCTTGTTCGTGCAAAATGGAGTCCTCCTTGAATTTCTGATAAGCTTTTTTCACAAGTAGAAACAGGAATAAATAGAAAACCTTTGAGGGATGCATAAATTAGGACAAGGTGAAAAAACAATACTATGACAGGGGAAGCAGTTGGGGGAGACCACTTAGCTCAGCGGTGCGCAAACTGGGGAGTGCGAGATTTTTTGGGGGGAGGGCGCAGGTGGTTGCAGAGGTCCACGCTCTTCCCCAAGGCATTTAAATTAAATGCCTGGTGACCGCACAAGGCCTCTGCAACCTGTACTTACCGGGATTCAGCCGGCTTCAGGACGCATGACCATAGCAACGCAGCGTCAAATGGCGCCGCGGGGTCATGTGACGTCACTGTTGACCTGGTAACGTGATGTCAAATGATGCCGCGGGTCACATAACGTCACACGACCCGCTGCGTCATTTGACGCCACACGACGTAAGGAGGGGGCGGCCAACGGAGGAGGTAAGGCAGGGGGGTACCGCAAAAAATGTTTGCGCGCCCCTGACAGCTGACTGCAAGCTTTGAAAAGGAAGCAGTGCAAGACTGGCCAAGAAGGAAACATGGTAGGATTATACCAAGTGCTATGGAGTGAGGAACAAACCAAAACCCCAGGGTCTGGGAAGGCTAGTTGCTGCCTGAGTCGGGGCCCAACATGTGACGGTGCTCATCTCCGATCAGGAAGCGGACCCGAAGGGCTGAGGTAGGGATGCAAATTAACCGACCAGAGCCCAGGGACAGAGTCCTCTAAGAGTATCCATAGTCGGTAAGCAGGCAGGAGGTCAGGGCTGGCAGCAGTGGTGCAAAGTCAAGGCAACAGGCAAAGGGTCAGGGCAGGCTGCAGGCAGCGAGGTCAGTGTCACAGTCCGGGGTCAGCAAAAGGGATTCCAAATGAACAGGCTAGCGTCCGGAACAGGGAAGCCACAGGGATGGCTCAAGAACAAGGAAGGCTCAGCAACAGGCTAGGCACAGCAACAGGCTAGGCACAGGAACAGGGAAGGCTCAGCAACAGGCTAGGCACAGCAACAAGCTAGGCACAGGAACAGGGAAGGCTCAAGAACAAGGAAGGCTCAGCTACTAGAACACAAGGTGGCCAGGAACACAGGGAAGGCTCACGAACAAGGAAGGCTCAGAAACTAGAACCCAAGGTGGCCAGCAACACAGGGAAACATTTACAATGCCCAGGCAGGGGCTTGAAGTCACTGGCTGCTATTTAAGCCCTTCAAAAGGTGCAGCCAATAAAGCAGGCTGCCAGAAATCAAAATGTCCACAGCAGCCAGGTAAGGGCGGGTTCCAGCCAAAGCCTGGACTGGAACCCTTACACAACATCCGCATTCAGCTGGTGGGCCTCTGTTGGCTGCCAGACCCCAGTTCTCCCCCGTTCTTCTTCTCACACCCGGTTTAAGCACCACCCTCATGTGCAACCACATGGATAAGTGCCCATGTACATTCAGTGTCTCTTCTGCTAACACCTTCTCTTCCTCCATAGATCTCTCTGTGGGGGTGCCGCAGTGTTCTGTTCTGGGACCTCTTCTCTTTTCTCTGTACACACTTTCTCTAGGTGACCTAATCACATCCCTTGGGTTAAAATATCACCTCTATGCTGATGACACACAAATTTACTTTTCAACCCCTGACCTTACACCTGCTGTACAGACCAAAGTTTCTGAATGTCTCTCTGCGATATCATCCTGGATGGCCCTCCGCCGACTTAAACTTAACATGACAAAAACAGAACTCCTCATGCTTCCTCCCAATCCTGGCCTTACTACCTCCTTCCACATTACTGTTGGAAGTACCATCATTCACCCAGTAGCCCAAGCACGCTGCCTGGGGGCAGCACTCGACTCCTCTCTCACATTCTCCTCTCACATTCAAAACGTCTCTAAAACCTGTCGCTTTGTCCTCTGCAATATAACAAAGATTCGCCCTTTCCTCTGTTGCTCGACTGCTAAAACGCTGACTCAGGCCCCCATTCTCTCCCGTCTTGACTACTGTAACCTCCTGCTGTCTGGCCTTCCTGCCTCTCATCTGTCTTCCCTACAATCTATCCTAAACGCTGCTGCCAGAATCCCTCTACTCTTTCCTAAATCTGTCTCAGCGTCTTCCCTGCTGAAATCACTCTCCTGGCTTCCTATCAAATCCTGTATCACACATGAAATTCTCCTCCTCACTTTTTAAACTTTACACTCTTCTGCCCCTACTTACATCTCATCCCTAATTTCTCGCTATGCACTATCCCGATTCTTGCGTTCAGCTCAAGGATGTCTTCTCTCTAACCCCTTTGTATCTAAAGCTCTCTCCCGCCTTAAACCTTTCTCACTGACTGCCCCACACCTCTGGAATGCCCTTCCCCTCGATACCCGCCTAGCACCCACTCTATCCACCTTTAAGACCCACCTTAAGACACACTTGCTTAAAGAAGCAAATGAGTAGCACCGTAGATATTACTAGACACATGATACATAAAGCTTGGCCCCCTGCAGAAGCACTTACTAAAATGCCTTCCTACTGTTTCTGTACGTTCCTCCTACATACCAATTAAATTGTAAGCTCCTCGGAGCAGGCACTCCTCTTCCTAAATGTTAGGTTAGTCTGAAGCACTTATTCCCATGACCTGTTATTTATATTATATTATTTGTTATTTATATGATTACCACATGTATTACTACTGTGAAGCGCTATGTACATAAATGGCGCTATACAAATAAAGACATACAATACAATACATTCAAGGTTACAAGACAGCCACTTCAACACATTGATCCAGAGCTAAAGCATCTGTACAGAAATAACTAGCTCAATTATCTCCAAGGTGACCGCACAACTAGAAAGCTGGCAAAATCTACCTCTAAATCTCTCATGCAGATGCCAGTTGGTAAAAATTCTGCAGATGCTGCCGATTCTATTGAACCTACTGACATCAAGTTACTGAATAGGGCCATCATCTGCACAAAAGGAAGAAACAGGATTTCCATTAAATAACTACACCTTACTGTATAAAGGAAATCGGAGGATTCAATTTACAGACCATAAGGAAATACAATCTGTCCTATATAGCAAGACATGTAGGGGACTGGAGTATCGGTAATAGCCAATATTCATGTTTGGAATTGGAGGAACAGGTGGTGACCCCTCGGAGCGTACAGGAGGTCCTGCATGTGATTTAAGGGGAAGTACCTACAGTATAGCAGTTAAAGAGAACCCGTTCATAAAAGATACATGGGCTACCTGGAAAATATTGAGGAGGCAGTTTGGAGCATCCTATATGGCCTCCAAATTAAGAGCAAGGTTTTAAGAAACTTGGGTCAGATAGATAGATAGATAGATAGATAGATAGATAGATAGATAGATAGATAGATAGATAGATAGATAGAAATAATGGAATGTGTTTCACTTTTCATAAGTTGAAAGAAAAGAAGGGGCTAGCCCAAGTTTACCACTTGTCATACATATAGCTAATGGACTATTGGAAAAGTGGAGAACTATAAGAAACATGTACTGGGGAAAGATAATTGTGGTGATTTCTTTGAAAGATCCAACAACCCTAACTACTCTATCTTGGATTTATATAACTGGGTCAGAGATAAGGACTATAAAAAGGAATGAAAGGTAGTGTCATCTAGATGTGTTAGAGACTTCCTGGAATTAGAAGGAATTGACCCATTACTAGAGGGAATGATCCGACTCAGGAAAATTATAGTCTCTGAGGATTGGAGGGAGCTGCAATATAAGATTATGCATAGTGCCTTTGATAGGTGCCATCAGATGGACGTAGCAGTATAATAGTTGAGATTTTATAGGGAAAAGCAGTGAGGGAAATGCTAAAAACTATTCAGGGTGCTGTGTCAATCCTAAAAACTAGAGAATGCAGAGGTGGTCAGAGGCACACAATAATAGCAGCAATATAGATAAATTGCCAGTGCTCATGGGGATGGGGGAGATCCTGTACTACCCCAGAGAAATCACAGAGCAGGAGAAATCATCCAGGCATACGGTCTTGCAAAAAGTTGATTTATTAGCAATTCCAACGTCAACGTTTCGACCACATTTGCAGTCTTTGTCAAGGCGAGGGCCCTCACGTGTGCCTGGATGCTTTCCTCCTGCTCAGTCTAACCATGGGCTAGATGTGTCAAAGGCATAATTTATGTTGTTTGCATTTACTGTATAAAGCCAGTAATGCAGAGAACATGACCGAGTCATTTATAAGACTGAGAAGACAAGTGCCCTCTCATTTTGTCAGTGAGTGGCAAAGCATCATCATCATCATTTAGTAAATACAGATCTCTACTTAAGGGGGCATCGCAATACTTTACAGTCAGTTTTAGAACAACTACAATTAAATACAATTATTTTGTTATACATGACACCGACAAGAAAAATCAGATTTATAAAAGACATGGTTGTATGGTTATACAGTCAGTTTGCAGACATTTCATCGACAGTCAGCGATTGGATTATTGGCATAAGTAACATTTACAGGCAAGATTAAAATTGTGTTAAAAGAGGTAGGATAGGCCTTCAATGTGTTGTTAGAAGAGGCCCTGCCTCAAGGAGCTTATAATTTATAGGCAGGGTACATTGACATTGGGTACAGGGGATGAGAGGGCTGGTGAATTTCAGAGGCACTATAGCAGCTACAGTATAACATTACCAAACATCAGTGAATGGCAGCAAACTGCGACACCCTTTGACTGCCCTTCGGCAGCCACCAACGGCTTTTGGGGCAACTCAGGTGTTATGTCCTAGATATTCTTTGTGGAAATGAAAAAAGCAGCGAGGTAACACACAGTACCTCAATCAGACATGAAGGGGGAGGGCTGGTGAACTACAGGTGGTCTGAAGTGGCTCTTGTGCTCTTGCTGCTAATCCCTTTCAGCAGCAGCACGTGGGATAGTGAGGTCTGATAAAAGAAAGCAGGATGAGAAATGAGCTGGAGAAGTATTGGATTCAGAACACTGCATGGGTTTGGATATTTCTGGTACAGACACCACAATGGGTTGTTCCGGCAACATTTCAATGTTTAGCACGATTCGCAGAAATAAGTCACAAAAAGCATTATCCATTTTCAGCAAGAAATGTATACAAAGGGTGGGTTAGTGCTCAAGTGCTTGGTCCCACACAGATACTCATTCTGTTCATAGTGATCAAAGAAGAAACAGTTCATGGGATCTATGAGTCCATAATTCCGTAATTCCAGTAGTATCAAAGCCTATAATACGGGCAAAAAGATCCCTGGAGGTGACGAGTGGCATGCAACTATACCCTTTCCCTCCTCACTGGGATAGCCCTTTAAATGAAGCACTGGGTTACTCACAACATCTTCCCCCGCATGTTTCTTCCAGCCTGCAGCCGTGCCTGAGTCCAGAGATATCCAAAAACTGATAATCAGCAGCTGATTATTGCAGAGGAGTCATACAAAGGAAAATTATATTCTGTTGTACATTTGGCCTGAATTAAATGAAGTCTGTTATAAGGGCTGAAATCCGAAAAAAAACCACTTAGTTAATTGTTTCAGCTAAGGGATTTTTTTTCCCGTATATAATGTCAAATAAACAGAAATCAATGTACAAAATGGGTAGGTCCTTGGTGATATCATTGGCAAATAGCTGCTCTAGTACAGAAATAATAAACAACAAATAAATGAACATATGGAGACTGGATCACAAGTCAACTTGTTATGGTACATTCTAGAGTGTAAAACATTTACTGAGTTTAAAACATCTCACCAGCAGCAAAAAAATATACAAATGTGGAATATATACATTCAAATTCAACAAGGATGTTTATGGTCCACCTGAAAAATACTATGTAGTATGACAAGACTTGAGTTAAAGACTGCACATCTGTATATACACCTGATATTCACAGGGGGGAAATGACGTATTTTATGGACAGAATACATTGAATGGTAGAGTTCCGTGTTCTGAATTTGGCAGTGATTAAAATGGGGATGCAATGCCATCGGATAATATAATGGCAGCATTGATGAAAAGAGAAAAAATTACAGAATTAGATTATCTGTATAATATGTGACACTGGGGACCTGTGGAAATCACACTAAACAGTATGTATACTTTCCCCATCCCCACACCGTAATCTGATTGTGTCTGATTTGCAACCACTGACAGCTTCACAATGCAGAAACTGATAAATTCGGAAGGACTGTAGTGGGTTCACTGATTCTGTTTCTTCATCCAGATTTAGCAGTATAAACTGATCCATGAAGCAGACAAAAGCTCTATGTAATCTGTAATAGCAGCAAACTAAATAATGTAACCTGGACGGTGGCTGAATGAAGCAGCTGTTCTCCTTAGCTACAGTCCTGCTGGAGCAAGGAGTACAGCCAACCCGCAATCTGAAGAGAGGCAGGAGTCAATAACCCGCAGACGTTTGGACGGTGAACCAATTTATTAACTGGAAATAATAGCGGAGACAATAACGTAGAGAGCAATACCTCCGATATCTACTGACACAAGGGCGGTTGTGGTTAAATAGCGAAATATATATATATATATATGTAGCCCCGAGGTTGTTTTTCCCTCCCTGGCCCCTCTCCGCGAGTGCCGTGTGGTAGCGGGTGCCGCCGGAGGCTGCGACGGACCCGCCGGCACTTCGCGAGGGTGGGGGCCAGAGCAGGGAGCAGCGCTAGGTATCGCGGCGCAGGCCGGTTGCCGGGGACGCGATCGGGCCGTCGCTAGGGCTGCGATCGCGTTGCCAACGGCTCGGCGGCTGGAGGAGAGTGCGCCGCCATTGCGCGTTAGTTCGCGCATGTGCAGGAGGCGGCAAGCGCGCGATAGGACTCCAGGGATAGGGAGAGATCGCGCGAGAGTAGGGAAGAAGATAGTGAGGTTGCGGCGGCCATTAGGGGTTCGCGCATGCGCAGGGCAAGTGCGCATGCGGCCCCAATGCTTTAGGCAGCCCCTGGGGACTACAACTCCCAGGAGGCTTAGGGAGACAGAGGTCAGGTGCTCCCTTGCGGCCAATAGGGCTGGAGGAAGCTCAGCCCGGGAATATAGATACATTTCCCGGGCTTTGCAGAGTGAGTCAGGCAGAGGAGAAGGAAGGAGTAGGAAGGGTGCAGGGAGCGCGTGGCTCCTGTACCAGGTAAGGGTTCTCCCTAGATCCCCAGGCAGGCCCCAATTCCCGGTAAGGGCAGGGGGTAACTGAAGAGGGACGGCCCTAGCTAGGGAGGTCACCCTTAGGTGCGGAAGGTGCAGGTTTGGCAGTGCCACAGCGGAGAGGGCTGTGGGCACTGGCAAATAGGCACAGCGTGCAAGCAGTGGATTGCTGCGGGATTCAGGTGGCTGTGTGTGAGTGCAGCTGCGTGTGTGTGTGTCGCTGCATGTGCTGGGCGCAGTGTGTGCAGCGTGTGTGAAGTCTGCAGGCTGACAGAGAGCTGTGTGTCTGCTGCAGGCTGTTAGGATTAGTAGATACAGATAGGACTGGGTAGCTAGGGGAGGGGGCAGGTTATTGTTCCACAGGCCCTAGGAGTTTTCCCCAAGCCATCCCAGGTTGCGGTTCATCAGGGACAGGCCCTAGGTTAGGGTTCCTGTCCTGATAGGGTTAGTTAGGGATAGCGGCGGTTGCTGTTCCCGTGCGACGGTGGTGTGACCGAGAGACGGTTGAGTTCCCGTGGAGCGGTGGGACCCTCGTTGGGGTCTACCGGCAGAAGTACCTGGATAGGATCAGACGGACGTCTGACCCTTTTAGAAGAGAGTGGCGGTCCCGAGCATCGGAGTGCTCGGAAGGTACTTCAGTATATAAGTGCACCAACTGGGCCCTAGCTTAATTTAGTGACTGCGCAGTCACCCACGACCTCCGTAGGAGTACGGGACATTGGGAGTGGGGGATCACAGGACACTGGGTGGGAACACCAGACATTGGGCTGAGGTGATGCGGATAGAGCATCAGGTTATGTTATGTTATGTTATGTGATGTGTGACATGTCGTGTTAGTAAAGTGTTAGTATTTTATATACGTGTGTTATTGTATTTCTTACCCAGGGCTATCTTTCATAACGGGGATCCTGGGTAAGTGGAGGCGCTGCACCAGGTAATGGTAAGGGTTTCCCAAGGCTCCCAGCTAGCGGAGGCTCAGATCTCCTGGAGCCACAGGTGTTATGCAGTACCAGTAGTCCCTTAGAGCAGGTGTGTTGCAGGGAAAGGAACCGGTTAGACCACGAGGGGCCAATGTGAGATTGGGTGGGTCGGCCGGTTCACAAAAAGGGCTACATTTGGAGGCGCTGATGAGATATCAGACCTGGGGTGCCCTGTACATGTTTTTGCTAAATTGTGTCCTATTTTTGTTCCACCATGTGGGTGCTCTCAAAGCAGGAGGTCTACGATTGGGCCTTGAAGGTGAACGTGACTCCTAACCGCGTGATTGCCGTGGGGGCAGTCCCGGCTGGCGTGCCCTTGTTAGAAGTCCAGGCGCAGGTTCGGAAGCTCCCTGGACTGTCGGGTACGTGGGTCAGAGGGCGAAGGTATGATGACACCGTGCAATGGAGTACTGTCCTGATATATGTAGGCCAGACCCTAAGCGAGGAAGATGGCCCTAAGTTCTTAAATTTGCCCGGGGGTCCGACCGATGGGTGCCCCTTTATCTACCCTGACTTGGCAGTTTCTACCTGCACCGAGAGCCCTATAGACATTGACCGTGAGCCCCACCTAAAATGGCAGCTCCCGCCAAATCAAAATGGCACGTGTGCGGCTGACTGCCAGCATGCACAGGAAAATGTTGCAAACCTTCTCCCAGGACTGGCGGGAAAGCCAGAGCCCCGCCCCCACACTGTGAGTGACTCAGAACAGAGCTCGCAACATTCCCTGAAAGACTGTGCTGCTCCTCCTATAGAGTCCACCAGGGGGAGGGAGTGTCTTAAGCAGAAATCAGAAATTTCTGTTCCCCCTAAGGAAAGCAAGGGATGCTGAGAAAAACACCCTTGGCTGTATAGAATCGTACGGGCCCCCCATTTAGTCTTGTCAATGGTGGTGTGCCCGTGTGCATTAAGAGACTGGAAAGCGACTGGTGGCTGGGCGGACGGGTCCACTGAGTTAGCCGTCGCCCTCACGATGACCGTGGTAGACGGGGAAGAATGCCTGCACGGCCGTCTGCATGAATGTGAGTGTCCTGTGGGTGAACTGACCCGAGGGCCCGAGTGCCCTGACTGTGCGGCGCAGTTCCTGCAACCCAAACTGCCGCAGCCTACCGAGCTGCCAGTGGGGGAGGACACTGTAGCAGAACTGGATTGTTCTTTCCCTGAGAAGGAAGAGCAGGAACCTCTGATGGCGGAACCTACGGAGAAAGAGGCGCCTGATGGTGCTACCGAGGTGGGTGAAGCCGCTACTAATGCTTCTATTTCAGCGATGGAGGTGGTGGAGGGGCCGTGTGCCCAAATGGACTTTCCAGATGCTGAGGCGGAGCCGCTGAAGGCGGAGCTCCAGATGTCGGAACCCCCGATGTCGGTCCCAGATGCGGTTCCCGAGCAAGAACCACCCAGACCAGAACCACAGATCCCGGAAGGCCAGGGTAAGGTGTTTATACCCCCGCCCATGTGTGGTGATTCTAGCGACCAACCGAGCGTGGTGATGCGCCTGCCGGCGGACCACTCCAGTGAGGTCACCGAGGCAACCACCTCAACTGATGCAGACCATGATGTGGGCCCGTGTGCCCTGCAACGGCCAGTCCGGCCTACCACCGAGGTACCAGCGGTCCCAGGCTTGGGATCAGTACCTGCCGACAACGACAGGGGTAAGTTGACTGCCCCAGGGGTGTCGGGTGTGAGCTCCCCGGTGATCGTGGAGCCTGGTGACTCCAGAGGTAGGGTCACCCGGGCGATGGGCTCACCCCGTCATCGCGTCCTGGTGGAGGTGTCTCCCCCAGAAGATCTCTGCAGATCATGGAACGAACTCGACCTTATCCAGGGATCCGGTGTAGCGGACCGGAGCGACACATACTCCTGTGAGAGGAGTCTCCAAACGGGCCTACCCGAAGAAGTGGTGCCGTCCGCGGACGAAGTCACCATTAAAGGGATGGTTGGAGCGGACAAAGACTTTGTTGAGACCGCTCTGGTAGTTGTGGCCTCTCCCAGGTGCGCGATGGAGCGCTATGTTCGCCATGTGGTGGATCGAGGCAAGAGACTGAACCTCCCTGTCTCCCGTGAGACGAGACCGGAGGATCCGGCAAGGGTCAATACCCAGGACCCCTTACTATTTTTTTCGCGAGGGGGAGGCGGTGTTTTGACAGAAGAAACAGGTCTAGAGTTCCAAAAGACTCACAGGAGTCAAGGTGGGATACCCTCACCCAGTCTGTTAGGGGCACTCCACTCTGAGACTCAGCTGGCCTCGGGTATCCATGCGGGTATGTTGGGTACCGGTGAACAAATGCCTATTGTATGTGATGTACTGTTTACTATGCATTTTTCATTGTGTAACAATATGTATGGTTGCTACCCAAGCGAGGGCATTGGGATTTTGCGAGGGGGAGAATGTAGCCCTGAGGTTGTTTTTCCCTCCCTGGCCCCTCTCCGCGAGTGCCGTGTGGTAGTGGGTGCTGCCGGAGGCTGCGACGGACCCGCTGGCACTTCGCGAGGGTGGGGGCCAGAGCAGGGAGCAGCGCTAGGTATCGCGGCGCAGGCCGGTTGCCGGGGACGCGATCGGGCCGTCGCTAGGGCCGCGATCGCGTTGCCAACGGCTCGGCGGCTGGAGGAGAGTGCGCCGCCATTGCGCGTTAGTTCGCGCATGCGCAGGAGGCGGCAAGCGCGCGATAGGACTCCAGGGATAGGGAGAGATCGCGCGAGAGTAGGGAAGAAGATAGTGAGGTTGCGGCGGCCATTAGGGGTTCGCGCATGCGCAGGGCAAGTGCGCATGCGGCCCCAATGCTTTAGGCAGCCCCTGGGGACTACAACTCCCAGGAGGCTTAGGGAGACAGAGGTCAGGTGCTCCCTTGCGGCCAATAGGGCTGGAGGAAGCTCAGCCCGGGAATATAGATACATTTCCCGGGCTTTGCAGAGTGAGTCAGGCAGAGGAGAAGGAAGGAGTAGGAAGGGTGCAGGGAGCGCGTGGCTCCTGTACCAGGTAAGGGTTCTCCCTAGATCCCCAGGCAGGCCCCAATTCCCGGTAAGGGCAGGGGGTAACTGAAGAGGGACGGCCCTAGCTAGGGAGGTCACCCTTAGGTGCGGAAGGTGCAGGTTTGGCAGTGCCACAGCGGAGAGGGCTGTGGGCACTGGCAAATAGGCACAGCGTGCAAGCAGTGGATTGCTGCGGGATTCAGGTGGCTGTGTGTGAGTGCAGCTGCGTGTGTGTGTGTCGCTGCATGTGCTGGGCGCAGTGTGTGCAGCGTGTGTGAAGTCTGCAGGCTGACAGAGAGCTGTGTGTCTGCTGCAGGCTGTTAGGATTAGTAGATACAGATAGGACTGGGTAGCTAGGGGAGGGGGCAGGTTATTGTTCCACAGGCCCTAGGAGTTTTCCCCAAGCCATCCCAGGTTGCGGTTCATCAGGGACAGGCCCTAGGTTAGGGTTCCTGTCCTGATAGGGTTAGTTAGGGATAGCGGCGGTTGCTGTTCCCGTGCGACGGTGGTGTGACCGAGAGATGGTTGAGTTCCCGTGGAGCGGTGGGACCCTCGTTGGGGTCTACCGGCAGAAGTACCTGGATAGGATCAGACGGACGTCTGACCCTTTTAGAAGAGAGTGGCGGTCCCGAGCATCGGAGTGCTCGGAAGGTACTTCAGTATATAAGTGCACCAACTGGGCCCTAGCTTAATTTAGTGACTGCGCAGTCACCCACGACCTCCGTAGGAGTATGGGACATTGGGAGTGGGGGATCACAGGACACTGGGTGGGAACACCAGACATTGGGCTGAGGTGATGCGGATAGAGCATCAGGTTATGTTATGTTATGTGATGTGTGACATGTCGTGTTAGTAAAGTGTTAGTATTTTATATACGTGTGTTATTGTATTTCTTACCCAGGGCTATCTTTCATAACGGGGATCCTGGGTAAGTGGAGGCGCTGCACCAGGTAATGGTAAGGGTTTCCCCAGGCTCCCAGCTAGCGGAGGCTCAGATCTCCTGGAGCCACAGGTGTTATGCAGTACCAGTAGTCCCTTAGAGCAGGTGTGTTGCAGGGAAAGGAACCGGTTAGACCACGAGGGGCAAATGTGAGATTGGGTGGGTCGGCCGGTTCACAAAAAGGGCTACATATATATATATATATATATATATATATATATATATATATATATATATAAATATAGATCCATCTTTAAGACCACAAGTTAATGAGGAAACAAATTACTAAATAAACCAGAAATCAGTTCATTAGCAAATATTTCCATACAAACAAATGAATACTTAAATAGTCCTTTCTCCATTGTACTTGGCAAGGATTTATTCATTTATTGATAGTTGTTGTCGCTAGCAAAACTTCTTTAAGCCTTTGTGAGAGTTATGTGCATTATCTTTGGAGAGAGATTAAATAACGTATTTAATTTGTTCTTTCAAATGTAAATATGTTTCTTTGTCAAGTTCCTTGTTTTGTTTATTTTCTTTAATAACTGGGTCCAGATACTGTAGTGTTACACAATCTGCAGTCTGAGGTGTCTTCCAATGTAGAAAAATAATTTGCCACTCGCCCCTCCTCTGGGTGCATGAGCTGTTTGGTTCTCTCTGGCTGTCTCCCCAGCAATCTCACTGTCATTGCTGCCGGTCACTGTATAGATGCAGCTCTTTAGTCTTCTTTTTATCTCTTATTTTCCCTTGTCAGAGTGCTCTGTCTTTACAGTGCCGCTACCACAGCACCAACCACCTTTTTCAACTCTGTCTGCAACCAAATTCCAAGTGCCATCACTAGAACCCGGCGCTGGTGGCTCCTCTGAAAGCTCCATGAACAGCAGCTTAGCTTTTGCACAGTCTTTGCCTCCTCTAGGGCCGTGATTTTCAACTGGTGTCCCACGAGCACCCCTCAGCGGTTCTGTGGCCGCCAGGGGGGGAGAGCTTGTACAACTCTACCAGCTGTCCCAGGCCCGGTGGGACCCCACGTAGCAATGACCCGGCAACTCCCTAGCTCAGCAGCAGCCATCTGGTCTTTGCAATCCTTCCTCTCCCTGCTCCTGCAGGCACCGAGAAGACAAGTCAATTTTGGGCTGACAGGAGGGAGAGGAAAGATCAGGTAAGAGCGTGTGCTCTCAGCACCGGAAGCTCTCTTGAAGTGAGTGAGTGTGTGTGTGTAAGTGAGAGGGGGAGAGTGTGTGTGTATAGAAGATAGGGGGAGAGTGAGCATAAGGGAGAGAGTGCAGGGGAGAGTGAGCGTAAGGGAGAGAGTGCAGGGGAGAGTGAGCGTAAGGGAGAATGTGTAAGGGGAAGATTGTGAGGGGGAGAGACACAAGAGAAGGGGGCGAGGGGGGGACAAGAGATGGGGGGGAAGAGAGATGGGGGCCAGGGTTGGGGTTCCCCAGAATTTCACAATCGAAGTCTGGGGTTCCTTAACCAAAAAAAGGTTGGAAACCACTGCTCTAGGGCATTACAAATCCATGCCATAAAAATGTATCTGAAGCTTAAAGTAACAGACCTCCCGAGTGTTTATTTGTGCATCATTACCCAGAATACTTATCTGCAATCTAAACACTGTATGCTGTGACAATGGGGTGGAGGAAGCAGGTTTGGGGACCATACAACACACTCATGAGTAGTACTGCTTCTTTTTTTTATACATTTGTACTTTATACATCACAATGAACCTACGCACACATCTTTACATCCAGGTATGTGTGAATATTTATTTATAAAATATTTATTTATAAAATGTTTTACCAGGAAGTAATACATTTAGAGTTACCTCTCATTTTCAAGTATGTCCTGGGCACAGAGTTAAGACAAATAATACTGTACATGGTTACAAATACAAATATGTTCCAGTTCATCTCACAAATGTTACTTGTTTTTTAGGAAATTCCGAGAACCCGTGAAACAACAGAGAACAAACGTGAGCAGTGCACATACAGTATATCCTGAAGGGAGAGTACAAACAAG
This sequence comes from Ascaphus truei, assembly GCF_040206685.1. Classification (NCBI taxonomy): domain Eukaryota; kingdom Metazoa; phylum Chordata; class Amphibia; order Anura; family Ascaphidae; genus Ascaphus; species Ascaphus truei. The sequence goes on along the minus strand of NC_134486.1, from coordinate 377,216,720 downwards.
ATGCATGTGCTCACTAGACTGGTGTTATTCAAAGGAAACTTCCACCATGAGAAAAAGCAGAATTTAGCGTTAAATGAGCGTCTGGGTCTCTCAACCATTACATCGTTACACCGTTACATAGTTACATCGTTACATAGTCACATAGTCGATGAGTTTGGAAAAAAACATATGTTCATCAAGTTCAACTGATGTTAAATGTAGAAGACAGATACGTATCGTAACTTTGTAATTACAGAACATCTACAAGATAACTGGTATGGACTCATTTTATATACATTTGTACATTAGGTGTGTGGAATCTGCCACAGAGCTGGTTAAACAAAATCGTACTTTATTCCGCACATTTTACCTGGACGAAAGTGCACACATGTTTATAAAGCACGCGTACATTTTCTGCCTTAGCTACTGTATATCTTCTAACCTTATGTTAAGTATACAGTATAATACAGGACTGCACCATTATCACTGACATTGAAGGGATATTAGATATAAATGATCTAATGAACTCCACACCAAGACAAGTGTTGTCAATAAAAAAAATTATAAAGGACGAAGGACAGTTGTGGTGAGCACACAATCTTTCCTGCATTGAACAGCGTGCAACTGCTATTAAATAAACGTCATTATTTTGCATGAACTATCGTGCACTTTTCTTTTCCCACGCTTAGGATCTGAGCCAGCAGAGGTGGGCCTGACGAGCAGCAAATTAAATACACATTACTTGTTATGTAGAGAAATAAATAAGCTTTTAGTAACAGAGGAACAGCAGTAAAGCTGGCTATAAAATTCATAGCACTGTGCATAATAAGGAGCAGGTGATAGGCCTACCCTCACTTGCTTTGTAGTCACCTTTATATATATTTACTTTGGCTTCTTAGCTTTGAGAACCGTAATTAGAGCCTGGCTTTTCAGGCCCTGCAGATCTAGACATTAATCTCTCGGTTTCCTTATTGGGGTATCTGTATTCAGGCTCCGTTCTATTTTCTCATACAGTTTTCAGGAATTTAGTGTGCTGATGTCACTCGGGAGAATAAAGGCCTCTTGATTTACAACCCTGTGCCTGACCTCTTGGAAAAATGAAACCTCAGCAAGATTCACTGCTGTTGTTTCCAAGCCATAAATGAAGTGGTAAGCCAGGGGCGGCATCAGGTGGCATAGGAAATTAGAGCAGAGCAAAAGAGACCTCAAACAGGCATTTTGGTTTAGGAATATAATTCATTTGCATGCTTTAACAAACAGAAAAATAAATGATAACCACACACTTTGAGTGCTAAAATACAGTAATGTGGCCCCAGCAATAGGAATCCCTGTCCTAAACGAAAAAAGGATGCACTCCTCTTAAAGCGCGAATCCTGGTTAGTTGTTTAATTTTTATTTCATTGGTCTGTGCTCTCCCGCAGTGCAGGGGCCCTTAGAATTCTGAGATATACCATAGGACTAAAAGACAAAATGGCTGCCGGGGTCAAACTAGTTCCAGCACACAATAAAAAACCGCAACATCATCAAGAGAGAAGGAGGGTTGCACCGTTTTGCAGCAGGGAACAGTAATAATCTTATCTTGATTGTTCTACTGCAGGTTTATTTTATTAGTTTCATTTTCCTAGAATGAAACACAATGTAGAAATCAAGGATCAGGTATAAAAAAAAAACTAGATAGATGAAATGAAATCAGACACCCTACTGTCAGGGTTGCTAACGGAGGGGAAGAGCTGGGACAACTGTACTGGGCCCAGCGACTGTGGAGCCCAGAGGTCAGGCCCAACAACCGCATCTGGCTGCCGGGCCTCTCTTGGCTGCCGGGCCTCAGCTCTCCCTAGCTGCGGCTTGGCCTTCACTGCAAGCACCACCCCTGCACGCGCGGCGGTCTGCGTCAAAACTTGGACCCAACTTCTGCCCGGGAGATCGGTGCGGCACCCCCACCTACCCCAAGGTAAAATTATTGTGTGTGTGGGTGGGTGTTATTATCAGGATTTATAGAACCCGTGGAGGTAGCATGGAAACCCGCAAAGGATAGGAGACCGAAATACGTAAATGCTGACAGGGTTTATTGATACACTAAAAGAAAACAAAAACTGGGAAAACAAAATGGAGTCTGCAAAATGTGCATACTGTATCTAAATGCAAAAGACTAAGGTAGCTAAAGGAACAAACAAGGACAGGGGGCAAATAATGCTAAGGGGATCAACAAAACAAACCAAGTTTAGCTGCAAGAATGTCAGTACTACATGCAAGAGCAATGGTAGCAGGGGACAAATAATAAACAGGGGGCAAATAGTGCAAGGGGAATAGAAGACAACAAACAAGAAGGTACCTGATAAAAAGAAACAAGGGAAGTCACAGTGCTAGGGAAAAAGAATAATCTGTCTCCTGGCCCATAAATAGAACGTTTGACACACAAGGAACTACTGCACCGACACACTTTATTCGAGCAAATACCCGGTATGTACCTGGCAGATACCTGGAATGCGCCGCTCCTCACCTCTGACAAGCCCCGTTGCATTTGCCTTCCCAGCCTGGGTTCATGCCTGGCTGATGGGCGGCTGATCTGTTAAATGATAATGATTAGGATTTAATAGGCTGCAATGCTTCGAGTGTCTACCAGATGGCATAAATTCATGAATTGTAATGCAGTATATATATATGTACTGTGCAGTATTGCAGCCAACGGGAATAAAATGCTTCAATCCCTGCCGGAAAATAACTCAATGCACTCGGGCAGAAAACAGTCACAAACCTCAATACACCCGGGTATACCCGAATTCGTGGGACTAGCCGAGCTCGAATAAAGTGTGTCGCCAGTGTAAAAGGCCGGGTGGGGTTTTATACCCAAACTAAGATGGCAGCTGGTCTCATGGACTGTTCTAGTTCTTACCAGATCTGGGCCTGAACCTGACTCCTCTGTGCGACCCTACAGGTCTACATAAGAGAGGGAGGATGGAAAGGTGGGAGTTTAAGAGCGGGAAGAGGTCATGGTGGAGGTGTAAGAGAGGACGGGGGAGAGATGGAGGTGTTAGAGAGGGAAGGGGAAGTGAGAGACAGTGGGGAGAGAAATACATGAGTAGAGGGCCTGGATGAGAGGGGGGAGTGTGAGAAGGGGTAGAGAAATAGAGGGGGGTGAAAGAGTGAGGCCACTGACATGGGAGAGGTGGCAGTGGAAATCCTAGTCCTGGGGCCTGGGAAAGTTGTCTGCGGCCTTACCAACTGTACAGTATATTAACTAAAGAAATCTTTCAAGAATAAATAAAATAAATGAGCAGGGAGGAATGCACCTTTGATGTGGTGTTATCCGGACAGTATCAAATCAATCCCACTATGGTGATTGCATGTGTGTAAACATGTACCATAGACAACCTGGGCCAGATTGCACTAGAGTTGGAATAAGAAAAACTGGACCACAATCTTACTGTTCTCCCTATTCAATATGGTGAGAGGTAGGGTAACACTAACTTCAAATCGTCACCCTTATCCATGAATTACCCCACTTCTCCAACATATAGTACCTTTTAGAAGTGATTAACTGCATTTTGCTACATTTGATTTTTGTGTTAAATACATATTTCCCAGTAAACGGGACGGAGAACTCCGGAGGTAAGACCTTAAATATTCTTGGTATAGGCAGCAGCGTATTGAGGTGCAGTGTGACGGGTGGTGGTGGAGATATTGGTCATTTTGAGGGCCCTGCAGGGAGCTAAATGAGCCAGCAGGATAGCTGGGTGTATTAACCCTTTTCACATGCACAAGTCATGTGCTCACAGGTGTGGTTTACCTGAGAAGTAGTATTTTAGTATGTTTTGTACACTTTTTTGTGCTGCTGTAGCAGAAATGAAGAGATATCCTAAATTTAATAGCATTACTCAGAGAACAAATGAGTGGAATTGGGGGGTTTGCAAACACTAGTGGTACTCTCTGTGTATCCCTGAGTACTATCGCACTCCAACCGCTTGACTATTATTTTTCTGTTTACAAGCTAGTCGGTCATTTATCAAAACACTAAAATCCTGGTTTCAATACTATTGTTTCACATTAACTTTTTCAATGACGGAGATCTGCCAGCATTTGCGGTCATGTGATCGTTTCAGCAGTCATCGCCCCCTGCTGACAAAAACAGAAATGCAGCTCTCGCCCCCCTGCTGACAGAAACGGAAATGCAGCTCTTGGCGCCCGGCTGACAGAAACGGAAATGCAGCTCTCGCCCCCGGCCAACAGGAACGAAGTGGAGGGGTCTCCCATGGAGTGCTTAGGCCTGATCATCCCCTAGAAAAGTAGCATTGTGCCATAATGTACCTGATACATCAATAGGACAATTTAAAGGTTGATATATCTGTAGCTCTGCAAACCCCCCTCCCCCCCCGGAGATTGGCCCTGCTACCGGTGTATGGTGGTGTGCTTTACCTGTTGGTTCACAGGAGGGCTGAGGTTCTGCGATGGTGTTGGGACAAAAGGACAGGCTTGTGATGTAGATGCTTCAGTTCAGTCTCTCCAGTGCTAGCGCCTCCATCCACCACAAGCCCCAGGAGTGCTGGAGGCAGTGCCTATGGTAGGATCCTTTCATACACTCCCTGATTGACTGCAGACCCAAGGCAGGAGTATATGGAACAGAAGTCTCTTTATTTGGCATCCACCGCATACACTCTACTCATACAGCGAATACTTTTCTTGGTCCCAGACCTCTGGATGGTCCCTGTGTCAAATCTGGCTTTAGGCCTTATTCACAGTCCCTTAATGGAACTGATCATATAGTCCCACTGTAAGAGATGTGTGCAGAGGTACGCAATGGAGACTGGTTTTAAGGTGACATTAAATAAGGCTTTATTGCGCCTGTTGCTTTAAACACAGCAAACATGAAAATCCACAAACAAAATCTGCTCCACGTTGGAGTATATTTACACTTGTAGTCCAGCGATTCACCAGCCCAAATCATAGAGACATTTATATATAGACAGACATAGATAATCAGTCTTATAAGAAAAGTCTTATCTGTCTCGTAGTTGTAGGGGGAAGGCTTCTCTCTTTCCTGGGTTGCTGCCTTTTCCTCAGGTTATATCAGCATTCAGGTGTAGAAGTCTTGTGAGCTCCAGACATCTGTGATCCATCTGTCAGTCTCATCTGTGAGACTCAGAAACCTCTGCTCTGTCTGTTTCCTTGGTCAGCCCAGTTGTGGACTAAGGAATCTCTCTTCCTGTCTCAAAGGCAGGCTTTTCTAACCAACCTCTAATCAGCCAGGTGGTATTGGTTAATTGACTACCAGCAGTTAACAACCACACTGCTGGATTAGAGGCACCTTTTTGAACAGGGACAAATCCCCTGTTACACCCACCCCGCAGGGTGAGACACAGACTGCAACTCCCAGTACTAGAGTCAGAGCTGAACTCCTCAGGGAACTGGGAAGAACAACCACTAACTTTGGTGTGCCTCTTCCTTAGAGCAGAAGGGGAGGGAACATGGTCTGCACCCATGATTTGGCAACACAGACCACATCCCACCTCCACTCCTGCCACTCAAGGAAGCTGCATGGGGAGGGGTAAACCCAAGATGGGCCTAACACTGCCTGCATCTACCAGGACTTACATGTTAGGGAGGGCAAAGGAATAGCCAGAACCAGCCATGGCTACACATCTGGTGACATTTCATTGGCCCAGTTTTGGAGTGGGAGTCTGCTAAATAGCCCCCATAGATTTCCGAGAAACGAGCAGTGCATTTCTGGGTGGTAAAAAAAAACAAAATCGCTGACTAGAAATAACTAGAAAGAAGGAAGCATATTTGTTAGCTTATAAGGAAAAGATTCGCTTTGTATCACTTTTCACAGCTGGTTTAATCCTTTCACTGCCAGAGGGGAATGCAACGCATTGTAAAGCAATGGGATTAACACCTTTTTTACATTTGGCTCAGACAGGCAGACAAGTCAGATCCCAGATTGTAAACTCCTTGGAGCAGGGACCCCCCCCCCCTTTCTATTGTCTCAGATTGTCCTAACATAGTTCTACTCTTTTGTCAGACAATATTATTGTCTGCCCTCCCGCAGAATGTTGGCGCCATACAAATAAAAGACAATAATAAAAAAATGCCGCGCCTGGCATCGTTGCTTAAGGTGGGCATTTTCACTCGGTGCGAAACATTTTCAGTATTTCGGTTTGAACTAAAATTAAGTACGAAAATGCTAAAATAGCATAACAAAGCATGAATGAATATTAATGTTAGTAAAGAACAATTAGGAAACTAAGATAATGTAGCTGAAAAGTTAATAAAGAAAAAGATATGAGTGCAGAAGGGAACTTGATTATGTAAATTAGTGAATAAGTAAAGTGATTGTTACTGTATCAAAGCAACCAGGTGTTAAAAACATAGTGTAGTTTGTGTAATAAGTGATTACAGTATATCTAATAAATGGATACAACTCTGCTAAAGCTGCATTCAAGCAATATCCTACACGTGTGTTCTTTTTAATAAACCAGTTCTATACTATGAGAAAATACTTTTTTTAAACAATTTTTAGACATTTGTAATGTATTCTAATGTAGCAAGCATTTTTGTTTCTATAGAAACCATTTACAAAGTCACACCCCCTTCCTCGTCTGAGACAGGCTCTGGCTCCTGAGCCCCGCCCTCTCTCTAGCAGTGCACCAGTTGTACCTAGTAACTGCCTGGTCACATGATTTTCCACACAGAACTTTGCATCGTGGGTACTGTTTTTCTACAATAAATGAGTTAAATAACCCCGAGCAAAGTGATCGATTATAGGTGAACGGATCGATCTGCAGCTTAGCTAATCACATGTCAGTGCGCAGATTGTATTGATGCACATGTTGAATGGAAAAAAATTGAAACACAAGATGTTTCCCAACATCTGATACAAAACGAAAAAAACAGAAGATCCAGAGAGCCGAGTTCTCAGGGTATATGCCGTATATATGAACAAAGAAAATAGAGAAATATAGTGCAATATGAAAGGCACTTTTGCAAACTATCACACAGACGGGGAAGGAGCTGCTCGACACATTCTGGCATTTCTAGATAAAAATCCAAAGTAGTGAAAAGGCAGAGGTCCTGTAGTACAGCTTCCCAGAGTTTGCAATCAGATTCATGGAGGAGAACACAGGCATAGTATGTAAACCCTCCCCCCCTCCCCTCTTCAATGGGGTTACAAGCCCTAAGGGGTTAATAGTAGGATAGTATGTGCTAGGCTCCACCCTGTATTGCAGTGGGGATACTGATGTCACAGGGAAGTATATAGGATAGGAGGAAGGTTCTGGAAGATTGGTTTCTGAAGGACAAGAGGAGAAGAGTATGGATGATGTGTATAAAGTAATAGGAGAGATCAGGCGCCCCATATTTATTTTGTTATAGATACAGACAGTGCCATTATAGAAAGGATCCTAATTATATGGCCAACGGAGACACACAGGTATCACATAGGAAGAAACAGACACGCCACAGAGGGACATATGCAGAGGGTCCCCAGGTGACAGCGGATCAGCTCTACAGGCTCATCTATCTGAGTATTCTCCTCAATTGGTAGGGAAGTGGCAGTTCCCAATTAGGTGCAGAATCGGTACCTTCTCAGAACCAGCTCGGATCCCAGTAAGGGCCAAAAGAAGATGGGGTACAATGGATGTTACTCCAAATTGGGGCTTGGTTCAATAACTGAAGTACAACCATGTAAATACAACTCCCTTTGAGTGTTGAATGAGCACCCACGGAAGCACCGTGTTCATAAGTTACCATGAAATTATAGAATACCGTGCATTGCTGTCAGATGTGTGTGATGTGTCCCCTTGCCTGGGGACGTGAATAAAGACAGAGTGTACTAAAAAAGGTTCTGGCATCTATCATTGTCACACTTCACACTATTTCACCGCCCAGCACCCTGAATAGAACACCCTGATTTGAGGTAAACTATGCAGAGTAGAAAATTACTGTGCACCGAGTATAATATTGCTATCATGTAAAAATCTAAAAAGAGAACAAGTGGAAATGCACTCACACTTTCCACCAATCAATAGTGCCTTTCACACAGGGTCAGAATAAATAACAGCAGGAGTGTTCCCGAAACAAAGACACGAAAACCTCCAACTCTCATGTGTCGTCACTTCCGGAACATGACGTCAATGTTGGACGCGGGGAAGGTCACCAAATTTATATTTGAACTTAGCATATTATTGACTAAGGGTAAGGATCTGAATATTTGAAATTATGAAAATGTACAGGTCCCTTCCGTGTACACGCTTATTGACCATCATAAGGGGTTGAGAGGCAATTAATAGAATACTTACCAAAGCTGATATACTCCAGTCAGATCAAATTAAATTTATCATAGATGGGATTAGATTCATTCTTGATCATAATTACTTTTAGTTTCAAGCCAAATTTTATCTACAGACTAGGGCCACCGCCATGGGTATCAGGCTCGCACCAAGCTAGGCCAACCTCTTCATGGGAGTATGGGATGAGGATTTGATCCTCAATAACAACCCATTTGGTGCGAACCTGGTCCTGTGGCGGTGCTATATAAATTACGTTGTTTTGATTGGGAGGGGCTATGACTTCAAGCTTAATGATTTCTTTAAATATCTGAATGAGAATTAACAAAATGTAAGATTTACTTCCATGCCTTGTAAAGAAAAGATAGATTTTCTAGATCTTATATTCTATATTGAATAAGGCCAAGGTCAAGACCAAAACCTTTTTTAAGGATGTAGATAAAAAGAACTACATCCTAAATGACAGTTGCCATCCCAAAAAAAGTGGATACAGGCATACCCCGCATTAACGTACGCAATGGGTCCAGAGCATGTATGTAAAGCAAAAAAGTACTTAAAGTGAAGCACTCTCTTTTCCCACTTATCGATGCATGTACTGTACTGCGATCGTCATATACGTGCATAACTGATGTAAATAACGCATTTGTAACAAGCTCTATAGTCTCCCCGCTTGCAGACAGCTTCGGTACAGGTTGGGAGCCGGTATTGCTATTCAGGACGTGCTGACAGGCGCATGCGCAAGCTGCCGTTTGCCTATTGGGCAATATGTCCTTACTCGTGAGTGTACTTAAAGTGAGTGTCCTTAAACCGGGGTATGCCTGTACCGTGTATTTGTGTCAATGGATGTAGCACTGGGCTCTGTCTGTGTTTCATGTTTTGTCTCTGATTTTAAATATATATTGCCATGCTCAGTAGCACTCCTGTTTGACACTTATATGCATATATATACGTTGTGGTTATTTTGGGGGTTCAATATGAGCTTACAGGGGTTCTGTATGTTTTGCAATTCTGTTCAGCTGTTCCCAGCTGATTTGGAGGGTGGCTCCTCCTTCCCAGGTTTGAAGCTCACCCCCTCCACATTTAAATGGTTAAAGCTCACTCCATTTCACCTTCCACACCCATGGGAACTTGCATGCAGTTTGATTGCAACAAATCTAACAGAGTGCTTTTCCTGGTATTATACAGGTTAATAAGAGCTTCAATCAGACTTAGAACTATGCAACTAATTTTGACAGATTTATTATAAATCATTCTTCCTGGTAATGTACATGTTATTAAGAATTTATATTAGTGTTAGTACCCATGAGACGTGGTCTGCCTTGGAGGGTCTCATGGGCTTACGACACTTTGGCCAAAGAATTAAACTAAAAGACCATTTTATTCAAAAGATATCTATATATATATATATAGATATATATATATAGGCACTGTACCGTGTATTTGTGTCAATGGATGTAGCACTGGGCTCTGTCTGTGTTTCATGTTTTGTCTCTGTATCTGTCTCTAAGTATGACTGTATTGAACACACCTTTCAGGCAGTTTTGGAGAATCAAGCGTAACTTCTCAGATATAAGTACCTATAATGATCTACCCAAAACGTGGAGAAAAAAAATTAAAGATAAAAATGATAGAAAAAAAACTATCCCCCTAGAGAAGTGGAACTGGCAAAAATAAGAGTGAGGGAATCTAGATAGAAGTAATATTTCAAAATGAAATGGAAAAGAAACTTGGATAATTTTATACCATTGATGACACAATACAATTGAGACTCAGGAAAGATAGACCAGATAATCGGCAAACATTGGCATGTCCTGAAACAGGACCTTATTTTACAAGAATATTTACCAGATAGACCTCAAATGGTCTACACAAAATCCCATAACCTGAAACCCAGTGCCTTAAAAGTTATCTCGACTATCGAAAATCCCTGCTGGCTGCGAAATAATAATAATAATAATAATCATAATAATAATTTTTATGTGCCAATAAACTCTTTTTGTACCCAATATTTTGCAATTTTGGTCCCACGCTTTCTTCCAAGGCAGCTGCGCCGCCACCCACGAACTTTCTGCATTTGCATCTCCTCGGTAGGAGCACGCCCCCAGCACCTGGACCTCCAGCAATTCGTGAGGTTTATTCCTTTTACTCCTTATTGCATTACTGTACCTTCAGCCAGCGACACCCATACAAAATATACCTGTCTTCACAGGTTAGTGGGAGTCCACACAGAGTGGTTTTCAAGGGTTACTAGTGACATGGAAGGTCTGAATTTAAGTATGCTGTGTGTTTTTGGAAAGACAATTGTCTTATAAATCTAAACTACATGGACATTCCTTGTGAGCATTGCATAGGGGATCATTCTCCTATTCTTTCACCTTGCGAAATAATCCAGAAGGATTTTTTAGATGCACTAAATGTCAGGCATCTAGGTTCTGATATTTGAAAACAGACACATTCATCGCTAATGTAAGAAAAGACAGCTTTAACAACACTTGCTTTATTCATTGCATGAGTGAATTTGTCATACACCTACAAAGTTTATCATGTATTTGTCATCATCACTATGTGCCCAGGACATACTTGAAAACGAGAGGTAACTCTCAATGTATTACTTTGTGGTAAAACAATTTATAAATAAGTTGTCCTTACGGACTACAAAGTGAGGGATGTACGACTTGCCCTCTCAGAATAAGAATCCTCGTACACGTTAGGAACCTCACTATGGGATTGGAAACATATCATTACATTTTAAGAAATATCACGGTTTCAAGCCTGATGGTCTAACCTTTCTGGGACTTGATATTTTAAAGTCCAGTTGGATCTATAAATTACGCACCCTTACTCCAACAGGACTCAATATAAACATTGATTTAAATTATTTCCTGACCTAAATTACCCTACTGTGATGATAAGTAGTATTGGGTGTCTCCATTTTGAATGAAACATATTTATTTGTCATACAGTTATTATGATCAATATTATTTCCTCCATTATTATTATTAAATATGAATAATATAATTATGCTCTATTTCGGTCTCATGTACTGACATAGAGCTGTATATCTTTACATTACTACCTATATATCTCTTATAGCGGAAGGTCGCTTTATATTAGCGAATACGGGTTTATACAGATTGTTTAACTGTATTCTAATTACAACTTTTGCAAACACAATTTTATTTATCTTTGTGCCTTAAAGATCATTTTATTCTATTATCCCTTTTTTCTATTTTTCTGTGTGCTTAATGCACAATTTCAAAATAAAACAAGCACATTGTATAACTAATATAATGTATTTTATTGATATAGGTAACTCATTTGGGTTCCCTATTAGTATTTTCATCTCTGGATAAATTTACTCAATTGAATATCTGTGGGACCCATATATTCTATAGTAAGTTATCTGCTCTTAACTCTTATCTCTTTGCCTTGTAGATACATGCATATAAATTGTTCCATATGTAGCCATGTATAAAAATGGTATACAGTTCTCTCTCATGCTGGCAGTAAACCTGGTAGGTATGCAGGATTGCCAGCATCAATCATGGAGGTTTGCCCTCACACCCTGGTGAGGTGTCATATGTACACCAGGGGAGTGGTAACATACTCTGTGTCCACTGTTAGTGACACAAGAGGTGTGACTATTCCCTAAATTATATAAGACACAGCACTGCCCAAAGTTAGGTGTTAATCCAGAGATTCTATAATGGTGTTAATCTGTATGGTTCAAGTTCAAGAGTTATGATTCAGTTCTGGAGGTCTGCAGCAAGCAAGGCTGTCAGACCTAATCATTAGTATCTGCACTGTGATCAGGGACCTGACACAGGTGGTGATCTCCCTGAAGGGAGAGGTGACCCAACTCCATTAGGAGGGAAGAACCTTCTGAAGGGATGAACTGTGCTACAATGAGCGGCTGAGTATGACCGCTGTGAGGGGCAGTCTGCTTATGCTGAGAATAAAGATGCCCAAGTTCACCAAACCCTTGCTGTGTGGGAGTGAAGTTCTTGCACAGGAGGAGGCACCACAGAGGAGGTCCTCATCAGTTACATCTTCCTGCGGACGCAGAGATCCTGATGAGGTGGAGGCGCTGCACTGGATATAGGTAGGACTCAATCCCCACTACCTCAGATGCCTGTCTTGCTGATATCCCCATACCAACCCAGGGGAGACTCAGGAGTCCTGTACGCCAGCAGGTGCACCACAACATACATGCATGTAATGGGGACCAGTTAGACTACAGGGGCCAATCTTAGATTGGGTGTGTCCAGACAAACCGTTACATTAATGGAGGCGCTGCTGAGATACCTATCAACAGGACAGGCTTTTGCTAGGCACACTAGGAAACAGGGAGAGTGTATGCTGCCAGTCAGTGCTGTGGATGGAGATGGAGCCTAGGGGTAGTCAGGGGCCTGATGGATTTGTCAGCTCGCAAAGTACAACCTAGGATCCTGAGAGGGGTACAGTGGTTCTGGAGACAGGGCTATAGCTGTTCTAGTCACCTTGAGGCAGCTAGTTGGTAGGATGCCTAAAGGAATAGCCTGTTAACGTGGTCAGGAATTCTGGAGAGGGTCTGCGCTAGGCTGGCCAACAGTAGGTAGACGCCCTAGTACTGCATGGGAGAAGCCAGAGTACTCTAGCCAGGAACCAGGACACTTACCACAGAGCACAGACAGGAGGGAGGTGGACACAGCATACACTGAGAGAGTGAGCATAGCCTGAGGTAGTGGAACATGAGTCAGACTTACATTGGGTACACGTAGGTGATGCACGGTGGCATTCTTTATTGCATCGGAATGGCAGCTGCCCCGCAGAAAGGAGCTCCATGTGCGATAAACAAAAGTACAGTGTGTCATGATAGAGAGGATTTGGCCCGGGATTAAAATGGTTACACCCCATTTGGCCACCCTCTACTCTCATCAGGGAAGCAAGGGGTTAACTGGACTGAGGTCCAGTAATATGTTTTGCCTTGCTTCAATATCCAAATGTTTATTCCCCTGTGTAAATGTATTGTGTTATCCTGGTGTGTGCACTCACACATACACTAGGGTTGATGCGAGAGGGAAGGGGTTAATGTTAAAATAGTGATTATAGCCCTTTGTGTAATTTTCCCGCCTTTTCAGGCTCCATTTTGCAGCCGTCCATAGGTCGCCATTGAGCCTCCATGCTTTCTAATGGCAGAAGTAGCGGTTTTGGACCTGTTTTTCAGCGACGACCAGCAGGTGGCGTCCGAGAGGAGGAGCGGCGGTTTCCCATTGTAAGTCAATGGGCTCATTGACTTCAATGGAGATTCCTCAACGCCGGCCTCGAGGAACAGGTTGGCAGCCATCCAAACCGCAGACCGCAAAAGCGGATACAATGTTTTTTAAAAGAGTTTAATCACTACGGTCAAGTTCAACGACAATTGGCGTGGGAATCTTGGGTTCTAGGGCCCCTGGGAATAAAGTTATTATTGTACCTATCCCCTAGGAACCCCCACACACGATCCACACCGGGTTCGGGAATGAGGGACCCCCGTAAGGGGTCGAGCGGAGAAGGAGGGTCGCACCATTGAATCCAATGGCGGCGGGCGCCATGCATTGTCAATGGCGGCGCCGGCCATTGATTCCAATGGGGAAAAGCCGCATGGCGAAAAAACGACTAAGTGTAAAATGTTGAAATGTGTAAGTCCATATCTCCGGTTCTGGAATGACCAGAGGGATGGGATTTGGGTGGCATATAGCCAAGGTTCCGGCTTTAATGCATGCCCATTCCCAGCCTCCTCAGACCAACCAGATAGAGTGTGGACGCAGGTAAAGATTTGTGAATTTTCTCATAGACTTCAATGGCGGCAGTTCCTCCATTGAAAGTCTATGGCGGGAAACTCCATTGACTACAACGACGGAGTTGCTCCATTGAAACCCATGGCGGCGGAGCCCGTTGTTTTCAATGGGGATTTAGTGAAACGCTGAGATTTCTTTTTAGCGGAGATTTTTATAATAAAATATGAAACGGTTTATGTGGTATTTGTATAACTCCGGTTCCGAAGGTCGTAGCGGGCTGAAAGTTGGACCCTATAGTGTACCACTTCCGCCATTAAGGTCTGGAAAGTTTGGACCTGCTGGACCTACCAGAACTGGGTATTTTAATATGTGTAGGTATTAAAATGTATCTGGGGTTTTGGGTCTGCTCTGGAAACTGCAGACTCCATCTGCTATGTTAATAGGCAGGAAGAGCATCCTGCAAGAATTAACATAGCCCGGTGATCAAAGACTAACTGTCCTGATTGTTTATGCTAAGGGTAAGAAGAAAAAGGCTGAGTGGTTTTTAAGTGTCGGTCTTCACACTTACAGGGAAGCCAAAATCTCCTTCAAAGAGATTTTTGCTAGACAGCTCGGCGCCTTGAGTGTAAGAGAAAGGTTGAAACGGTATATAAGTCAGAGTCACCCCTTACTCAATTGTCCTTCATGTGTCTTCATGATCTGCATGTATTGCTGTGATGTCAACTGAATTATGGAAGAAATGGCCCATCCTGTATCCTGATGGCTTTAGCGGAGATTTTTATAATAAAATATGAAACGGTTTATGTGGTATTTGTATAACTCCGGTTCCGAAGGTCGTAGTGGGCTGAAATTTGGACCCTATAGTGTACCACTTCCGGCATTAAGGTCTGGAAAGTTTGGACCCGCTGGACCTACCAGAACCAGGTATTTTAATATGTGTAGGTATTAAAATGTATATGGGGTTTTGGGTCTGCTCTGACAATGCAGACCCCCATCTGCTATGCTAATAGGGCAGGGAGAGCATTCTGTAAGAATTAACATAGCCCGGTGATCAAAGGGTAACTGTCCTAATTGTTTATACTGGGGGCAGGAACCAAGGAACTGAGTGTTTTTAAGTGTGATACTTCACACTTACAATGGAAGCCAAAAGCTGCTTCAAAGAGATTTTTGCTAGACAGCTCGGCGCCTTGAGTGTAAGAGAAGGGTTGAAATGGTATATAAGTCAGAGTCACCCCTTGCTCAATTGTCCTTCATGTGTCTTCATGATCTGCATGTATTGCTGTGATGTCAACTGAATTATGGAAGAAATGGCCCATCCTGTATCCTGATGTCTTTCTTGTCCTAACCTTTAAGTAAGTGTCCATAGTTTGTCTGTTATGTGTATATCTCGTGTGTTCATCTTTTTCAAGGAATAAATTATATTTTATCATATCTAAGTCTCGCCCAGTTCAACCCAGTTATATCTTTGGTGGTGTATTATTATAGCCTGTCACAAAGCTCCCGTCACACAGTGTAAAGATGGCGACCGCAAGAATGGAAGATCCGTGCGGTGCGGAGAGTCCAAGATGGCGGACCGCGGCTGATGGAGGGAGCGCACGTGGTGTGCGTGCTACTGAAGAGCAAGCTGCAGAAGGAACTTTTGCCAGCATGCTGTGGAATGGCGCTAAGGCAGTGACTAAGGCAGTGGCCGCACCGTTTTGGTCCTGCCTAGGATCAAGGGGTGCTACCCTGGAGGACAGTGTTGAGGACATTGTGGTTGTGTGCGATGAGAACGGAGAATCTGCTTGCCAGACGGTGAGCTACAGCCAAAAATCTACCTCAGTTGCTAAAGTGAATGGCCGAGTGAATCAAGATGGCGGCTCCCGCTTCCCTGGGAGACCGCGTGGGCCGAATGCAGAAAATCCTGCAAATGCTAAAGTTGCAAGGAGTTGGCCGGGATTGGCGCCAAGCAGCAAACCCCACCCTGCTGGGGGGTATGGTGCGAAAGCTGTGGCCGCGCCCTCATGGACAGTGACGGGCTCAGAGCCGGTGCTGAGACACCCAGTGAACTTGTGGGACCCTCCCCTAATATCTACCAGGGGGAGTGGTTTCCAATTGTGCCAAATGAGAGTGGAGCTGGCTGAGGGAGGAGTTATCAAACCGACCCCTGCCCTTCAGTTGCGAGGAGCTGGTGAAAATGAAAGACCACTACAAAAAGTGTCTCCTGTAATCAGCATGCCAGCAAAGCCGAGGAAGAGATGGACATCTCCGCTCACCCCTACTCAGCCCCAGGAGGCTTCCTGGTGCTCACGGCGGGTGGTAAAGAAACAATCAAGTGCTTGTGCATGCAGTGCCGGCTGCCGGGTGGTGTAGTCAGCACAACGGCTAGGTGCCCCCAATGTGGCATCCATTACCTATGGGCGGTGAAGTCCTTCGTGCCAGGACAGACCATGGAGGCGGGAGCGGACACAGCTAAGCTGACAGCTGAAGACTTGCCCTCGGTCAAAACTGGACCTGTCGATCCCGGAAAATGGGGATCGCTCCTGATGATCGCGACGCAGCCTGGAGAGAAAGGGACCTACAACCGAGGTGAGAACCGGGAACCTCACCATCGGTCCCCAGCGGGACTGCCACTCCCCGAGTCGGAGTTTGGCTCCTCGGACGAGGAACAAGCGACCCCGACGACGGTGGTGATGCGCCTACCGGCGGACCACTACAGCGGTGCTGTGAACGAAGCAGGCCTTACCTGTGTCGCAGCAGAGCGGAGCCTCGAGGTGCCGAGATCGCCTGTGCGGAGGCAGTCGGAGCGGCGGAGTCCCACGGCCGTGATGACTGGCGGAGCAGACGTTGGAGAAGATCACATCCCGAGCCGAAGGAGAGGTGAGGCATACTCTGACCCTCCACAGGCGCCGGTGGTGGCAACGGCGGAGAAAGGCCAAGCCCAGGCCCGAGCGGAGCGGAGAGCAGGAGCTTCCCTTCCGGCGGCGGATGTTGTTGTGGAGGAAGAGGTTCCGTTGGGGAGCCCAACCCAAGATGGCGGCGGTGAGTCCCACGAGATCGACGACGTCACATCCGGCGGACACAGCGGAGCCGGGTGGAAGATGGCCGCGTCCTTGCGACCAACGAGCTGTTCCAGGTCGCCTGGGTCCGGAAAGAGCTGGCAGGCCCTGCGGAAGCCTGGAAACAAGGAGACGGGAGAACCGGAATGCCAGTCCGTTGGCACCGGGCAAGGTAGCGACAAGCTGCGGGTCGTAGTCCCGCGTCGCCTGATGGCGTTTCCCTATGCCCAACCCCTGCCCCTGTCACTTCCTCATCTGGGTCCCGGTCTAGCCAAGGGTTGTCTGGGGAGTCCCGAGCCACCTCCGAGGAACGGACTGGGGAGAACCTGAACTGGGGAGAGTGTTTTACATCTGATGATGGGTCGGGAGGGGGAGGGTATACGAGGAAATTATCCTCATGTTATAGCGAAGGTACTGATACAGTGAGTGTCAACAGCAGGCCTAAGAGGTTGAGGTCGAATTCCAGATCCACTGGTACATCGGGGATATCTTCTGGGGGAGAGCTCGAGGACAGTGAGGGTCCAGTGGCGGTGACAGAGAGCTGCAGGGAGAGAGAGACCAGGTGGTGGGCGCCCTTGTTTGAGGGGTATGAATCTTGGCTGGACCACACAAGATTTATTTTGAGGAGAGAAGGGGTTGTAGACTACTGGTGGGGAGTAGGGGAGTTCACGGAAGAGGAACGGTTGGAGGAGCTTAGGTTGAGATGGCATGATATTCATTCCGGAGTAGTAGACCCCAAGGGGACAGCCATATTCAGGGACCCTGTAGATCCGGATGAGCCGTTGTCGTGGGTACTGCCAGGCAGGGCAGGTAATAAAAGGCTGATTAGGACCAGCAGGGCAGAGAGGGCCATTGTTACTGAATACAAAAAGTCCCATGGGTTGGTGACCAGAGCCCCTAATGCAGGAAATTGAGGACGGAAGAAATGCCTGGCTGAGGAAAACCATCGAGGAATATATTATGAATAAATCTGGTGGGTATGCTGGTTTCAAAACCGAGGAGAGGATTACTCAGTTGATGAGGGTGTGGAGCGTTGGGCGCAACGTCTATATGCACCGGGTAGAGTATAGGCCAGAAAATGAGCTACCCAGAGAACATAGTGTCACTATTAAGGACATCACTGCTAGGGAAGTGCAGAAGCTTGACCTTAGGCACTACTATTAGGTAGTAGATGGGGATTCTCCTTAGGAGCAGTGCGGTCTGCTGGTCACAAGGCACTGTGGTGACGTATCTTGATGGAAAGAAAGATAACTGTATAATGTATTTTTATATATATACTGTTGTATATGTTTTGCAGTGCTGCCTGGAGGAAGGTTCGGCAAATTTAGGTCCCAGCCGGGCCGTTGGGGTTCACCAGGGGGAGAATATAGCCATGTATAAAAATGGTATACAGTTCTCTCTCATGCTGGCAGTAAACCTGGTAAGTATGCAGGACTGCCAGCATCAATCATGGAGGTTTGCCCTCACAACCTGGTGTGGTGTCATATGTACACCAGGGGAGTGGTAACATACTCTGTGTCCACTGTTCGTGACACAAGAGGTGTGGCTATTCCCTAAGTTATATAAGACACAGCACTGCCCAAAATTAGGTGTTAATCCAGAGATTCTATAATGGTGTTAATCTGTATGGTTCAAGTTCAAGAGTTATGATTCAGTTCTGGAGGTCTGCAGCAAGCAAGGCTGTCAGACCTAATCATTAGTATCTGCACTGTGATCAGGGACCTGACACAGGTGGTGATCTCCCTGAGGGGAGAGGTGACCCAACTCCATTAGGAGGGAAGAACCTTCTGAAGGGATGAACTGTGCTACAATGAGCGGTGAGTATGACCGCTGTGAGGGGCAGTCTGCCTATGCTGAGAATAAAGATGCCCAAGTTCACCAAACCCTTGCTGTGTTGGAGTGAAGTTCTTGCACAGGAGGAGGTACCACAGAGGAGGTCCTCATCAGTTACATCTTCCTGCGGACGCAGAGATCCTGATGAGGTGGAGGCGCTGCACTGGATGTAGGTAGCACTTAATCCCCACTACCTCAGATGCCTGTCTTGCTGATATCCCCATACCAACCCAGGGGGAGACTCAGGAGTCCTGTACGCCAGCAGGTGCACCACAACATACATGCATGTAATGGGGACCAGTTAGACTACAGGGGCCAATCTGAGCTTGGGTGGGTCCAGACAAACCGTTACACATATCTATGTGATATTCTACAGATTACTAGAGGCCTTTAAGAGGTATTTTTTGTATTGTACTTTTAATATGCATCAAAGAATATACATTTCCGCTGTGACGTCAAGTTAACGGGACTGTATAAAAAAGACATACAGTACAAGTGCCCTATGGCACATACCTGAGGAAGCGCCAAGCCGAGTGAAACGAGCAGGCTAACCAGCATACCGGATCTCCCTTAGGGAGGATGCCGTTGAGATCTTTCCCACCTTCAACGGTGACATCACGTTTCGGAAGTGACGACACGCGAGTTAGCTTGCGAGTCAGAGGTTTTACGTCTGTTTCAGGAGCTCTCCTGCTGTTGTTTATTCTGACCATGTGGTATTAATGCACTATGGATTAGTGGAAAGTGTGAGTGCAATTCCACTTGTTCTCTTTTGATATTTTTACATAAAAGCAATATTATACTATGTCTGCTTTCTCCTCTGTGAGGCTATGGCGAGACCCATCTGATTTCAAACCGTGGGAAGCTGTACTACAGGAACTTTCCTTTTTCACTACTTTGCCTTTTTTTTCCAGGAAATAAAAATATCACTTGTGGTGCATTTGTGTGTCCATAGGGTTGCCAGGTGTCCAGTATTGAACCGGACTGTCCTTTATTTGGACACTTTGTCCAGTTAAAAATTAGAGGTAATACTGGACATGTGTGTCCGGTATTATCTCTCTAGATATAGTGACCTGACCAGCTTGGGGAGCCGCAGGATTTCCCCGAGCAGGAAGGAGCAGGGCTGCTACTAAGGGGGCTGGGAAGCTTCCTCCACCCTGATTTCCTGCTGCTGGGTAACGCAGCCAATACGGGGGAGGTGTCAAGAGCCTCGGGTGGGGACAAGGAGAGGAGGAAACTGCATGGAGTGGAGAGGTGTGTTTGTTTCTCAAGCATGTGTGTGTGTCTCCAGCACATCGCACCATCCACCATTGTGTCCAGTATTTTTGGAGAACCCTAGGAGAGGTCTGCAACCCAGTCTTTCCTTATTATCGCTTAGCAAACAGTGCTTCCACTGCAGCCAGGGATTCTGGGTAATGACATGCAAATGTCCAGAAACGCCTCCATTTGACAAGCAGCATTTGAGTGGGCACCTTCCCCGTCTGTGTGGTACTTTGCAAAGTAGCCCTTTTTCTGACGCTCTAAAGAGACTACTGGTCACTGCACACACCTGCGGCTCCAGGAGATCTGAGCCTCCGCTAGCTGGGAGCCTGGGGTAACACTTAATTAGCGCAGCGCCTCCACTTACCCAAGATCCCCATCATGTAAGATTCCCCTGGGCAAGAAACATAACAACACATGCTTGCAACCAGTTTTACTGTAATGCAATAATAACCTTATCACTCTATATTGGCATCAACACATAACATATAACACTTATACTATACGCTTATCACTTATACACTAACACAGCTAACTGGTAATGTCTTTATAACTTTAGTGGCTCTGCCACGCTCCTACGGAGTATTGTCCTTGTATAGTAGTGGCTCAGCCACGCTCCTAATGAGTATGTCTCTGTCCCGTCACCGCGTGCCCCACACACCGTGTCCTTGTACTAATAGAAAGGATTGCTCCGTGTATTTAGGCCTTTGGCCACTCACTAGTGTCCCCAAAGAGTTACGCCTAAGGCGGGATCAGCGCCTGTTGACCGGTGTTGGTGCACTTGCTGTAAATACCTTCCGGTCACGGCGGTGACCGGTAACAACTTCAAAAAGGGTCAGACGAATCCACCGCTTGCCTCTGGTGTCGCACTGTTCAGCTGTTTGGTCCCAAACGACTCGCAACCACCTTGCTCCGCACATGGGTCCCTAACTGTCTACACAGTAAGATGAAAGATCTGTATCACTATGGGTGTCCCGGCAGCACAGCAGCCTACTGTGACTCAGGGATTCTCCTAAGGGCCTGCGGGGTAAAGCTATCCTATGCAGGCGGGTCACGGACCCCCTGCACTCACACACCCTCCTCCTTTACCTTCCGGATCCCCTCTGCCTAGCGTGGCCTCTCCCCCACGCTTCCCTTTCCTCCTCCCGTAATCCCAGCATTCTGATTGGCTCCTCACATCAGATGACTGTCCCAGAGCTCATGGGAGTTGTAGTTTGCCAATGGAGCCTTTCCCTTATTGGTCCGTCGTTCGCGCGCTTACACCACGCATGCGCGACCTCTCCGCTCTGTCAGTGCCCTCTGAATGGTTGCGCAATAACATGGCGGCGCCCTATACTGTCGGGCCGCCGCAGAACCTGCACCACTCCCTCCGAGCCCTCACTGCAACCACCTGAGGTATTTAACACACCCCTACACATATATATATATATACACACACCCTTGGCCGCCAACAGGGGGGGACAGAAGGTACTGGTGTCCCGGGCCCCGTGAGTCAGGGGGCTCGGCCGTCTGGGCCCCCTGCGCGGCCGTGCTCCTCGATAAATCCCGTTGCCCGGTCACCACAGGGTGACAGGATTTAGCGCACTCGCGATCCGCCAGGCAGCACGTGCTTCTCTGCAAAGAAAAAAAATACCTACCTCCTCTCCTGATTGGCTGGCGCGTGTTGGCACACTGCCAGGATTTTTTTTTTGTCCCGCAGCAAGCTCTATATGAGCTTGCAAAGCGAGGCCCGCCTCTTCCTGCATGAAGCAAGTAAGGTAACTACTGCTCCATGCCTCCCCCTTGCCCCCCTGCTCCGATTTCCCCCCCACCCTGCTCCGATTCTCCCCCCCCACCCTGCTCCGATTCTCCCCCCCTGCTCCGATTCCCCCACCCTTCCTGGTCCGATCCCCCCCCCGCTCCGATTCCCCCCCCCCCTGCTCAGATTCCCCCCCCCTGCTCCGATTCCCCCCCCTGCTCCGATTCCCCCCCTGCTCCGATTCCCCCCCTGCTCCGATTCCCCCCCCTGCTCCGATTCCCCCCCCTGCTCCGATTCCCCCCCTGCTCCGATTCCCCCCCCCTGCTCCGATTCCCCCCCCCTGCTCCGATTCCCCCCCCCTGCTCCGATTCCCCCCCCCTGCTCCGATTCCCCCCCCTGCTCCGATTCCCCCCCCTGCTCCGATTCCCCCCCCTGCTCCGATTCCCCCCCTGCTCCGATTCCCCCCCGTTCCGATTCATCCCCCTTGCTCCGATTTCTCACCTGTGTGTGTGTGAGTGTCTGAGAGTGTGAGAGTATGTGAGAGAGTATGTGAGAGTGTCTGAGAGTGTGTGTCTTAGAGTGTGTCTGAGAGAGTGTGTGTCTGAGTATGTGTCTGAGTGTGTGTCTGAGAGTTTGTCTGAGAGTGTCTGAGCGTGTGTCTGAGTGTCTGAGAGAGTGAGTGTGAGAATGAATACAGACACCAACCCACCTGTCAGTCAATCACCCAAGTGTCACCCACCACCCGTGTCACCCACCACTCAAGGGTCAGTCACTCACCCACCCAAGTGTCAGTCACTCACACAAGTGTCAGTCAGTCACCCATCCAACCAAGAGTCAGTCACCCACCCCCCACACCCACTCTCTCTCTCTCTCTCTCTCTCTTTCACCCACACTTTCTCGGTCTTATCTTAACTGCCCAATACCTACACCGAAATAACCTATACTGCTTTCTTCCAGATCTGACTCTCAAGCTTCACACAGGAGATATCAGAATCCTCCCTAACCCAGAAGACAAGTAGGGAAAACCCCAGTCCCATACTGAATCCCCCCCCCCCCCCCAGGCCTTTTGTCACATAGGATCAGGGTTGCCACCTTCGACTGACGGCCAACCCGGAGATTTTTATTTTATTTTAAATGACACTGTTGCCATGACAACGGCACGTCACGCGGCGTCATTTTGCCATGACAACGTGGCACCGCATCACGTCATGACATGTGGCATCTCATTGTCATGGCAACGGGAATCACGTAATGCTGTTACGTCACGTGACGTTCCCGTTGGCATGGCAAGGCAGCGCCATTTTACGCCGCGCAGCCTTATTGACAGTAGTTGTAGGGGGAGATGGCGAAGACATTGCTGTTGCAGGTACGGTTGCTGCGTTAATGGTACATGGAATTGTATATTAGCTTATGTCATTTCTATTATTTATAACCAACGCTGATGACAATCTCACAAAACATCTTGAATCACTAGTGGCGGTAGCAGCAGCAAGTTGCATACACACACATATACATTGTGTGTGTGTGTGTGTGTGTATATACAGACACACACACACACACGCACACGCACACGCACACGCACACACACACACACACATATATATATATATATACACACACACACACACACACATATATATATACACACACACACACACATATATACACACACACACACACACACACACACACACACACACACGCACGCACACACACATATATATATATATATACACACACACACACACATATATATACACACACACACACACACACACACATATACACACACACAATATAAATATATATTTAGATACATCCCAGTGCACCTTAGTAATAAATAAACAGACTTGAAGCAGGGGAACAGGCACTTGAAGCAGCAGCCCGAGCAGCAGGAGGAGGAGGAGCCAGAGAGGACGGAGTGACAGTGTGATTCAGTGAGCACTGAGCAGCGTGGCATCGCAATGCAGGGCAGGACAGGACAGGAACCGGTGAGTGACCTGTCGCTAGCTGTAGTGGAGACAAAGAAAGTCAAGGAGGACTTGACTTCCGAATTGGGGGTACTTGGGAGCGCTCGCTCGTGTGTGTGTGCGCACGCAGCACCCTCCACCACAGCCATCCAATCCTCTGCCGCCCGGCTCTTGTCATTGACGTGAGCGCACCACTGCTCACTGCCGTCCAGACCACCCGCCCACCCGGAGATTTCAGGGACAAACCCGTAGCCCGGAGAAAGGGATGCCAAACCCGAAGTCTCCGGGTGAAACCCGGAGAGGTGGCAACCCCGCATAGGATGTAGCATTGGGAATCTTTGTCTTTTGTTGAAATATTAAAACAAACAGATTGCATTGTAATTTTTTTTATTAACAAGAAAACCGTTAAGTAAAAGTTGCGCACTAAAAAAAAAATTTCCGCAGTAGGTGCGCTATTTGGGGGGTGGGGGGGGAGGGCAGCTCCATGATTTCTGTTGGCGGCCCTGCACACACCTTACTTACACTCTCGACCTTCTGTCTTCATTCTGATTATATACACCCAGTTTTGTCTATATCCTATATATTGCATCATTTCCTTGACTACATTTTTTTTTACAATTATAAAATGCATTATTAAAACATTACATATTAATAAAAAAGAAAAAAACAGCATGGCTATATTGCATTAACCCTTTGTGTGCCACTGGAGCCAGCAAGGGTAGCATCCTTCTGCCCGTATGCAAGATGGCCGCACATGACTTCAAGCCCCGCCTCTCC
Organism: Ascaphus truei; assembly: GCF_040206685.1. Classification (NCBI taxonomy): domain Eukaryota; kingdom Metazoa; phylum Chordata; class Amphibia; order Anura; family Ascaphidae; genus Ascaphus; species Ascaphus truei. Next base: position 377,192,090 of record NC_134486.1, on the reverse strand, counting down.
AGGTGACGTCCGTTCTCCAGCTCTATGTTCCCGTCGACAATTGTGATTGGTTGGCAGAAAGCGGGTGGGGCTCAGTGGGACGTCATTGCGTTGTGACGCAGGGGACGTTGGACAGACAGAGGTAGAAGACGCAGGAGAACGGGGCCAGGAACAGTGGTCACCATGAACCTCAAGAGGAGCAGAGAGCGGCTGTACAGCACCCGGTGCTGCGGCTGCTGCCATGTGCGGACCGGGGCCATCATTCTTGGCACCAAGTACATGGTGAGTGAGTGGGAGGGGGGGTGAGAAGTGACAGGGGGTGGAGGTGAGAAGTGACGAGGTGGGGGTGAGAAGTGACGGGGTGGGGGTGACAAGTGACGGGGTGGGGGTGACAAGTGACGGGGTGGGGGTGACAAGTGACGGGGTGAGAAGTGACAGGGGGTGGAGAGGGGAGAAATGACAAGGGGTGGAGAGGGGAGAAATGACGGGGTGGAGAAAGTGACAGGGAGTGGGGGAGGGTGGGTGAGAAGTGACGGAGTAGGGGAGGTGGGGGGGAGAAGTGATGGAGTAGGGGAGGTGGGGGGGATAAGTGACAGGGAGGTGGGGGGGGGGAGAAGTGACAGGGAGCGGGGGGAGGTGGGGTTGAGAAGTGACAGGGAGTGGGGGTGAGGTTGAGGTGACGGAGGGGGGGGGAGAAGTGACAGGGAGTGACGGAGGTGGGGGATGAGAAGTGACGGGGGTGAGAAGTGACGGAGGGGGGGGAGAAGTGACGGAGGGGGGGGAGAAGTGACGGAGGGGGGGGGGGAGAAGTGACGGAGGGGGGGGGGGAGAAGTGACGGAGGGGGGGGGGGAGAAGTGACGGAGGGGGGGGGGGAGAAGTGACGGAGGGGGGGGAGAAGTGACGGAGGGGGGAGAAGTGACGGAGGGAGGGGAGAAGTGACGGGGAGGGGTTGGAGGGGGGAGAAGTGACGGAGGGGGGGGAGAAGTGACGGAGGGAGGGGAGAAGTGACGGGGAGGGGTGGGAGGGGGGGAGAAGTGACGGGGAGGGGGGGAGAAGTGACGGAGGGGGGGAGAAGTGACGGGGAGGGGTGGGAGGGGGGTGAGAAGTGACGGAGGGGGGTGAGAAGTGACGGAGGGGGGGGGGGAAGAAGTGACGGAGGGGGGGAGAAGTGACGGGGAGGGGTTGGAGGGGGGGAGAAGTGACGGAGGGAGGGGAGAAGTGACGGAGGGAGGGAGAAGTGACGGAGGGAGGGGAGAAGTGACGGAGGGAGGGGAGAAGTGACGGGGAGGGGGGGAGAAGTGACGGGAGGGGTGGGAGGGGGGGAGAAGTGACGGGGAGGGGTGGGAGGGGGGGAGAAGTGACGGGGAGGGGTGAGAAGTGACGGGGAGGGGGTGAGAAGTGACGGGGAGGGGTGGGAGGGGTGAGAAGTGACGGGGAGGGGGTGAGAAGTGACGGGGAGGGGGTGAGAAGTGACGGGGAGGGGGTGAGAAGTGAGGGGGAGGGGGTGAGAAGTGACGGAGGGGGGGGAGAAGTGACGGGGAGGGGGGGAGAAGTGACGGAGGGGGGGAGAAGTGACGGAGGGGGGGAGAAGTGACAGGGAGGGGTGGGAGGGGGGTGAGAAGTGACGGAGGGGGGGAGAAGTGACGGAGGGGGGGAGAAGTGACGGGGAGGGGTGGGAGGGGGGTGAGAAGTGACGGAGGGGGGTGAGAAGTGACGGAGGGGGGGGGAGAAGTGACGGAGGGGGGGAGAAGTGACGGGGAGGGGTTGGAGGGAGGGGAGAAGTGACGGAGGGAGGGGAGAAGTGACGGAGGGAGGGGAGAAGTGACGGAGGGAGGGGAGAAGTGACGGAGGGAGGGGAGAAGTGACGGAGGGGGGGAGAAGTGACGGGGAGGGGGGGAGAAGTGACGGGGAGGGGTGGGAGGGGGGGAGAAGTGACGGGGAGGGGTGGGAGGGGGGGAGAAGTGACGGGGAGGGGGGGAGAAGTGACGGGGGGGAGAAGTGACGGGGAGGGGGGGAGAAGTGACGGGGAGGGGTGGGAGGGGGGGAGAAGTGACGGGGAGGGGTGGGAGGGGGGGAGAAGTGACGGGGAGGGGTGAGAAGTGACGGGGAGGGGGTGAGAAGTGACGGGGAGGGGTGGGAGGGGTGAGAAGTGACGGGGAGGGGGTGAGAAGTGACGGGGAGGGGGTGAGAAGTGACGGAGGGGGGGGAGAAGTGACGGGGAGGGGGGGAGAAGTGACGGGGAGGGGGGGAGAAGTGACGGAGGGGGGGGAGAAGTGACGGGGAGGGGTTGGAGGGGGGGAGAAGTGACGGAGGGAGGGGTGGAGGGGGGGAGAAGTGACGGAGGGAGGGGAGAAGTGACGGAGGGGGGGGAGAAGTGACGGAGGGAAGGGAGAAGTGACGGAGGGGGGGAGAAGTGACGGGGAGGGGTGGGAGGGGGGAGAAGTGACGGGGAGGGGTGGGAGGGGGGGAGAAGTGACGGGGGGAGAAGTGATGGGGAGGGGGGGGAGAAGTGACGGGGGGAGAAGTGACGGAGGGGGGGAGAAGTGACGGGGAGGGGTGGGAGGGGGGGAGAAGTGACGGGAGGGGGGGAGAAGTGACGGGGAGGGGTGGGAGGGGGGGAGAAGTGACGGGGAGGGGGGGAGAAGTGACGGGGAGGGGGGGAGAAGTGACTGGGAGGGGGGGAGAAGTGACAGGGGGGGGGAGAAGTGACAGGGAGGGGGGGTGAGGAGTGGGGGAGGGAGGGGGAGAAGTGACAGGGAGTGATGTTAGTAACAGAGAGGGGTGAAAAGTGACGGAGTGAGTGGGGGAAGGTGAGAAGTGACAGGGAGTTGGGGAGGGGGGCTGAGAAGGGAGGGGGGCTGAGAAGTGACGGGGAGGGGGCTGAGAAGTGACGGGGAGGGGGGCTGAGAAGTGACGGGGAGGGGAACTGAGAAGTGACGGGGAGGGGGGCTGAGAAGTGACGGGGAGGGGGGGTGTGTGTGAAGTGACAGGGAGGGGGTGTGTGTGTGTGAAGTGACAGGGAGTGGGGGTGTGTGAGAAGTGACATGGAGAGGGGATGAGAAGTGACGGAGTGGGAGTGTGTGTGAAGTGACAGGGAGTGGGAGTGTGTGTGAAGTGACAGGGAGTGGGGGGTGGGGAGAAGTGATGGGGAAGGGACAGACAGGTGGGGGGAGGAAAGATGGGGACAGATGGGGAGGAGCAGATTGTTGCAGGGGAATGTGATGGACTGCAGAGGAGGGGGGGAGATGTGACATGGACTGAGGGTTAAAGGGAGTTAGGGGGAGGATGGATATTGGGGTTTAGCCACCTGGGGTGTGGAAATACTGTATGTACAGGGGGTGGGACCTACTGTAGGAATAACAAGGACATGACAAGAAATATAAGGGAAGAGTACCTGGTAAAGTCAGCAAAGTGACAGTGTATGACACCCTTGCATATCACATTTCTTATGTACTGATGGTAGGAGAAACCAGGCATGTTGGCACATTCTAGTCTTGTGGGGCCCTGATGTTGGGGGGGGGGGTGTAGAGGGGCTTTAAGATTGCTACCTATGTATTTATAAAAGGCCTGTTTTTTTTTTTGTTTTTTTTATTTAAGTTTGAATACTTTCAGTACATTAAAGCAGGGGTCCTCAAGAACCCCCAACAGGTCAGGTTTCAGGATATCCCTGCTTCAGCACAGGTGGATTAATCAGTCCCTACTTCCGCACTGGTGCCTCAATCAGTGGCTCAGTCTTTGACTGGACCTCTGATTCAGGGATATCCTTAAAACTGAAACTGTTGTGGGATCTTGAGGACTGGAGTTGAGAACCCCGGCCTTAAAATAAATTTTAAATACGTCGCCTGGCTGACGTGTTTGCTTTTAAACTAATTCACCAATGGCAGAATGGAGCAGAAGAAATGGACACAGTGGGACGGCATCATTACAGTTTGTGACAGCTAGCCACCCACTTGATTGAGTTACTGCAATGTGGAATGTCAAGGTGTTATTTTTAGTGATGGTATGTGTGGTAGGGTTGTGTTTTGAGCAGGACATCTCAATTTTGTATACTTGTATAAACAAAAAACAAAAAAACATTATATTCAAAATGAACTAGTGTTTCAAATACTTTTCATATCCACAAATCCTTGCCAAGGTATGTTACCCTGTGCTGTGAAGGCCCTATTATTGACCCTAAATGCCATCTTCAAGTTAGCTCTTGGAGGTATCTTTTTAATACCTGAAGTTTTTACAGCTGAAATGGAAGTGGAGGTCTAAAACTAGAAATACTTCCATCATTACTGTAACCTATAGGCACAAGAAGAAGTTCTTGTGTTTAGAGGTTATCATAGTCTCGCCGGATTTCGTTCCCTACACTGGAAGCTCGCAAAGCATTTGTTGTTTGGAATTGTGGCGACATATTCCGTATTGCTTTGTATTTATGATTTGTTGTCGGTTGTGATACCTTTTATGGGACCTACACTAAAGTTCATTGAGTTTTGAAGCCTCACAGCTATTGCGTTTTGAGTATCCTGTACTCGACACTTGTAGTGACCTGTGTCACTATAATTCCATCCACGAATAAAGCTTAGTCCCCTAAACGTGATCCCAGCCTGCAGTAAATCTACATGCCTCCAGGAATTTTTGGGGGGCAATTACTCACTATTGCCTCCATCTGTATACAACACTAGATGGCTATCCATGCAAGCATTGATTTGGAACAAATTTTTCTCTAACTGAGGGTTCCACACAGTGTTTCCTTTATTTTAAGTTTATATTTTTTCGTAAGTCTATCCAGCTCATTTAGCACTATTGATTTTATTTATATTGAATTAAAAGGGATTTTATTACACATTCTGTATGTTTGCACAGATTGTTGGCAGATTACCCTATTTTGGATTGTCTGTAATTAGGATCACACCCACATTATTAGTCACTCTATTATAGTGCATTTACTTACCCATTTAATCTATTTCTGGAGGTATCAATTTCACACTTATTTGGAAGTGAGTGCAGTCAAGGGCAGAGCCTCTCTCTCTCCTTTGTTTGTGCTCAAACACTTACTCTGCCCCTTGCAGCTTCCATTATCTAGTAGGCCGAGGCAGGAGTTTGTTCTCTTTTGTTTAACTAATATAAAGTAAAACAGAATGCATAATATTACAGCCATCTTAATTATCTCTCTATTTAGAGAAAAGTGGGGGGGGGGGGGAATCAACAGTCCTTTCTCAATTACAAACCTTTCCCCCTCTGTCATACCCCTCCTTATGTCTTCCACCTTTTTGCCTTTTTAAATGGATGTCAAGTGGAACTGCAGCGTTGTCATTGGATTTGAAAGCATCCCATGTCCTTGATGGAACGCTGCTGCATTTTAAGTTTCCAGTGATAATGCAGTTGTTGGCAACCTGTGATTTTAATATTGAGCCATTTTTTATTTCTACGGATTAGTTCTGTGACTGATTACCCTGCACAAGTGAAACATCCCCAAGCAACTCCTGTACTGGATAGATGAGGTCCCCCAGGGTATGACCGTAATCATTTTCCTCCCATTATTAATTCATAATCTGTCCTGCGTATTCATGTGGGCATCTCCCGTTATACCATTTATAGCCAGTGGGATCCGCTGTGTGTGTGTGTGTGTGTGTGTGTGTGTGTGTGTATATTTACATGCATATGTTTAAAGAGAGAGCAATATGGAGCATTTTAAACTAACTATACATCAATCGGGGCTGGATAGTGGGATCTTTTTCATGACATTTGAATTCCCATACGCCATGTTTTAAATGACTATATTTCCATAAATAGGAAACTTTGGGATTTGGGAGTATATGAAATTCATAGGAAATGTTGACATTTGATTTACAATTTGAAACGTGTGCGTGTGTTCTTTTCATCGGACTGGTTCAGTCCGTGTCAGTACTGCATTAGGTAACTGTGCTGGGTGTCTAAAGGGACAGTCAAAGGTTGAGATATTTTAGTTGCTATTTCCTTATGAGGATGTCATGGAACTAGATTGCATCAGTCACGGGGGTTGTTTTAAGTTTCGCTTTGTTTATACTGCTAGATTGTGATTCAGCACTTGTACAAAATGACAGCGTAGGTTATTTTCACATCCCTGAGCAGAAAAACACTTTGATTTCAACATTTCAGAAAAATACAGATTATCTAGTCAAATATTTTTTTTTATAAAAAGCTCTGTGCCAAACATTACACACGATGGCAGGAAGCAAGTCTGCTGCTGTTAATGATCAATATAAAAGCAATAATCCCACTTTATCTCTTGTATTTTACCATTGGAGTTTGTAATAATCAAAAACCCACGGTTAGTAGTGAGAAACGTTCACGTTTAAAGGAGCAATCCAAGCAATATCCTATGTGTTTTTATTTATTTATTTTAAATCAGTTCTGTAGTATTAGATTAGGGGTGCTCGCGGCATTGCCATGGCGATGGGTGTCAAATGACGCCACAGGGTCATGTGACGTCACGTTGCCATGGCGACGTGTCACCCGTAGACAGCTGAATCAAGGTAGGTGAGTTACAGAGACCTTGTGCGGTCCCCCGGCATTTGATTTAAATGCTTTGTGGAAGAGCACGAGGCCTCTGTAACCGCCGCGCCTCCCAGTTTGCGCACCCCTGTATTTGATAATACATTGTAGCTGCTGCGTCCCCGCTTGCCGCTTTTTCTTCTTGTACTTATGTAGACGCTCACGCGGTGCGCGGGCACGCACGATTTCCCAAGCTTTGCGCTTCAGGAGACAAAAAAAAGTGACTTTCAAGCATGCTCAACATGCCCCCAATGCCCCCCGCTCCCGCTTGCGAAATAGACAGGACACCCGGTGCTCATGCTTAGAGACTTGGTGACGTCACCGCTCTCAAGCATGAGCGCGGTCAGTGCCAGCGGGGACGCAGCCTTACACTGACTGAAGGATTTGAAACTGAAAGACGCCCATTTGGTAAACCCTGGGAAACAGAATTTTGCTGATCGATCACGGGAGAACCGGCAGTTTAGATAATTCGTTTTCAATAAAGGTAATCAATTGCTGCGTATATTAAAACCATTATTTTTTTTTTTTTTAAAGCTGCTTGGATTGCTTCTTTAATTTCTACATTAAATATGGCTGCGTCATACAATCAAGTGGGTTTTGTGATAAGGAATTGAAGGGTGGCATGTAGCAGTGTGATCTAAATCAGCTGATGGGGAATATTATTGTCCCATCCTACTTTTGAGTTGTTCACTGCTGATACATTCTGGATTCTGAATCAGTCTATGGATTTTTAATTGCCTCTGGGTGCGGGGCGGAAAAAACCCGCAATTGCGGATTTCACTTTTGTAGAAGGAAGGAAAGGAACTACTGGATTCGAGTCCAAACTCGCAAAAAAAAAACTGTGCCCATTTCTATACGGATACATAGTGAGTATAAAAGTAAATCACAATTTAGAAAGCAACCATAAATTGGATAAAAACAATAAGTCGGATGGGTACTGATATGTTTATATGTAATATTATATTACAAATACTTTGGGTATGTTGTTTTGGGGTTCTGGAAAGTACGGTGACCATTCTTTCTGCTTCAGTAAAACCATCTGCATACAATTTAAGGAAGCTCATTTTTTTTGATTACCTAGCAGAAGTCCTGATGAAGGAAGTGGCTTAATTTCTGCTATTGCATAAAGGGAACCCAGTGGGGCAGATTCTTAATACATGGGAAAACCGCAATGGAAAGTATTTTATATTAAGAATATGTACATATAGAAACGAGTGTGAGTGTATGTACATAGGCTACACGGAAATAATGACATGTTTATAGTGTAAAATAATCAGACAAGTGTAAGAATTCTAAAATACTTTTTGAAAGAGGAACTTTTCTGTTTTCACGTGCAACACAATGAGGGGAGATGAATAGTTGTCAGTGTTCTTTGTTTCATCACATTGCTTTGTCAAATTACCAGCTAGAAGAAAAGGGGAAAGCACAAGATGGCTATAAGGGCAATAAAACCCAGCCTAAACTTTAGTTTAAACAAAATGATAGGCTAACGCTGGTAAATTCCAGGCTTTATTGAAATCCCTGCTCTCTGGATAATGCCCGGAATTTTAACCAATCGATACGTAATGGCCCGGAATTTTTGGCACCTTGACAAGTTTTTCAGTCAATCAGCTTTCAGTTCCCATTCACAAAGAGTGAGATCAACTCTTAGACAGGGGAGATGATTGGACAGGAGGCAGCAGCAAGGCACTGACTCCTCCCCCACCCCGCCTGCAGAGAGCTCCGCACATAGGAGTGTGAGGGATACATTTGTGTTTGTTATGTTTTGGGGGTGTAAAGGGGACAGCAGAGTCTGTTTTGTTGGTGTCTGCTGTGTGTGGTTTAGAGGGAGGCTGCAGTGTGTTTTGTGGGGTGGGTGGGGGGGGGTCTGCAGTGTGTGTGTATAGAGGGGGGCTGTGTACTGTATGTACAACTTCCTTTTAATAAACTAGCAGTAAAAGCAAAAGAATGTAGACAATCATGCTGATAAAAATCAATGACTACAAAAGTTTTTTTTGTTTTTTTTTAAATGAAAGATGTTTAAAAAAAAAAAAAAAACCTACATTTTATCATATAATAGTAATAATCCCCTCAGAACAGGGCATTATTGGCCAGTAATGCTCTGTTCTTCGGGGATTATTACTTAATAAATTTAACTCCAGAGCTACAGTACACTATATTCAATCTATAATTGAAGATGTCTTTTTTTGGAAAGTGTGAGTTCCATATAAGTGAGTTAAACTTCCTGTGTTTACTGGGGTACTCTAAACAGTCAGAATGATGAATCTCTGTCCTCCAGAGGTCCGCTCTATCGCGCTCTCTGTAGTGTTTCTCACAGACATGTTTGGGAACACTGTTTTTAGATTTCATTATGTTTATTCTATGTTCGATAAAACGTCTCTTTCATGGCAGCAGGCTGTTCTAAAATCTATTTCTGGGAACTCAACCATAGTATTCTGTACCCTGATGAACAAACCAAGGAGGGAGCCATGCTAAATGCAGCCTACCCAATATTTAAGTAATAATCCTAGAAGACTAGGCCTAGGGGATTATTATTAGCTAGTAATGCCCTATTCTTAGGGGGGTATCACTATTACACCCTAAATGGATGCTGTTCTTATTTTTCATAAATAATGTACACTTTGTATAGTCATATTGATTTTTATAAACATGATATTCTAGATTTCCTTGAATTTTTTTTTCAACCTTCTACATTTTCTTTTGTTTTTACTGCACTTGTATATAAAATAATTGTATAGACACCCCCCCCACGCAAGCTACAGCCACCTCCCCCCCATCCCCTGTATGCACTACAACCCCTCTATCCCCTCCCACATACTCTACACCACCCCTTCTCTCCCCACCCACATACACACAACACCACCCCCTCCCCACCTACATGGACACTACACCGCCCCTCTCTCTAACATACACACTACACCCATCACCCACTGGACCCAACCTTACACACCGTAACTCTCCTGTGCGGAGCTCTCTCACACGCAGTGAGGGGGAGGAGTTGGTGTTTGGCTAGTCCATCCTATCACCCCCCTGCCTCAGAGCTGTTCTCACTCACTATATGACATACGAAAAGTGATTGGCTGGCTAGAATTCAAAACTTGGTAAGATGCCAAAAATTCCTGGCCAATACTGGGAGAATAATTCCCAGAGTTCGATGTAGGAGCCAGCCAGTGTTTTGTTAAGCGATGGAGAGTGACTTTCCCCCCGCCCCTCTCACTCTGTTGGCAGCTCTGCGCTTCAGCCTGTGTATCTGGGACCCACCCTGCCACTCATTTGTGGGCAGTCCTGGAACACTGTACCCCACGCCTCGCTCCCACCTGCTCAACAATCTCCCCCCTCCCAAATAAAGCGGCTCTGCACCAACTGACCTGTCACTGCTGCAGCAGGTCACTGCACGTCCTATCCTGCTTTGTGCTAGTAACGCATGAAGGTGAGCGCTGTTGCTGATAGGTCAGTTGGTGCTGTGCGGCAACATTTGAGTCTGGTATTTTTGTATCCCTGAGCCACAGGAATTGGAATTGTTCCATATTTGATTGCAAACAAAAGGACTTCCAGTCCAACTTGGGGTCAGGGCCTGCTGTTTCCGGTCATACATCTCCCCTATCTGTCCCTCAATGCATGGGTGGCACATCATGGGTTGTTCCCCGCAAGAGCGTGAGTGTTTCATTGAAGACACTCGTTAACAAGCGGCGCGCACCTTTTGTGCGCACGAGTGGTAAAGAGCTAAGAGTTGAAGACTTATTTGGTGCGCCAATGGAAACTGCAACAAATTGGGCTCCTCTACTCTTCTGCAAGCGCAGAACACTTTAATGACATTAAAAAAAAACTAGCAATTTAGACTAATCGAGCACATCATGTCCCCCTCAATAACTACAAATGTATGTGCACTGTGCTTAATTGCTTCAAAACGCAGTAGTGGAAACCATTTAGACACCATGTAAAAGTCTGAGCTAGATGTACACTAAAATAGAAATGGGACACCTGTATCATAACAATACATTTACACTTTATTTCGAATTAAATCTTGCGCCTGGTGAAATTAGTGGATTGTTTCATGACACAGTTGTAGGTATTATCGTAGATAACATACTGCTGATTCTTTGAATGATGCCCATAGTGTCTTTTTTTTGGTGGGAGCCCAAATATATATTTTATTTAGAAAAGGTTTTTCCAGAAAGTAATACATTGAGAGTTGCCTCTTGTTTTCATGTAGGTCCTGGGCATAGAGTTAAGATAACAATTAATACATGGTTACAATACACTATATACAAGACATTGCATGCACAGTTAGAGGTAATATATATTATAGGCTTATGTAACAGTTACAGAACAGATTAAAATGTGAAACTGCTTTAGTTTTGAAAGAACTTAGCCTGGTGGTGGATGTGAGAGTCTCCGGTAGATTGTTCCAGTTTTGGGGTGCACGGTAAGCGGAGGAGCGGCAAGATACTTTGCTGAACCTTGGGACCATGAACAGTCTTTTGGAGTCAGATCTCAGATAAGTGCTGCATGTGGTAGGGGTGAGGAACTTGTTCAGTTACAGGTAGCTTGCCCAGAAAGTATTTGAGGGCAAGACAGGAAAGATGAACTTTTCACCTAGACTCTAGTGATGACCAACCTAGTTCTTTGAGCATTTCGCAGTGATGTGTGTTGTAGTTGCATTGGAGAACAAAACGGCATATTGAATTGTAGAGGGTGTCAAGTTTGCTAAGGTGGGTTTGGTGTGTTGAGCCGTGTACTATGTCCCCATATTTGGTAATTGGCATCAGCATCTGCTGTGCGATACGCTTTCTGACCAGCAGACTTAGGCCCGGGCCATGGTGCCTTCGCCCGCGCGGAGGCTGTGGGAAAGCGGGTGCTTTCCTTGGGCATGGTCGACGGGCTATGGGGGCGTGCTCTGGGGGTGTGCCTAGGGGTGTCACGGAGCGAACCGCTCACGTGACCGGCCTGTCGCACCAAGGAATCAGTTTGAACTTGGTCGTTGATGGCTAGAAGGCTGGAATATATTGTTAATAACCTTCCAGAAGTTAGCTGGGTTTGATGTATTCTGGTGAAGATTGTCAGAGTAATATTGTGCGTTTGCATGTCTTGTTTACCTTGTGCACATATTCTGCAGGCATCTGTAGTGATTAAGATCCTTGGTAGTGCCAGTTACTTTGTATCTTTTCCAAAAAGCTTCCCTGAAATGGTAGAGTGCTATAAGGCCAGTTGTAACCCACAGAAGTTGATCCCCCCCCCCCATACTCTTATTCTGCGTTGCGGAGCATGGGTATCACAGAGTTTTAAGAACTAGGATTGGAAATAGTCGAGGGCAGAATCAGTGTCGGGAGTTAAATCGATTTCTGTACCAAGGGCAGTTGGTAGGGTCAGCCAGAAACTGCTGTGGGTTAAAGTTTCTAAATGTTTTAGTGAGGAGAACTTTAGGACTTGATTGGGGTGGTTTATTTTTCCTTACACTGTAAGCTATTGCATGGTCACTGACAATGTCAGGAAGGATGCCAGAGTATTGGATTCTGCTGGGATTTGAGGAGAGAATCCAGTCTAGCAAGGAAAGGTTGTGAGATTTCAGGTTTGTCCGTGTGGGTTGGGAAATGAGCTGCGTTGGGTTATGTGACTTGAGTTGTATCTGGATTTTGTGGTTTTTAGGGTCGAGCCAATTGTAGTTGAAATCCCCAAGAAATAGAAGCTCACTCTTCTCATTCAGAGAGGAAATGGAGCCAAGAAACTGGGTGACATCAGTCAGGGGCTGTAAGGGGGCGGTAGATGCCAGCAACCAAGACGGGCTTTGAAAAGGGGAGGCAGATTACAAATATGGTAACCCTACGCCCACCACGCTCATTCTGTATATAACATTAACTCACTCTGTTGCAACTATTCAGCTTGCTAGGTATATCCCTTAAAACTGCTCATTCTAGACTTGATTTTATGAATGACAAAAGCCCCACTGATCTAATCATGCTAATCTCTGTGGTTTTGTTTCAAGTCTCTTTCTATAGCTGGCAATGCTTCTTGTATGGATATAAATATCCTTGTAGATGGATTTAGATACTTCCTTGCGTTGATACTTAATGCTAGTTTTATAATTTTAAACATGTTTTAATTTCTTAATGCAAGGAAGTCCCAAAGAGGAGCTTCCTACAAATGTCCAATAAATACAGTAGTCTTCATGTTGTATTCAAATTTATTACATTTGCCAATGAATACAGATTTGTGGATTTTTTTTTTTGTGTGTGTGTTCTTTAGCTGCTGTGTTCTTTACAGATTGGTAAGGAGTACAGTGCACAGAGAAGCTTTTATAATAAATGATTTGCATACAGCAGGGCTAATTATAGGGAAGCCATATCTATTTAGAAGGAAACAGGTGTGCCCTTCAGTAACCCCCTAGCCAGTTACCCCAGTAACCCTTACCAGCCATATTGCTCTTTAAATTTCCAACACGGCAATCGAAAGAGTGACAACGTTTTAATTCAAGTCACACTGTTAACGGGAAGCAGTCCTGCCGACGATAGAAGAGAACGAGGGACCGGGTCATGTAAAAGTATTTAAACGTTTGTTTAATCTTTTAAGATTTCCATAGTATTTTGTGGTTTTAGAAACTTCACTTTAGTCTTGTGATAAAACCTTTTGCCTGTCATCAAAATTGTTAGCTTTGATTTGTTCTTTTTGCAAAATTCGGTTCAACAGGCATAAAGGTTGGCTGCAAAGCACAGTCCATAATACATTGGAAACATCCCCAATAGATGCATGGCCATGTAGTCTGGGATTCCTTAAAGGGGCATAGTGATGCAATTTGGCTATCCCATGTGGAGTCTCACACCCAGCCAAGAACTTGTAGAGTTGGATGCATTGCTCGTTTTTAAATGCATCATAAATAAATAGGCATTTGATTACATAAGTATCTGTGGCCTGCAACACTCTGATTTTACATTCCATATAACATATATTATCTCTTACTGTGCATGCAATATCTTGTATATAATGTATAACCCTGCTCACTTAATGTAATTATGTATTTGTAACCATGTACAGTATTTGTTATAACTCTATGTCAAGGACATACTTGAAAACGAGAGGTAACTCTCAATGTAATACTTCCTGTTAACGTGCTGTGTAAAAGTGAAAAAAAGCGCTAACTCTACTAGTGTTCACTACTAATATAAAGTGAATTAATCTTAAATCTAGTGATATATAAAATAGTGCACACGTGATAAATGACGTGAATAAATGTTACATAAACCTCCTGCTCAAACCCAGCTGGTTAGGGACTGGTTCCACTGGTCCCTCAATTCGTACAGATTTGTGTGTGATCCAGGGGGAGCATGGAAGGAAAATGAAAATAAAACACAATCTAAGTGTAGACTGTTTGATAATAAGTGGGTTAATACAATGGTGTATCTTGGCTCGTATGTGTTGCCTACTCACAGGATTCAGACAAAAAACGGGCAGTGTGACACAGTGGTCTTAGCGGAATGGATCTGTAGATTCTTGATATGGTGTGGACCCCCAATCTCAGCAGGACAGCATATGATATGTGGGAGAAAGAGTATCCATAGTGCAGACCAATCATGTAAAAACTTTACTTTGTTTTTATTGTAAGTGTGCATTTTTAAGCCTTATAAAGTAAAGTTTTTACATGATTGGTCTGCACTATGGATACTCTTTCTCCCACATATCATATGCTGTCCTGCTGAGATTGGGGGTCCACACCATATAAAGAATCTACAGATCCATTCCGCTAAGACCACTGTGTCACACTGCCCGTTTTTTGTCTGAATCCTGTGAGTAGGCAACACATACGAGCCAAGATACACCATTGTATTAACCCACTTATTATCAAACAGTCTACACTTAGATTGTGTTTTATTTTCATTTTCCTTCCATACTTCCTGTTAAAACATATTATAAATAAATAATTCCCAGGGATGCGTTGTTTGTCATTCAAATGAGGACTAAAGCAGTCACATGTTATTACAAAACAGTTCTGTGCTGAATATACAATTTCAACCCAATGTTGCTAACAAAGAAACTGTGTTTGTTGCTGAGAAATGTTAGGGCTGGGTCCCACACATTGTGGGCCTCCACTGTATGGCACTTAACCGGTTCTGTCACTAAAAGGGTTATACAAGACCAAAATACCCAAGATAAGCATCGAATTGCTAGGAGTGCTTTATTATCTGTTTAAAACTACTCCGTAATATTTTCTTTGGCATCAGGTTATAGTGATCTAAGGGCTCTCCACTATTCACCCGGCACTGGAAGTGTTGGCACCCTATAACAAGGTGTAAATAAATATCCACAGCGGGACAACACAATAGTTATACAAAGGGCCTGTGCTTTCATTCCTTAATTAGGTATTCTGCATAACAAAAGTGAAGAAGTCTTTAATAAAAAAAAAAGGGTGTATATGATCTCGTGTTGAAGGAACATACTGTACATATTTCTATTAGATGCCCCCATGCACTCGGGGAAAGTAATCCTATAGCTAGCCTACTTTGTATGTTGTGAATATTCAGTTTATTTGTTAACTATCTTCTGTGTTCAGTGAATGAGTTGAAGTGACCTTTCGTATCACACCGTGATTACAGCGCTGTGTAAATAGGTGGAACTGCCGACAATCCCTGTGTCGTCCTGCTTGGCCTGCAGTGCCATCCACCCCTAGATATCTGATAGCGCACTGTTTCTTCACTTATGCGAGGGCATGAGGTGAAAGCAGCAACAGTACAATGCAGTATAGCACCAGCGTGGCCAACTCCAGTCCTCAAGGGCCACCAACATGTCAAGTTTTCAGGATATCCCTGGTTCAGCACAGGTGGCTCAGTCAATGACTGATCCACTGATTGAGCCACCTGTGCTGAAGCAGGGATATCCTTAAAGCCTGACCTGTTGGTGGCCCTTGAGGACTACAATTGGCACGCCTACAGTAGTAAATCTCTGTTGGTCCCCATTGATGGGGGGGACATCAACATACAGTAGTCTGTGAATGCGAAGAACAGCTGGAAAGACCAGTCATATTAAACTGTATCTTATCATATTTTTATTTTGGATATGCCAGTAAGCCCATTCTCCAACTTGTACAATTCATCGTCAAACCAATTGAATCAATTGTACAGATGCATTAAAAAGGTTCAATTGAAATTATTAATTTTTGTTTTTCCTTTTGTAATTTTTCAATGTTGTATTGATCAGGTTGTTCACGTGGTTCCTGAAACGTAAGAGGGGGCTCCTTCTCCATTGTTTCTCTTTGTTTAACGTCCCTGGGTGTTCAACAGGAAATATGAATCTATTCCACCGGCAAAATGCTACCCCATTTTACTCCCCCTCCTATGTACAGTAGTCCTCTGACTGGGTACAGGTGTCATGGTGGGAACGGGACACTCATGGCGAATGTCAAAAGAAACAATTGACAAGGAGCCAACTTTTTAGTGTCTCTGCTGGTGAAGTCCTACTTACTTGGACACATTTCTTCCTTTCGTATTGCCTTTATTTCAGTTTTTGTTTTACTCCACTGACCCCAATGAAGAGTGGTTTTAGTAGTTACAACGTTTACAAAGGTTAAAAGTACATTCTCGCATGTTGAGTGGAGGTAAAAAAATAAATTGTGTGTGTATGTGTGTGTACATTATATCCAGTTCATCTCCTACAACCTTCTTGCTATCACCTGGTCATGTTAAACATAGAAAGATCTTTTACAATTACTTTTTTAACTTCAACATTTTAGTCTTCACTCACCTATCACTGGGCTGTTGTATAAATAGTTATACTACAAAGAACACAATGTTTGTCCGAAATTCATATCACTTGTAGGTCTCTTGCATCCCACGCATGTACAGTACGTGGGCAGTGCTAATTTTTCAATAAACACAGGGAAGTTGCTGGCGTATTTTGCAATCAAATGTTTTATCTGGTAAAATGAGACACAGTCCATAATTTAAAAAAAAAATCCCTTTCTAAAATGGTGACTTTGCAGATGTTCGGTCTTATCTTGTTTTGTGGCCCATTGTTTTGTATTGAAGGAGCCGTGACCTTGTTTCCCAGGCGCAAACCAGAGTTCGCAGGAATCTGGGGTTTGCAAACTTCCTTGTGTGTGTTGATGGAAGGGGGTTGCCAAGTAGCAAAAGTAAAGCAAATAAGAAAACTTGGTTATTCTAAGTATTGTTGGCTGGAAAAAGTGTGTGTGTGTTAATATTACAGAAAGATTGTGATGTAATAACCCCAGTACACCCTTGAAGAGTGGGGAATAGTTAATAAAGACTCCCACATTATGGGGGGGGGGGGGGGTTGCTGCTTTATTACTAAGGGTGCTAAAGATTTATGGCAGTGAGGAAAATGAAAATTTCTGTCTTAGATTTCTCCTTTATTTATATTGCAGTACTCCGTTGTCTTATTTTCACCTGGATTCCTTTTCTAGCTGTGACCAGTGTGTTTTGATGAAAACAGATTTGTCATAAAAGAATGTCTGGTTTCTTCTTTTTTCCCCTCTCGTCACTTCTCTGTATTTAACGCTGAAAGTTAAGTGCCACCTCCTTGTGTGGGGAAACTATCCTTTAAGATGCTGTCCCACAAAGTTTGCCATTTCAATTTCTTGGGGGGCCTCTGAATGGGAAAGGGTTGGTTAATGAAGTGGTTTGTTTACCCTTAGTTCACTTTGGTCCTAGGAGAAATTGCCCCTTTAAAGGGGTATTTATTCCTAGGCCCAAGGTGCACCAATTGCAGTGACATGTTTTAAGGAATCTCATCTAGGTAATTGGAAGGGGATTAAAGCTTCTATGGAAGCTGCTTAGATTGATACATTGTTGAACAAAAAGCCCAGTTATGTGCAACTCCCCATTTTAATTGAGCAATGATTTGGGGGCTACGTCTGATTTATACATGGGAAATGCTGATGGAACAGCAGCTCCCCCCTGTGACCGTGGATAACATTCTGCCTCAATATGTTGTATGCTCTTCAGCACAGAGATTGTTTTTGCCTGAAATTTGCACCACTTAGTACATAACAGCGACCAATGTTTTTAAATAATATAGACAAAGCTAACTCTTATATTTATTTAATTTCCCCCCCCAGCAGGATTTCTATTTATCTATGTATAGTCCACATGCATCTATTTATAGACCAATCACATTGTGTATACTTCCGCAGGTGGTGAACCTTCTTATGGGCATTCTTCTCACAGTGAAAGTAACTCATCCTGATACAGTGCCAACAGTTGACATTCAGTATGAAGTTATTGGAAACTACTATGCTTCAGAGAGAATGGCTGGTGAGTCTTTGTTAGGTTGTCTTTACTGCCAGACGTGACTTCTAAAGATGGGAAAACATGTAAATCTTACTTGAAAACACTTGTTTCCGAATATCCTTTTCTGTTCCTAAAAAGTTAGGAAATGTACAATTAGAAGTCTCCAGACGCCCATTACGTTCCCCATGATTGGGTTTACCATTCACTTCTTTAACCCAGGTTTTGCTCTAAAGCAGAGGGTTGCCAACCCCAGTCCCCAAGAGCTACCCAATAGGTCAAGTTTTCAGGATTTCCCTGCTTGAGCTCAGATGGCTGTCTTCGACTGAGCCACCTGTGCTGAAGCAGGAATATCCTGAAAATCTGACTTGTTGGGTAGCTCTTGAAGAGTGGCATTGGTTACCCCTGCTCCAAAGGCTGTGCAAAACAGCAGGCAATGTCTTAAAGCAATCCCATGTTAAAATGGATAAGAAGCAAAAAGTGAGACACGGGGTTCTCATTTGCATTTCATTACCCAGAATCCCTGTCTGCAGTGGAAGCACTGTATAATGTGCGATTATGGGGTAAGGTAGGTTTGGGGAACTGTCTCAGACATGCTTATAAGTATTCATCATTATTTCTAGGTTGAGCAATAAATAAATCTTAAAACAATTTGTTCTAGAATATTATGATGGAGGGTATGCAGTTGTTTACTATTCCTGTGGCACACAGACGTGCCTGTCCCGGTGTTCTGAACGTTGTGATAAATGAACCAAATTGACTAATTGGCACCCGGAAATGTGCCTCTCCTTTTAACTATTTCATTGCCACAGCCCCACTGGCACTTTACGACCACGTGAGGGCAGCGTCACTGATGACGGAACTGAAGAGGAGTCCCCCATTTCTCAGCCAGCCTGATCACATTCATTGCTCCACGGGAGCGCGGAACGTGGTCTCCCCTATAAAATTACCAAATGACATACAGTAGCTACTGCTTCATGGTGCCCCTGGAGGGCCACACCCCATGGAGTGTTTGCTATATCATGGGGCACCCAGGTGGTTAATAGTCATTTAAACATTGGAGGAAATATGCAGGTGGGTTTTTAGAGATTTGCACAGGATGTGCTGTCGATCTCTGCTGAGATCAGTGTATTGGAGTCCTACTGCGCTCTCCAAGGCAATGTACTAAGCACTACAGGCCACGTATGTGCCCGGGTCAGTGGTGATTGGTGATTGATAGTCCAGTCCACTCTGATGCCTCTCCTACACCTCTCCTCCCTGTCCATTTAAAAAAAAAAATGTCCCCATTTAGCTACTGAGAAATGTGGTAGCCTTTCCTATCTACCATCAGCCTTGCATTTTTAAGGCGTATACACTTAAAATGTTTTGCACTGTTCCTTCTGCACAACCACACAGCGTATGTATTTGTATATAATACCATCCGTGAACACAGCAAGTTACAGTAAGAACATACACTGGCATGGAAGGAGATTGCCCTGCATGAAGCAATGCTTGATATGCATCACCTAGAAAATTGGTTTCAAACTGGGATATTTATTTTACTTTCAGAATATGCATTAAAATAGCCTATGGGATTCTCAAATACTGTACATTAAAATCAACATTATTTGTTGATACTGCCCTTTAACAAGGCCTGTTTCTTCTCGTGCAAAATAACGGTTATGCTTTTTGATTAAATAAATAATCTCCATCAAAAACATATAAAGCACTTAGATTTATTTTTCTAAAACTTAGAGGGATTTTAAAGTTAATGAAGTTGAATTTATGTCATGAACAGACCACAAGCGACTATGTTAAGCTATAACATAAGATGCCTTTACAGCCCATTCACTTGAAGGTGTGTTTTGGAATAGTCCTGTTTAGTAAATATGAGCCAAAACTTCCCCTCCTACTGAATCCATAGTATTGTCCTTCTTCGTTGCAGCCAGTAACACATTGCTTTGCTATGCCAGTGACAGGTTTCAAGTAGCTCTTCCACAACCTCAAACTCCGGTGTCCCAGTAGTGTGAAAGCTGGACTGACCTGGAACATTTCAAAAGTCCCATCTCTGTGCATCTCAACTACAGACTGGAATCATTGTGGCTTCCTGTTTAAGGGAGGGCTGCATCTTTAAAATGTAGTCGCATAGAATTTGACCTACCTAGTCTGCCTACTTTTCTGTCTGCTGCCTCAGATCCTATTTGATCCATTTCTTTCATATTTAGGATTAGCCTTATGTCAATCCCAAGCATTTTTGTTTATCTCCTTACTTTATTAGCCTCTATCACCTCCATAAATCCACCACCCTTTTCTGTCGTGAAGTATTTCACGTTTCCCCTGACGCTGCCACCGTCTAGCTCTCTGAAATATGCTTCCTCCCTTACTTTGTTGAAGCCTTTTTTTTTACTTGACAGTGTTTCTCATATCGTCTTCTCTCTAAGATGTTCGTAATAAAGGTTCCTTTTAGTCTTTCTTGATGCATCATTTTAGTAGCATTTCTATTCCATTATATTTATGTGCTTCTGGAGGTAAACGGTTCTGGAGATTAAATCTCCTCCAGAAGGTGAGGTCTCAACAATGATCTATAAATTGGCATCACTACACCTGAGGAGGGGGAACGGTAACAAGTGGAGTACCTCCGGTATTTGTACCAAGACCTGTGCTCTTTAATATCTTATTAGAGACATTACAAATTGTCTAGATGGGAAAGTATTCTTTTTTTTTTTTCTGGAGATAAAATAAAGATCTGCGACAGTTTTGAAACTCCAGATGGGCGAGTAAAATGATTGCTTTAGGTAGATTATCTTAATAGGCAAAATTGTGACAACTGCAATTTAATAGCAAGCAGTGCAAAATAATGCACTTGGGTCAGAACAATCTAAAGGCAGAATAGAGGATTAATCGCATTATAATGTCAAATACTAGAGAGGAAAAGGTCCTGAAAAATCATTATTTCAGCAGAGTTAAAAGTAGGCACGAAATGTAACACAGCAATGCAGAAGCCAGCAGGACGTATAGGGAGAGGTATTAGAAGCAGGAAGTGAGGTGTAGTGACAACTTTATAGATCCATTGGCGAGACTTCGCCTGGAGTGCTCTGTTCAATTCTGGAGACCGTACAGTATCTCCGGGAAGACGTAAATAAATTAAAAAAAGGACTACCAAGATAGTGCACAATATACAGCAATGCTTTGGATAGGCACAATGCTGTCCTAAATACTGTACCAAAGAAAGCTACAGGTCAAATGGTTCTGAGGTTTTACGATAGATGGGAAAATGGGCAGACTAGGTTTCGTGTAAGGATGCTTGCCCGCGACCAAACCGCCGCCGGTGCTCCTCTGCCACACGTTGCCACCGGGAGAACTCTCTGCTGGGACACCTCACCGCTCGTGATTTTGATGATGCCATCTTTAATTGTCCCGCTCCAAGGACATTTTAAAGATGTCGCGGCAGAATGTCCCGCCGCTCCGAAGCACTATCTTTAAATGTCATCGGAACGTGGCAGTACGTTTAAAGATAGCAATGGGGAGTTCTCCCAGCGGCGACATGTGGCAGCATCACGGCCAAATGTCCCATTCTGGACTAGGTGGGCAACGTTATTCTCATCTTCCGTCACATTCTATGTTTTCTATCTCTGCTGCTAATACCTCTCCCTATACAACCTAACATCCGTCTGGCTGTCCTCATTGGCATTAATCCTTTATATTTAGATTGTAAGATCTCCGGGGCAGGGATTTCCTTTCCTATTGTCTTTGTTGAACTTATTGTATTATAATTCCCTGCACTGTATTGTCTCTCTTGTAAAGCGTTGAGTACAGTGAGCGCTATATTACTATATATAAATATATCTATCCTTCCTGCGTTTTGATTTTTGGCATTGAATTGTAGTTGCCAAACTCTTCTACCCCTTTTTTTTTTTTTTAATCATTTTGTTTACCCCCCTTTCCCCCTGGAGTGTCATCTGCAAAAAGGTGTGGGTGTGGGTGTGTTCCCACAATTCATTGAAGATTGCAACTGTTATAGGGCTTCTTTCTAAGAAACCATGGAGTAACAAACCGTCACATCTAAAATGTCTAAAGGCTGTCCAACATAATCTGTCAAATAAAATGAGTTACAAAGTAAATGACTCCTGCTGTAAATTGTAAAAAATGTTTTACCTTGTCCGATGGAGTGCAAAGTCTTAATAGTGCTAACTGTCATGATATAGTTTCACTGTCAATCATTTGGTTGCATGCTATTGTGCTGTACAAAGGCAAAAGGACACATGTATGTGTTGCCAGAATGCCAGATCTATGAAGGTTTATTGCACCCACCGTACGTTATGGTGAGGTATTCTACGTACTCTCTGCCATTTTTCCAACAGAAAATCTGAGAGATTCTCTGTTTTTAGAACAAGATATTCTACGCTGGAGACACCTGTACAGTATTTTTGATAACTTCCATAACAAACTTGAAAACTAGATGTACTGTTTATCTCTGATTCTTTCTAGGTAAAACCGTTTCAATAACTTCTCTCATGTCTGAAAAACTGGGAATGCAATCATCTAGTAGTAATGTTTTTAACACCGTGACTTTACTTCCTCTTTCTAGAGAATGCATGTGTCCTGTTTGCCATCTCCCTCCTTATGTTCACGATCAGTGCAATGATGGTCTATGGAGCAATCACTGTGAGTATCTTTTTACTGCTCAATCAAGCTAATCTCAGGATCACTACGATTGGACAAACATGAATATATTCTGTAGAGTAATGGAAAATGCCTCTTATCCTAAACTTTATTTTAGTTGGTGTGTGTTTATCTTAAGTGCTGATGTTTCAGGGGAGATCATACTTTAAAGCAGCAACCCCGTACAGAATTGAAATTCATTTTTTTTACAGTGTTCCCACCAGGGTATTGCCCCAGAGCTGAACCGCACCATTTAATCTCTGGGGACTCCTTAGTTCCTGAGATACTGACAGGTGAACGTCGGGATTCTCTGCCATACAATGGCCGTTCAATTCTTGCTAGTCCTACCAGAGCCAATAGGAAGCCACAATGTCCTCTGTTCTGGCTTCCTATTGGACAGCCATTTAAATCCCCTGGAGAAACCAGGAAGTAAAGACAATAACTTCACTGGTAAGTGTGAGCGGGGGTTACCATCCCGTAGAGAGAGAAAAAAGTGGGGTTTAAATTAAAAATGGCAGGATTGCTTATTTAAGTGTTCTGTGCAAAATAGAATATTACAAATCTATATTCTCTTTTTTATTTTTTTTTCCCCCATAGCACCGAGGAGGATGGGTGATTCCATTCTTCTGTTACCAGCTGTTTGACTTTGCTCTCACATGTCTGCTTGCCATCAGTTCTCTTACGTACCTGCCTGGAATAAAGGATTATTTGCAACAATTAGTAAGTTCTCCGTTGCTATTTTTATTATCATTAATACTATATATTGAGAGTAATATGTTGATTTTTGTATGTAGCCATTCAACATTCTCTGTAGGATTGGCTAAAGGATCAGTTTCCGAGCTGCAAATCTATTTAACGGCTTGAATGCTACAAAGCATTAGTTATAGTGAATATATTTGTCTCAGAACCGAGCAGAGATTGATAGGTAACAGATCCAAAATTGGACTTGCTTCCTGTTGTGGACGCTCTGATAAATGTTAACACTTATATGGCTGATTATGCTGGACCAATTGAGTGGTTTTGGATTTTGTAGTCGTGGGAAACAAAGATCCCTGCAGTCTTTCCTAATAATTAACACGCAGCAACTGTGTAGTAATAAAAAAATAAAAAAAATTTAGATCGCCAAAGCTCCCTTTTCTTAGATACCAATATGTAGCTCAATATATCATAGCTAAATCTGCTTAACCCTTATTCCACAATGGCCAGCAATAGGAGAGAGCTTTCCAATGATGTGTTTTTTTTTGTTTTTTTTAAATTGCAAAGAGGATTTGGGTCTGGCAGTGCGGGCTGGGAACACTAACTGGAAGACTTCGATAATGATTTTGGAATCCTGTTTTCTCTTTGTTCTCAAACAAAGTGCTACATTGATATGGCCACTTACTATAGACAAAGACCTTGTGAGGGCCAACATTTTTTGATTCATTCATGAACTACAAATCCTACATCAGTGTCTTTCATAAGATTTGTATTATTATGTAATAAGGAACTTTTGATTTAATTATCTTTCAGCAATAACATTTTGAACTAAACACCTTTTTTATATGCACGTTTTAGAAGTGTGGCACTGTATACGTTGACGTAGTTTAATACACCAGCTATCAAATGGCTGATGTCTAATAACCTCCTAGCTCCCTTTTTCAGGTAGGCCATTTGGAAAATAAATGAATTGTCTGCTTCATGAACTTTGTGGTTCAGATCATCTTCATTCCACTAAAACTAATGATTTACACCACGCAAGACAGGTGCAGAAATATATTGTAAAGTCTAAGCCAAACGATAGGTGTCACTTGAAATAAATTATATATTTTCTCTTATCCCTAGTAACTTTGGATACCTTCAGTGTAGGCTTCTTAGGATATCCAAACGCGAGCAAGGAACAAATATGATTAAATTATTTATGTAATAGCATAATTGTCGTTCTATATACTGTATGTGCAGAACTCTGCACACCAGAAAGTTTTCAGTATATACTGCCATCAATGTATACTCGGTTTATGCATACTGGGAGGAAGCCAGTCATTTGCTATTATGCTGTTGGGTATAAAGTTTCAGTATTACTAAAAATCTAATTAGATATTATAAAAAAAATACTGTTATATAGATTAGCACAGTGGCATTCATTAGTGCCGTCTACCATCATCGTCCTTATGAATATAATGGAAAATGTATGTAAAGTGCTAGATATCAAACACAACTAACAATTATTTTCAGGCCATTTATGAATTATACCATGTTATCTTTTCTAGCCGGACTTTCCCTACAAGGATGACATGCTGGCGTTGGACTCCAGTTGTCTCCTGTTCATCGTCCTGGTTCTGGGTGCATTCATCATCATTTTAAAGGTAAATACACACAATTCCATTTGTTACAGGCAGGAGTTATGCCTCTGAAGGCAGGTTATGTCTCTGACACCTTGTAATCTAACGTTTCTTCATGTAAGGGTCATAACTAGACATGAGGTTATTCGCTGTATAATTGATGATGTGCCCAGTATTCAAACATTGTGTGCTGTCACGTTCTCTGCTGCCCAGTTGTGCTTTCCTGATATGGCATTTGTGCTTGTGAGATAAAAACGGACATTTGGCAGCAGCTGGAGGGACTGTTAAGAAGTATCATTTTTAGATGTTTTTTTTCTTTGAGACTTGAACCATTATGTACACGGAATAACAAATATTAGAATAATCTGTGTGTCCGGCTAATTTAGTTTATTATGTGCCTTTATTCTAGTGGAGACTCTTATTCTGCTTTTTTGGGAGGTGGGGGTTAATGGTTTAACTTAACTGGTGGTGGCTGTGAGAGTCTCCGGTAGATTGTTCCAGTTTTGGGGTGCACGGTAAGAGAATGTTAGTCCCATTCCTCTCTGTGCACTGGGAACGAGGGATTAGCACAGTCATTAGGTAGCTCAGGGAGTGGGAAGGAGGTTAAATTCACACCTGCAACATCTCTGCTCCCTCTGCACAGGGGAGAGCGGGCGGGATGCTAAGCAATTGCTGCCCGCATGGGAAGCCCCCTGAGGGCCGCCTGCTGCCCACCAATGCGCTAATCCATTAGTATTCAGAAAAGTAAAAAGATAATGCATTACAGACATGAAATTTACTTTTTAGGATTTATCATCTTTTTTTTTTTTTTTAACAGACCTGATATCTTCGTCTAGTTCTAATTACAGGGGTAGCTGCTTCCTCAAAACGGGGGGTATCAAAAGATAACGGCCGTCCTCTTTCACCACACACGTTCCCCACCCTGGTCAGTTCAGGACACTTTTAAAAGATGGCAGGCAGGAAAGAGATTGCAGAGATGGGTTTCACTAACGAGTTAATTTAATGTTAAAACTGAAAATAATATTTGCGCTTACAAATTTGGTTTCTGAACATCCCGGGGGCTATTTCCGTATCCTGCGAGCCCAATCCAGCATATGACTTCACCTTCTGTGTTTTCTCCTATTAATAAGAAATGATGAAATGTGCAGAAAAGACTTGTATAATGAAGAGGTATTGAAAATGTGCATATTGGTAAAATTGCGGGAAAAAAGTTCTGTCGGTGTAGTTAGAATCTTTTGAGAGAAGTCACCTATAGACTAATATATTTACGTGATTGTATCCTTGCGAACAGAAGGTTTTTTTCTTTTCTCTAGGTCTACTCAATTCAAGCTAATCACTTGCTTATGTGTATCTATTTGCCAAATGATACCATTATCACCTTTAAATATTTAATTTTTTTTACTTGTATTGACCATTGACAAACCGTATCATCACCAAAAGAGCATACATAAATATTGTAAAAGCCCTTGCACACATTTGTTTACTGTGGAAATGTTAACACTTTAGGAAAATATTAAAAATATACAAAGTTGTCTGATGGCTTAAAGCTGCAGTTCAGTCAATATCCTGCATGTGTGTTTTATTTTAATAAATCAGTTCTGTAGTAAGAAAAAATACTTTTAACATTTTCTGTTTTTAAAAAAACAACTTTGAAAGACCAATTTTGTTGTATTCTATTTTAACAACCATTTGCTAAGTCACTGCCCCTTCATGTCCTGTCACAAGCCCTGGCACACCCCTTTGTCAGCCCTGCCCTCCCTCTAGCACATGTCAGTGCAGGAGTGCTCATGAATATTCATGAGCTTCCACTGAGAGACAGAAGCAGAAGAAAAACAGATCCCTTCACTAATTATGTCACCAAATTTCGCCTATCAATACATGGAGAACGAATTGACCGGCAGCTATGCAGTTCTTTAGGTAATTGGAGATTGCACACATGAAACTATTGAAGTAAAAAAAAAAAAAAAAATTTGAAATAAAAGACTGAACTGCAGCTTTAAGAGACAGTTATTGATTGTTACAAAGCCTTAAAACATACATCATGTAATAACAGGATCAGTTCACGGCCCAGTTGCAAGGTACCAGACATACTTTACAGAAGACGTACCCTGAATGGCACACAAAGCAATGCATAAAAGGGCACACGTTTAGTACGTTTTTATGGTGTTACGGACCCTCTTGGGACCAAGGTGAAGTGATGACAGTGGCATGTTTAATGGTTTTAAAGCTGCAGGTTAATTCGTTCTCCATGTATTGATCGGCGAAATTTGGTGACATCATTAGAGCTGGAATATGTTTTTCTTCTGCTTCTGTCACTCAGTGGAAGCTCATGAATATTCATGAGCACTCCTGCACTGACATGTGCTAGAGTGAGGGCAGGGCTGACAAAGGGGTGTGCCAGGGCTTGTGACAGGACATGAAGGGGCAGTGACTTAGCAAATGGCTGTTAAAATAGAATACCAGAAAATTGGTCTTTCAAAGTTGTTGTTTTTTAAAACAGAAAATGCTAAAAGTATTTTTTCTTACTACAGAACTGATTTATTAAAAAAAACACACATGCAGGATATTGACTGAACTGCAGCTTTAAAGCTGCAGTTAAAGCAATATCCTACATATGTATTTTTTTTTTTTTTTTTAAATAAATCAGTTCTGTACTAAAGAAAAACAACAATTTTAAAGACATTTTTAATGTTTTCTAATGTGACAGGCACCTTTTTGAGCCCTGCCCTCTCTCTAGTAGTGAACCTATTGAATCTAGTGCCTGCCTGGTCACAAGATCTTGCTCACAGAACTTTGCATCTTGGGTAATCTTCTGCTGCACCGACAGCCATTTAGTGAACCCCCAGCCGAATTTCAGCGATTGATTGCAGGAGACCGGATCGATCAGCAACTTGGCTAATCACTTGTCAGTATGTAGATTGTGTTGCTGCACATATTGAATGGGGGAAAAAAAAACACACACACACACACACCTTGAACTGCAGCTTTAAGCTTATTGTAATTGTATGCCAGTTTAAAATGAGGGCTATTGTGCACACCTATTGTGGTTATATGTACTTATGTATTTTTCATGTCTACCAGGCCTATCTGATTAATTGCGTGTGGAACTGCTACAAATATATAAACAACAGAAACATGCCTGAGATTGCAGTATACCCAGCGTTTGAAGCCCCTCCCCAGGTAATACTCGACAGTTCGTTTTTTTTTTTTTTAATGCCTATTGCCGTGGAAGGAGATTAACATGTTTTGTGCAAGAGCAGAGATTACAATGTTTGGGATAGCCCAGAAGTGACATGTAGAGGTTAGACCAGGTGTGGGCAACTCCAGTCCTCAAGGGGCACCAACTGGTCAGGTTTTCAGGATATTCCTGCTTCAGCACAGGTGGCGGAATCAGTCTTCGACTGAGCCTCTGATTGAGTCACCTGTGTTGAAGCAGGGATATACTGAAAACCTGACCTGTTGGTGCCCCTTGAGAACTGGAGTTACACACACCTGGGTTAGACATTTGAAATCCACTAAATTCCAACAAATCTAAGAATTAACTCTTCTATCGAATTCTGAGACTGTTACTAAAAGTATGAGTGACTGTTCAGTAAGATTTGCTGAAAATGAGACTTGTATGGATGATGTGTTGTGTTTTTAGGGCCCTGTTTTTATATGCTGTGAAGATGTTCCCACCATGCTGGAGAAGAGGTCATCTCTATTCGTATGAAAAGGGGCTCCTAGCTTCTCCAGCATTAGGAAGCATATTGAAGTCTTGGGGTGTTCTGTAGTAAACGTGCCCTGATCGACACAAACTTGGTTTAAAAGAGCAATCCAAGCCATGTTCCATAAAAATTTTTTAACATAGAATTGAAGCAGGGGGTCTCTGGAGCTGAACCTCAATTTCAGCTCCGGGGACCCCCTGCTTCCCGAGATACCGGCACCCACTTCAGAGGCAAGTATCTCGGTAAAGTTTTAAAGCTCCCGTGTCATGCAGGCCAATAGGAAGCTGAACCTGATGACGTCACGGCTTCCTATTGGCTTGCAGGCCTGGGAGCTTTGAAACGCCATAATGCCGTGATTCCCTGCGAACGGAGCATCTACTGGCAACCCCTGCAGAGGTCTGTATCTCCGGAAGCAGGGTGTACCTGGAACTGAAATTAACGGGGTTCAGCTCCAGAGACCCCTGCTACAGTGCTATGGTAAAAAATAAAAACCATTTGCCAAATAGCGCGATTGGTTTGCCGCTTTAATGAATAACCCCCCTTAATCCTAGAAAGAACTTGCACATACGGATGTGGTAATGTGTTTGCTATGAAACAGGCATTTGTTTATTTGTAATGGTCACATGGCTTTCTACTGTGACTTTGCCTTGTGTACAGGGTTGCCACCACTCCAGGTTTGACCCAGAGTCTAGGGGTCTTGGCCACGTAACTCCTGGGTACGGGTTTACCTAGTAAACCTCCGGGTGGCATCGTCCTCCCCGCATCTCTCCCTGCAACTCCTGTAAATATGGCTGCACAGCGTCAAATGGCACCCCATTGCCACGGAAACGCTATGTGACATCACAGCGTCATGTGACACTCCTTGTCATGACAATGGGACGCTTTGTGATATCACGCAGCGCCACGTTGCCATGACAACATGACGTCACTCTTCGGAGCCATACATTGTCCTGTTGTCATGGCAACTTGACGCTGCGTGATGTCGCATAGCTTCCCATTGTCATGGCAACACTGCCATTTATCGCCGCACAGCCATATTGACACGAGTTGCAGGGGGAGATGCCGCCGAAGGTAAGCGCTACGTTTTAAAATGTTATCTCCGGATTAGAATTTAGTAGAAGGTGGCAACTCTGCTTGTGTATCTTGTCAAAATCTGTTCAAGATTAATTTTGATGTGTCTTAAATACTCTACTGGATAGACGGGTACTGTAGGACTTAAAAAAATGAAAAAAAATTTAGTTTGCATTTTCTGCATGAATAGTGCACTAACTGCAGTTTTTCCCTTGCAGTACATCCTTCCCACGTATGAGATGGCCGTGAAAATGCCAGAAAAAGACCCCCCGCCGCCTTACCTCCCTGCTTAAAGCATTACTGAGACCACTTTTTTTTTTTTTTTTTTTTAACCTCTCTTCTGGTTTCCTTTCAAACTGATTTCCATAGAACCATAGTATTAACATTGTTCATTCTGCATAAATACAGATTATAAAAAGTGATTATTTGTATGTATTCTGACATTTATATTGCCTTAACCTCAATAAAGGCGGAATACTACCTAATGCATAACTTACTACATTAAGACAATCTCTTTAATTGATTAAAGTTTACGTGGGAAGTTAGCTGTGGGGGATAACAGGATAAGTAGCGGTACTTTTTATATATTTTTATTTGTGTTGCACTTTTGCTGCTTCTCTGCATACGTCCTTTCATGCCTTAGCCCTGCTGCTGCTGCTGGAGAACCACACAACGTATTGCAGGAAATGCATTGCTGACCCTTTTCAGCTGTGAAGGGATCAAATCTATTGTCCTGGGAAAAAAATTTTAAATTTACAGTTTACCTTTTTTGTAACATGCTGTTACCGCAATGTAATACACATCCAGAAGTATTTGGTATTTGCGTGTCATTACTCCTAGCTGCATGCTTCTAATCTGTATGTAACTCACCTTTTGTTTGTGATCAGATCATGCTTTAATAAATCGTGATAAAAAACCCTCTCTGGTTTTCCCGAGATGAAGGATTATTTATACCCAGTTGTCAATTCGGTAAGAACTGTCACTGTACCGTAGCTGGCTTCTCTCTAGTAATGTGTGATTTTTGTTTTCTTTCATGTTAATAAAAATCTACTTTTACAGCAGGTTATATTTCTAAAACTTTTTTTAATGCCCAGAACTGTGGAGAGATCTGATAAATGGTAACAGTAGGTTTTAAAACAGTGTTCATTTATTATAATATTTAATGATTTAAACTCTTTAAAAAAGTGTGTGTTAGAATATTTGGTTACAGAAATATTTGAGAACTTGCAAATCAAGCATATTGTGTTACTGCAACTTTTTGTTTCATAAAGACAGTTTTTAGATAGTCAGTCATTACAAATAACCGGATACAATTTTTAAATTAACATTTTATTGCAGATTGTTCAAACAGGTTTAATAATGCTTTTGGGGGGAGGGGGAAACAAACCATTTCAAGTATGATTTAAGGGGTTTGTTTCCCTGACACATGCTATTAACCCTTTGTCTCAACTATCTACAATGAAAGGTTTATTTAAACCAGTGATTTTCAGCCTTTTTTGTTTGGAGGAACCCTTGAAGTATTTCAAAAAATCTCGGGTAACCCCTATCTGGCTGACACATATTAGGTTCGACAGGGGTCAGTCACAACACTTCACGAGCCACCTCTATTTGTCTCCCATCTCACTAACTCTCCCCCCTCCCGCCTCGCATGTATTTATCCCTTGCATCTCACTCTTACTCCCTCTTTTCCTCACTCCCTCTCGCCCCCCTCTCTTCTCACTAGCCCCACCTGTCAATTACCCCACTCTCTCTCAATCCACCCTACAAAGTACATACCAAAAAAAACACCCCAAGGGGGGGTCTGTGGTCCATAGGAGGAACCCCTGAGACTTCGTCAAGGAGCCCGAGGGTTCCACAGAACCCTGGTTGGGAATCACTGATTTAAACTGTATCCTGTTGTGTGTTTGCGATGACTATTCAAACTTTTTTTTTTTTTTTTAATGAATATCTGATGGGTGGTTTTGGATGGTTGCTACCCAATCATCGCTGCACTCTTGGGAATCCTCCTACATTACCACCAAGTACTTTAACCTTCGACTGCAGAACCAGTCTCATTATTTCTAGATACAACTTTGAATATTCAGTATGGTTTTTAATGCAGCGGTAGTGTAGGAAGCATTGGGTAAAGACACCTGGACAGGGGTACTGTGCCAAATGGAGATGCTAAAGTTCCGATGGAGTGTTGCATGCACCCAACCAGCCTTATACCCAGCAATCTTCAGCATCTCCATCTTTGACATCCCATTTAGTGTCTGACACAAAACACCTCTCCAGTCTGCAATCACAAGCACAATTACAGTATGTTTGGATTCACTTCATCTATGTCACGTCTACCAGAAGATAAATAGACAAATAGGATAGCCCTAATCTCAGCCCCAGCAATCACAGCATGTCGGTGGTAGGCTTGATGAGCTCCCTACTGCCAAAGGAAGATAACCAACATCTTACTGGAGAAATAAGGCCACAACTTTTATTGATGATAAATTGTTTTAATCCCAACTCAAACTGACCTGTACCATGTCAGGAACCCCCAACATTGAAGCGGATCGGGACCCCCTGTTGCTATAAGACAATCGACACAGTAACTACCGCGTCATTCACCAAGGACCGAAACACCAGCGGCCTGGGGCGGGCTCAACCCCAATAACTAACGGGGCTATATGCCAAAACACGATACTTATGGGCTCAGTGTGTACTATAAACAACTGCTCCACCCACCTGTGACACACATCGTAAACCCACTCTCCACATCATTGGTTTTCATCTGAGTATTTGTATATATTCCCTCATTATTACTTTGTTCATTTATTTGACAGTGTGTCAAAAGTGAAGTGCTGTACTATGGAAATTGGCATTCATAGCCCTAACCGAATCATATTCGCAATCATTTTTCCGCTAGGTGCATCAAGAGCTAGTCAACTTTAAAATTTATAAGTCTGTAATAACCTACAAAAACAGGTCGTTTTACAACTGGGAAAGAGTATAAATAGCTCCTTGTATAAATTGCCCAACAGAATGTTAACATTTTACAGTGTAGCTGCACAAAAAAAAGTGGTTAAAACTACTAGACCGCTAGAGATTTGCGTTGTGGAACATATTACATCATCAATATGGTGACGAAGAACATCTGGTTTCTAGACATTGCTGAGGTGAGATTTTAGGCGGAACATGAACATGGGGAGGGATGTGGATTGACATATTGGGGGAGGGAGTTTCACAGGTAGAGTGTAAGGGATGGGAAGGGGGATAGCGAGAGATTAGAGCTGTAAGAGGGGAAAGATAAGGCTAGGTCCCCGCTGCAGCCGGCGGCGCGCGTGACTCACTAGCCCCTTACCTCCTCCCTTGCTGTCTCCAGTGGTGCCTCGCTCACTGCGCACTGACATGTCAGCCAGCAGGGGCTACAGCAGGATTGTGTTCCCGTGGAGCGACGCGTCACGTGGTGTGGCAGGGAGCCAATCAGAAAGACTGATGGATGGAGAGACAGACACTGGGGGGAGGGGCGGGGGAGAGAGGCACAAGGGGTAGAAAGAGACTGACAGGAAGGAGAAAGGCACGGGGAGAGATGGAGGGGGGGAAAGCAAAGTGGCACCGGGGGAGAGGCCAAATATCTATAACTCACTTTTCATAGCACCTTACAGCCACGGGGGAGAGGATAGTGGCACGGGAGAGAGGGACACCCCCCTCACGTCATGGCTGCGCCCCCCTCACGTCATGGCTGCGCCCACCAGGTCCGATGTGGCCACGCCCTAAAAAAGCTACCTGCAGATCGCTGTGAAGTGCCGTCGTACACGCACCGCCAGGACGCAAGGCGGGTGCGCCGGCGCATGCAGTGGGGCCTTAGCCTAAGTTAGGGTCGTGAAGGAACATTTTTATAGTTATTGCCGAGTTTGATGGGGAGCCGTGGGAGGGATTTCAGAAGACGGTCAGAAAGAAATAGGAGAGAATGAGATAACTAGCAGCAGCATTTTTAATAGATTGTAGAGTATGGAATCTGGAGGCAGGAAGACCAGTAGAGGAGAAGGTTACAATAGTTATCGGGAGATAATAAGGGCATGCCTGAAAGTTTAAGATGTAGAGGAACAGGAAATAACTGATTCTGGCAATGTTGCGGAGGAAATATTGGTAAGATTTAGGAACCGTAAAATTGTAAAACATACTGGACACCTAACAAGCGTGGTCTGCCGTGACTTTGGCTCAGGGGCTTACAACAATTTTGGCCAAAAATGTCAAACTAAAAGACCATTTTACTTAACAGATATTTATACATATATGTTTAGGCACTGTACTGTGTATGAGTTTCACTGTATGTGCTAAAACTGTGCTTTGTCTGTGTTTTATGTTCTGTCGCTGGTTTTAAATATATATTGCCATGCTCAGTAGCACTCCTCTGTGACACTCATATGCTTATATATATGTTGTGGTTATTTTGGGGGTTCAATAGGAGCTTGTTAGGTGTGCAGTATGTTTTACAATTCTTGTTCAGCTAGTCTTGGCTGTTTGGAGGGTGGCAACCTCCTACCTAATTGAAGCTCACCCCCTCCCACATTTAAATGGTTAGGGGCTCACTCCATAGCATCTTCCACTCAGGGGAACTTGCTTGCTTGCAGGTTGGCTGTGACAACTCTAATACAGAGTGCTTTTCCTGGTAATGTACAGGTTAATAAAAGCTTCAATCAGACTTAGAACTTTGCAACTAATATTGACAGATTTATTATAAATCATTCTTCCTGTTATTACACAGGTTATTAAGACTTTATATTAGCGTTAGGGACCCCTGAAATGTGGTCTGCGTGACGTTGGCTCAGGGGCTTACAACAATTTTGGCCAAAAATGTCAAACTAAAAGAACATTTTACTTGACAGATATTTATACATACATATTTAGGCACTGTACCGTGTATGAGTTTCACTGGATGTGCTAAAACTGAGCTTTGTCTGTGTTTTATGTTCTGTCTCTGGTTTTAAAGATTTAGGAACCGCATGAATGTGAGAGTAGATGAGTCCAATATTACACCTCCACTGTGCTTACATGACTGATCGTGTCATTGACTGTGACAGAAAATGGAGCAATTGAGCCTGGTTTGGGTGGGATTATAAGATCTGTTTTAGACATGTACGATTCAGGAGACAGAATGAAATAGAGAAACAATCAGTGATTTGAGACTGGATGTCATGAGTAAGCTTAGAGGTTGACAAATATAGTTGTTTGTCATCTGCATAGATGTGATATTTGAAGCCTAATGAGCTAATGAGATCACCAAGTGATTAGTGTGTGTATATAGAGAGAAAATGAGTGATACCAGGACAGAGCCCTGAGCCACGCCAACAAAAAGGTCGACAGGAGTAGAGGTACTGTAGCACTGGAGGAGCAGTTTGAAAGATAAGAGGAGAACCAGGAGAGCGCTTTGTTATGGGTACCAAGAGAGTGAAGAATGTGTAGGCATAGGAAGTGTCATAAGCAGCGAAGTCAAGTAAAATTAGAAGGGAGTAAAGCCCTTGAGATTTGGCAGTGTGGGGATCGTTAGCTGTTTCAGAAGAATGAGCTGGTCGGAAGCCATATTGCAATGGGTCTAAGAGACTATCGGGCTAATTCTATATGCACCAAAGTGGCAGTTTGGACCCATCTTTGGCTGAAAATCTCCATTGACGTCAATGGGGATTTTTGTCCAAAAACAATCTAAACAGCTGCTTTGGTGGCTATAGAATACGGCCATGTGAGTGCTGAGGAAATTGGGTAAGCGTGTATAGACAGGACAGTCAAATAGCTTGGATGCAAAGGGCAGGAGAGACAGGGTGATAGAGGGGGAAATATGATCAAGGGTGGGTTGTTTTGAGAATACGTGTGACCATTGCAAGTATAGTGAGCAGAATGGAATGTGCAAGTCTAAACTCTTGATTGAAACATTTTCATTTTTTTTACTTCCATATTAAACCTCTGTATCAGCGGCTTTCAGCTACAGACGTAGTAGATGTTATTACCCCTCTTGGAAAATAACACAAGAAATAACCCATTTTTAGTTGCTTTCAATCGCTCACGTTAAAATTGGAAGGAATAGTGCAGCAGCGGAAATGCATCACATAGCGTTAACGGTAGGAATAATGTCTGCTACATCTGTATGTAACTTTGTTTGTTCTGGAGCCTTTGTTTGTTTTTTTTTGTTTTTTTTGTCATACTCAATAGTATGCTGCAATATCCATTATTTCCATGTATTTAAAACCTCTAAAACGTGTGTAGCCAGGTCCCCTCTGCGTTCCTGCTGCCCCGCGACCCTTCCCCCCCCCCTCGTTTCCTCCGCTGCCGCGGATCACTCGATGGACGCGCCGGCACTTCTGGAGGGTGGGGACCAGTGCAGGGAGCATTTGGGCGTCCCGGCGGCTCCCGAGCAGGGCGTCGCCATCTTACGCTAGGTCGCGCATGCGCAGTAAGCCCACGGCAGCCCAGCAGAGTTGCGTATGCGCAGGAAGGAGCGCACGGACCCTAGCCTACCAGGAAAGGCTCTTGAACGGGACTACAAGTCCCATGAGCCTCGTGAGCTGCCCCATGACGCCAGGGAGCCAATAGGGCTGCAGGAGCTCCCTGCTTGCAAGGAAAGGATACATTTCGCGTGCGCGCGGGAGACAAGCAGTGCTGGACCAGGAGAGCTAGGGGAAGGAGGTCAGTGACCCACTGCATTAGGCCAGAAATCCCCTAGGCCCCAGATAGGTCCTGAACCCCCCAGCTTGTGGTGCTATAAGGACAGGCCCTAGGTTAGGGACCCTGTCACATTAGTGCCAGTGATAGATAGGGACACAGTGGACGCTGCGTTCCCCGGGAAGAGACTTGGGCGCAAGTCTGTGCCCAAAGAGACAGAGACTATCTCCAGGGTGGGATCGCCCCTGGCGGACCCCCGAGCGAGGAAACACCGGATCACAGACGGGATCACCAAGCGGCAGATCCTTTTCGAAGTCGCTTGCAGGCCCGAGTGCAGGAGCACTCGGCAGGTACCTTTCAAAAGTGCACCAACAAATCACCTACCCATATTTATACTCTCACATAGTGGCAGCGCTGACCACGGGACAAAGGGGTTAACTGTGGACACGGTGTGGGGCACACGGTGGTGGGTGGAAGGTACACTCCTAGCGGGAGTGAAAGACACTTTGGGACTGCGTTATATACTGTGGAGTTACCCCCGAGGTGGAGTAGTATTATAAGTGTGTGATTATTCCTGCATATATATAAACTGGTTATATACATCTCCGTGTATGTACTTATTGTATGTGTGGGTCCTGTGTAGGCAACCTTCTACATTTCTAGAACCCTGCACAGGTGGAGGCGCTGTAAACCAGATCGAAGGACTCACCCCAGGTTCCCAATCAGTGGAGGCTCAGGCCTCTTGTGAACCTACAGGTATATGCACCACACCTGGTAACAGATAGGTTCCCACACACTCACACAATACCTGTGATTGGGATAGAGGGAATACCTGTCACATTTGGAGGCGCTGCTGAGATTCAGACCTGGGGTGCCCTAGTCAAATCAGTATCCTAAGAGATCAGCAACATGGTAATTTCCTCAAGTCAAGAGGTCCATGCTTGGGCCATCTCCTCCCGAGAACCACCTAGTTAAGTCGTGGCCGTAGGGAATGTTCCAGCGTTAGTGGTGGAAAATGACATCCGGGACTCGCTGAGGAAGCTCCTAGGGCCAGATAAAGTATGGTACCGGGGCAGGGTGTTTGACTCTACTTTTAATTGGAGCGCTAAACTATTCACTGTGGGGCGGGACATATGCCAAGAAACGGCCCCGAACACCCTAGTAGCCCCCGAGGCCCCGCCAGAAGGCTACCCCCTTATATACTCGGATTTACCAGTAATACGGGAAATGTTTTCATCAAGGGGCCCTACTCAGGTTCCAGATGAACCGTCCACCAGTACTTGGCCACCAACTGCCCCAGTGTCAAGTACCCCAAACCGGGTAGACCGTCTCCCACCCAAAGTCTCCTTTACTCCAAGCGCTCTCACGGGAGCCACTAGTTGGGCTGACAGTCAGCCCCCTTCACTAGCACCCGCCCCCCGTTGGATGAACTCCCGGCCTATCAGAGACAGTATGGTAACTAATGAAGGTTCCAAAATGGGGGTGACGCTACCACAATTCGTAGAAGCCATCACCATGGCCTCCCAGTCACAAAACTACCGGAAACTCAAGGCCTTCTCGGGAGTACTTCCAACACCACAGGGGGAGGAAAGGATAGACCTTTGGAGGGAGAATGCGTTAAAAGTCATAGAGGAATGGTTGTGCACTGGCACAGTAAAAAGGCAGCATATCATGGAGTGTCTCAGGCCTCCCGCTTCTACCATTGTAACCATCCACAGGGACCAACACGTTGACAGCGTTGGAGATGGTGGAATTCCTGCTGGAAGCGTACGGACTAGCAGAAGATGAAGGAGCGATCTGGACGAAACACTATAATCTCTATCAGAAGGAGGGGGAGGACTTGTCGGCCTTTATACACCGCCTGCAACTGGTCTTGGGAATCCTACTCAATCGTAAGCTGATTCCCGCCTCTGGGATGGATGAGGCGCATCATAAGCAGTACCTGCGGGGATCAAGCCCCACTCACCCCATAGCCAATATGCTCTGCAGCAAACTAATGGAAGGGAGTCCCCCTACGTTCACCAGATTGCTGCGCCAGGTGAAAATTCAGGAGGCACATGCTTTTTTACACTCTACCGCAAAACCCAAGAGCCCCTCCAGCTCAAAGGGAAAGGGTTCTATGGAGAAGAAGGAATGGTCTGCCGCCCCATCCAAGGGGTACAAGCCAAAACCCTCCGACAGACCACCTTCCCCGTCCAAGGTTCGTCCAGAACGCCGCGAGGTTGTGTGCTATAACTGCGGTAAGAAGGGCCACTTCTCCAGTAACTGTCCGGAGAAGGAGGATCCTCCAGAGGAAAAACCTCCCGATAGAGGAAACTCAGCCTGGTCCATGGTCTGCCGCGTACAAATGGCAGAGTCTGACCCAGAACCCCCTCCTGGAACCAAAGATGCCCCTTCTGACTCCGGCCCCAGTGATGACGCATTACCAAGGGAAGCTTACAGTCAAGTAGGCCCCGCGGCCATCATGCCTGTTGTACTGGAAGGGATCTATGCATCTGCCCTACTGGACACGGAATCCCAAGTGACCATTATATACCGCAAGTTCTATGACCAGCACCTTAGACACTGCCCCCTGAGATCGGCCGAACATATGAAGGTTAGGGGGTTAAGTAATGAAGACTACCCCATCGATGGGATTGTAAGGGTTCAACTGGAAATACTCCAACTGAACACAGGCAAGAAACACCCCATGCATGTAGCGGCAATGGTATGCCCGGAGCCCCAAGACTATTGCAAGTATCCGATCATCTTGGGAAGTACAAGCTGTAATCAGAGCACACCTGAAAGAGACCAATGAGTTGCCGCTGGCCAATTCGCTCCTAGATCCCGTCCTAAGAGAGGAGTGCAACCGGGTATATGCCTTGGAGCGTCACGGGGATCTCTACAATAGTCAACACGGACTGACGACCATATTACCAGGGGGAGTGCAACGAATGGCCGTCTGGTGCTGTTATCCCGAGCGAGATGAGAACGAACAGCTCTTCTCTCTGGAGAGTACCCCTGAGGAAGAAGTTCAGAGAGGGTATAGGGTACTACCCGAAGTGAGGGAGTGGACGACTAAAATCCCTCTACGAACTTACGTATATGTGCAGAACATCTCCCCATTCCCGATGGAACTTGATGCCGGACAGAGTCTGGGTTGCATATATCCGGTCAGCCCTGTGGAAACAATGCCCCAGGTGAATGCGGCGGCAGCGGGTGAGCGGTTAGTCGATCTGGACTTCAATTTCGTCGAGTCGACATTGCCCACTGAGTGGAAAGAGCGGCTGACAACCCAATTGAATAAACGACGGACTGTGTTCTCCACGAGTGAGATGGATGTGGGGTGCAGTCGCAGCGCTCAACATGCCATTAGACTGAGTGATGCCACTCCGTTCCGTGAACGCTGTCATCACATCGCCCCTAGGGATGTGGACGATGTGAGGAACGTCTTGCAAGAAATGGAGACCGCTGGGATTTTGACGGAGTCTCGAAGCCCTTACGCCTCTCCCATAGTGGTGGTGAGAAAAAAGAACGGATCCGTACGACTGTGTGTCGACTATCGAACCCTGAACAATCGTACGATACCGGACCAGTACAACCTTCCTCGCATTGAAGAGATCCTGAATGCTCTGAACGGAAGCCAATGGTTCAGCGGGCTCGATCTACGATCTGGATACTATCAGGTACCCATGAATGCAGAGCATCAGGAGAAAACAGCCTTCGTCTGCCCCCTGGGGTTCTACCAATTTACACGTATGCCCCAAGGTATATGTGAGGCCCCTGCTACCTTCCAAAGGCTGATGGAGAAGACTATCAGGGACATGAACCCTCGGGAGTGTCTAGTTTACCTGGATGATATCATTGTCTTCGGAAGAACTCTGGAAGAGCACGAAGAGAAACTGCTGAAAGTGATAGACCGTCTTGGGAAAGAAGGGTTGAAATTGTCCCTCGACAAGTGTCGATTCTGTCACACCTCGGTGACTTACGTGGGACACATCATGTCAGCTCAAGGAATCGCCACCGACCCAGCCAAAGTAGAAGCGGTCGTGAACTGGCCTTGTCCTGAGAATGTCACGGAGCTGCGATCCTTCCTGGGTTTCTGCCGTTATTATCGCCGCTTTGTAGAAGGGTACTCTAGTCGAGCTAAACCCCTGACCAATCTGTTGAAGATATACCCCGAAGACACAGGAAGGAAGGCCACGTCGGCCCGTCAACTGTTTGGCGATAAATGGATGCCTGAGTGTGAACGGGCCTTCCTGAAGTTGAAAAAAAGTCTGACCGAAGCGCCGGTGCTTGCGTATGCTGATCCAGAACAACCATACATTCTGCATGTGGATGCCAGTCTAAATGGCTTGGGCGCCATCTTGCACCAGAAGCACCCCGAGGGCCTTCGACCAGTGGCCTACATCAGCCGCAGTCTGACACCCAGTGAACAGAAATACCCTGTCCACAAGTTGGAATTCCTGGCTCTCAAATGGGCCATCACGGAAAAGCTCCACGATTACCTGTACGGTGTTACGTTTGAGGTAAGGACGGATAACAATCCCCTCACGTACATCAATACCTCGGCCAAATTGGACGCAGCAGGGCACCGATGGCTGGCGGCTCTAAACAATTACCAATTCTCCCTGAAGTATAAGCCGGGATCTTTGAATGTAGGGGCTGACGCCCTATCCTGACTACTTACCTAGTCATTTTGAGAAATAAAATTATACTGAAAAATCTTTTTCTTGAAAAGAATTATAACCACTGCCTGGTTGATCAGTCCTATACTAGAGCAAAGTCTCTGAGCCATTCTTTTGGGAGATCAGAAAAATCGATTTCTGAAAAAAAGAATTGTTAAATAAAAAGAGATGTACAGGAGTCTTTTTATCTGTCTTTATTACCAAGTTCAATCAATCTGGAAATAAAATTAGAGGCATATTAGACAACCGTTGGAAAATTAAGGCTTGTGATCCAATCTTAAAAGGACATATTCCTAACAACTCAAGTGTTATTTTTCACAAAGCTACCAGTGTTAAAGATATAATAGCCCCAAGTAAACTTTGATCTGTTAATTTCATATCAGAACAAGATAATGTCCCACAAATAAAGAAGAGAGTTGGAAATGTTAAAGGTGGACGGGTTAAAATTCTCATGTGTCAATTTTTATGGACTAAGAAGGAATTTGGATGTTCACCCAGCAGTGAGACATTTTAAGTTAAAGGTTGTATTACTGATTACAGGCATACCCCGCTTTAAGGACACTCACTTTAAGTACACTCGCGAGTAAGTACATTTCGCTCAATAGGCAAACAGCAGCTCACGCATGCGCCTGTCAGCACGTCCTGAACAGCAATACTGCCTCCCTACCTGTACCGAAGCTGTGCGCAAGCGGGAAGACTATAGAGCCTGTTACACATGCATTATTTACATCAGTTATGCACGTATATAACGATTGCAGTATAGTACATGCATCAAAAGTGGGGAAAAGGGAGTGCTTCACTTTAAGTACATTTTCACTTTACATACATGCTCCGGTCCCATTGCGTACGGTAATGCGGGGTATGCCTGTATGTCATATATTTGATCACCTGTGGGTGTGGTCTGGGTTATGTAGGGCGCACCACGCGTCCCCTCTATGTCCGATTTTTGGAACATAGAAGTGGTATTATTAATGGGACACAGACACATGGTGTTCCCAAATATTTCCATAATGACAGAAATGACACTTCTTTAAAAATTATAGGCTTGGAATATATCCCTCCCACAATTCAAGGAGGTGATAGATTTGCAACTCTGTCGCCAAGAGACATATTGTATCTCTAGGCTTAACACTCTGTCGCCCAATGGACTGAATGAGTGTTTTGACACTAGTACTATTATTTCATTTAAAGCTGCAGTTCAGACTTTTTAAAAAAAAAAAATATTTTATTAAGTTTTTTACTTCAATAGTTTTAGTTGTGCATTTTCTAATTACCTAAAGAACTGCATAGCTGCCGGTCAATTCGTTCTCCGTCTATTGATCGGCAAAGTTTGGTGACATCTTTAAATATGGGGAATGTAAATCGTTGCTATAGGAACAAGCATGCTTGTAAAAAATAGAATACAAGAAAATTGGTCTTTCAAAGTTGTTTTTTAAACAGAAAATGCTAAAAGTATTTTTTCTTACTACAGAACTGATTTATTAAAAAAAACACACATGCAGGATATTGCCTGAACTGCAGCTTTAATATATAAATTGTTATACACTATTCGCATAATGAATTTATATCATTTTATTTAAACACAAATAGGTCATAAATGTATATGCACATATCCACAAAACACATTTTAGTATTTATTATTCAACATTTATAATTTATGTTAAGAATTAGTGGTAATCTTTTAGCGAATATTTATATTATCAAAATATTTGTGTATTATGATTAATATTCATCTATCACTTTATCACTATATATATAATCCTCCATACCGGAGTTTGTAGCAGGGAGTTGATCCATCCTGTCTCCAGTGTGATTCTGTGAATACTGCAAAGTAGAGTGTCCCACCTGTTATGAGGTTTTTTTAAAATGCAAATTTATCATGTTTGTTTGTGAGTGTGGATTTTTAATGTTTCTTCAATCTAGTATATGTATTAAAGCTGCAGTTCAGGCAATATCCTGCATGTGTGTTTTTTTAATAAATCAGTTCTGTAGTAAGAAAAAATACTTTTAGCATTTTCTGTTTAAAAAAAACAACTTTGAAAGACCAATTTTCTTGTATTCTATTTTAACAAGCATGCTTGTTCCTATAGCAACGATTTACATTCCCCATATTTAAAGATGTCGCCAAACTTTGCAGATCAATAGACGGAGAACGAATTGACCAGCAGCTATGCAGTCCTTTAGGTAATTAGAGATTGCACAACTGAAACTATTGACGTAAAAAAAAAAAAAAAAAGACTGAACTGCAGCTTTAAAACGATAATACACTATGGAGCATGCGTTTCTGCTTTTTGTTTATATATATATATATATATATATATATTTTTTTTTTTATATTACAATCCCAATACACACACATATATATATATATATATATATATATATATATATATATATATATATATATATATATATATATATATATGTGTGTGTGTGTGTGTATTGGGATTGTAATATAAAAAATATCAGTTTGAGGTGCACCTATATCTGTTTTACATTAAAAACACAAACATTATTTTGCTACAGAATTATCACATCCATAAATTGGTATGAATAATGGATATTTATTGCATAGCAAAATAGTGGAAATTATCACATCCATAAATTGGTATGAATAATGGATATTTATTGCATAGCAAAATAGTACAGAGTGTTACATTGCAGAAAGCTATACTATGCATGTAGGACTGAGTGCTGGCAGCATTCTGCAGTATCCTGAGTTCTGAAACACTGTCACTGAGTGAAAGTTACTAGTGCCCGGGTATCTTTGGTTTGTTTCCTGATACTGAATATACAGTATATACCTTTGATTTTTCTCTCTGATCAGAGATGTGTGCATGTCTGAGGGGAAATAGGTGGG
Organism: Ascaphus truei; assembly: GCF_040206685.1. Lineage (NCBI taxonomy): Eukaryota > Metazoa > Chordata > Amphibia > Anura > Ascaphidae > Ascaphus > Ascaphus truei. The sequence goes on along the minus strand of NC_134486.1, from coordinate 377,148,463 downwards.
GTTTGGGGTTGTCGGTGCTAGGTTACATGACACCTAAAAGGCGTCTCTGCCTCTCTTCTGGATACACTATCCCTTTGTAGGCAGTTTGAAGCTATCCATCCTTCTGTGTGTATTTTCACTGTAGTTCCCACCACACACAAAACGCCAACATGAAGCTGCTGCTGAGCAGGTCTTCGTTTTGCATCCTTGCCTTCTTGCTGGTGGCTGTCCATGGGACTTATTACAGGATGTATGGATACCCACCTCAGAGAAGTTATATGTTTCCTCCTGTGAGTTACAACAGGGCAGTGGCATCAGCTTCCAGACCTGGAGTGCTAGCCAGTCCTCCATACACCAGTGTCCACCAAAAGCCACAGCCCAGGACCAACCAGCTGAGCCAACCTGCAGGTAGGACCAGAAAAGATGCAAGGGATCCAACAGGTTAGGGGAAGTCACTGAGAAAACAGCTAACGTGATAAAAGAAAATTATAAAGAGACTGCAGGCAGCGAGAGCCAAGAAGAAATTAGGTATCAAAAAAGGTCAAATGTGCATATAGACAACAGCAAATCAGAGATCCTGCAGGTAGGTAGATCCCAGAGATTAGATGAAACCTTGAAGAGTCAAGAAGAAAAGAAATATGATGCTGATAAGAGCAATGTGATGAGGAAATGTCAGATGTCCTGTAGCTCGTGTTAAAAAGAGGTAATTTGTCTGGAGTATCAAAGGCACAAGAACCGCAGAGAGAGTTTTAAGAACAGATCATAACATACAATAGTTAATAAATGATCAGAAATGGTGTGACAGACACATGGGGAGGTAAGATAGAAAGCAGAAGGGATCAGGAATCTCAGTGACCACATACTGTAATGAGCAGTTACAGATATCCCACTGCTGTAGCCTCCAGGAGTGGAGGTGAGATTTGGTTGAGAAGACGCCGAGTGATAGGAAGGGGAGAGAGTGCAGAATATTGGATACATGTAAACTCTGATCACACTTTGGATATGGGTGGTGGGAGAGGTGGCAGAAGTATATGACTAGGGGATACAAAGCAGAACTGTTTGTTATTAATCACCTGAAAATATATTGTCACACATTTATAGACATTCCTTTTGATGTCCAAATGATGTGTGGTGTGTATATATAGCCTATACTGTTAGAAAATGGGGTCAGTACAGCGTTGCCCACTTATTCTGCAAGTTTATGTCCTCTTGAAATGAGGTCGTTTTTAATGGTACACCAATTGTGTAATCACACAAATCAATGTGTAACTTATACTCATTTCATCAGGCTGAAAGTCCAGTGAACTAACCCGCAAAGTCTTCCAGAAACCAGTTAGATTGATCTGTTTAGCTTTATCAAGGCTGCATAATATGATAATATTTGGTTTCAGCTGAGAAGTGAAGGCATCTTTATTGCTACCACTTAACAACTAGAAGCTCATTTCGTAGTGCACTCCTAGGCTTTTAAAACTTAACATTTAATTGATAATGGGGATAAAATAAGTTCTTAACACAAAGTGATAATAATAAATACATATAATGTACAGTGGCGGGAGGGAATGAGGAGACGATAGATGGCCAAGGTATATAGTCTGATATGCTGATGCTTAATTATACAGATCAAAAGCAGTGATACCTAATAGGCCTTGATGGGAGAGTGGGTTACTCAGCTGGGAAAGCTCAAAGATGCTTGCCCTGTGTATGTGTATTGTGTGTCATGTGGCATAGCGTACCGAGCACCCAACCTGTATTGATAAATAGCCCAAATCAGTGTGCTAGTCCTAAATTTAATAAATATAATGTTATGGCTAATAGATATAATCTACCATATTGAAACTAGTAGATATAATCACTGTATGTGCAACTCAATAACAGGTTGGTGGTACGTGGATTGATTCTGCGCCCAATGACATTTAACAATCACTCTACACAGATAGTATATACGGCAAGCTATTAAATAATAAAAGACCAGAATAAGCTGATGCTAAACACTCTGCTGGGTATTAAAGCAGTAAACAAATTTTTACTGTGGTTGTAAAGTAAGCCGTCAACAAATAATCAATACTGTAAATAATTGTCCTTAGCAAAGATCCCTGCACACATAACCTTTTATCATGTCATAGAACCATTGGTGCATGAATAGGTTTCAGTGTGTAGCAGATGCTGGCAGACTAGCAGTGGTGAGATTGAGCATACATGGAGTCGCAACTAATTGCTACAAAATCCCTGCTAGCTACAGGACAGAGTAACACAATGTAACACAGTATAGAGGCAGGCTGTAGCAAAAAACCACTGAGCGAGTAGAGCCAGTTAAACCTGGACACGATCGCATTTAAAAGGAGCACCAGCAGAGAACACAAGCACAAAATGTTAATACTACCCGTCTCTCTCAGTTCCCTCGCGCTGACGTCACCACGCCAAAACGCCCTACGCGTTTCCCTCCTTGACGGAGATTCTTCAGGGGCGAGTGAGTGAGTAAAAGCCTAGGAGTGCACTACGAAATGAGCTTCTAGTTGTTAAGTGGTAGCAATAAAGATGCCTTCACTTCTCAGCTGAAACCAAATTCTGTCTAGTGCAGCTCATCAGTTGCACCCACCGCCAATCTTGACGGCTCAGGCACCACCATATTATCATCACATTATTTGATTTAGAGAGCATTATATATATTTTTCTTTGGCTCTCATAATATGATAATATGCAGCCTTGTTCCAGAAGCAAAATAAGATGCACAGGTTAATGATATTTTATTATTTGGTTTGTATTTAGTGTTTGCGTTGCAATCCTGGGTATTCATTTGAATACATCCCTTCAATCTTATTTTTTTTTCTTTTGGAGGAGGGGGTGGGCTTGGTATCTCAGGAATGTAAAATAACACAAAGATACAGAATGTATTCAATAATGCACACTCACTTTGATGCATTAAAATATACTATTTTTTGCCCCTGGAGTGTTCTGCATTTCCATCTTATCTGTTCAAAGTATTACCTACTGGATGACAAAAGCTGGACAGGACTGGTGAAAAATAATGTTCAGCTGATTTATTAGATACATAAATTCTATAGAAAGCAGTGAGATTTTTTTGTATTTTTGTTGTGAATTTTTTTTAACCCTTCCTGCTGCTAGGAAACTGTGATAAATAACCCACATACAGTAGTGTACATAAAGCAGAAGGGACAAAAAGACATGAGTGATGAACATGGGAGAAGAGGGCAGCATGGAGCAACATGCAAAGGAAAGCCCAATCATGTAACACCATCTGTATAATACAGCTCCCAAAGGTCCCTCAACAATAACCAGGCTGCATGGGATCAATGTATGGGGTTGAGCTCCTTCCAAGATTCACTGTATAGTTAGGAAGCTCTGGTTTAGAAATCAAGCAGCATAAACTTATTCTTAAATGGACATGTTTGCATAGGGTAAGTGTACTGAATATCTTACCACCCAAAGATGTCTAGGGGGGTTATCCATTAAACTGCGAATTGGACCGATTGGGGGCTCTATCATACTGAAACTCCCACTGACTTCAATGGGAGCTTCTGTGCTATAGTGCCCAGATCAGCACTATCGCAGTTTAATGAATAACCGCCTATGCATAAATATATGTATTGTATATGAGTATTTATATAGTGTAAGTGTTGCGATTCTGGGGCAAAAAGAATCTGCGCCATGTGCATCAAAGGGAGAAGTTCCACTGAAAACACCAGGATTATTTTATTTGGTAGATGTGAAGCAGTATATTGTCCCTTACAGTTGCATTGCTTTTGTCTTGATCCATAGATGACCAAGGATGTAATGTGTCATGTAAACTGAATTGTGTTCGGATACTTTACTCCATTTTGAATTCACTTCATACAAGATGTGCACCCTGCAGTATAGCAAACATTTCTTATGTATGTATGTCTTTATTTATATAGCGCCATTAATGTACATAGCGCTTCACAGTAGTAATACATGTGGTAATCAAATAAATAACAGATAATATAAATAACAGATCATGGGAATGAGTGCTTTAGACATAAAAGTAACATTAAGGAAGAGGAGTCCCTGCCCTGAGGAGCTTACAGTCTAATTGGTAGGTAGGGAGAATGTACAGAGACAGTAGGATGGAGTTCTGGTAAGTGCGTCTGCAGGGGGCCAAGCTTTATGTATCATGTGTTCAGAATATCCACAGTGCTATGCTTATGCTTTCCTTTAGCCGATGCCTCATATGTTAGGTTAGAAAAACTACAAGGTTTTCCACATAGAAGTTGCATTTTTGAGAATACCAGACCAATCAAAAAATAAATAGATTTTTATAAATAATATTCCAATAAAGTTTATGAGACAGCTAATGGTAAAGATCTGTGAGACTGACACTTGTCTGGCATCGCTTCCATTGCAATGGTAAAGCTACACCGATTTGTAACATTAAAAGTATAACTTGCGAGAGGGTCATACTCATTCATATACCTATTATCACTGTCAAAGGTCCTAATTTAATATAAATGTGAATAGTAGATGTTACACATTGACCAGTTCTGCACAAAAACTTCCCATGTCATAATAGAGTATTTATTGAAGAACACAAAATAAAAGGTTTTAAACATGCACACACAATTTAAATAGAGTCCAAATATAATTTAGAAGGTATAAAGGTCCTTCCAGACTCTTTTTGATGGTGATAGAGCTGTCGTTTCCTCCTGCTTTGGGGGCTGCTATCCAGCGTTGTATCGTCAGGGGAACCCTCCGGTTGCAATAGTCCCTCTGTTTCCAGGTTGGGGAAACAGTCTGTTATGGGGTATAACAATATCCTGGGGGCCGCTTGGAGATAAAAACAGTCCTTGTCCTTGGTGCAATTACCTGTGGAGGCTGTCCCACTAGTCCGGGCACCAACCTCCACTAGTTAGTTGGTGCAAGGGTTAAAGGGTATCAGCTCTCTGGCAGGCAGAAGCTGATGGCTGGAGAAATTCTTCAAAAAGACTTTGGTTTCTTGGCTCAGGAAGCACCAGAGCATATGGAACAGGGCACCTCAAACAGACAGAGCTTTAGTTCCGCTAGTCCACTAAGAGTCCTGCAGAAAGAGAGTTCCAGTACACCCCGCAAGGTATTCAGATACAGTCCTCTCGATAACCGGGTGCAGAGACAGACTGACAGGCTGAGCTGTTCTAAGACACACACACACTAGTAAAGTTTGGGGCTTTCAGTTATACCTAGAATTTCAGAGAGAGGCCAGAATGTCTGCACGCATCAAAGGGTTTTCCTGACCTCTTTTGATCTGTCTGAGTTAGGCGCGAACTGCTGACACTCTATTCCCTTGGAGTGTGAAACGGGATCTGCGAGACTAGGGGCGCCTTGACAAGTGTTAGATTACACCCAAGAAGTTTCCTGGCTGACAGGCCGGGAGGTGTGAGAAGTATCCCTCCTTACACAAAAGAGTCCTCTCAATTTAGATTACTCCATTTGATAAGCCCACCAACCCTTAGACGGGAAGGAGGGGGGTACAGAGACATTTAAAAAAAAAAAACTTATTTAGGTTATTGTTTTTTTAATTTTTGTATTATACCTGTAAATTTTAGACATTAAAGCAGTTGTTAATCCAGCGTGTAGGACTGACATAGGCTTGTCCGTGCTAATGAGAATTAGAATGGGATCAGTGCAGAATGATGAGGCGACAAGGTGCAAGGCAGAAAGTCACCAATAATTAGGGGGTAGTGGGCCTTTAAATGATGAGGCTGGCACAGTGGGGGCCCTCGTGTGTAGAGGATGTCCCGGTCACAAAGAGGGACAAAACATCAAAGCATCCAGAGAAATTGAGCCCCAGCATCAGCCCTGTCGTGAGGACACTGTGATCAGCAGAAATCATGGGGGATCAACAGAAAAACAGGTTATGGGGGGGGGGGGGGAGTGGCAGGCCTGTATGGAGCAATGCAGAGGATCGGAGGAAGGAGCACGAGTCGGCAGAGGGTGGTGGGGTTTTCTGTGAGCCGAGCCAAGTGACGAAGAGGAGCAGAGGAACAGCGCTGAGCAGGACCATCATGAGGTGGGATGCTGAGGCAGTCTGGCGGGAGCAGGACTGAGACGGACGAAGACGGAGGTCTATACCACATGGTGAGGGTGCACAGAAGACGGACGGCAGCCATAACACACTACGTGGTTGGCAACAGTGGAGAAATCAATGCACGGGCCCTGAAGGGCCTTCTACAGAGATGTAAGTGGAGGATGAAGAGGAGGAGATACAGAGAAGAATACCGGGCCCATCTCGAGCAGCGGTGGTGTCAGCAAGGAGAGAGGATTAGCAGAGAGCAGAAGAAAAGACTGGAGGGGTGAGTAGGGCCCTGTAAATGTATGGAGGGGTAGTGATATTGAAGTGAGGGTAGAGAGGGCTGAACAGGGGAGTGACAGTGCCTTAGTGGAATTATTGAAGACTTCGCTGGGAAGATTAGTAACAGAGACTCCATCCTCTGCGGCTGGAATAAGTGGCGCGGCGGCAGAGGTCCGCATGGCAGATAGGGCACATAGGGAGTCATATTTATGCAGTGTCAGTCTGCTAGGTATGCATTTATTGCCTGAAGTAAAGGAAAAGATATGGAAGGGAGGTTTTGCGGATATGTTGTTGCTAGTGCCAGAGGATTGTGAGGCGTTGGATAGAATGGATATGGGAGGGGATTTTATGGCAGAATCAGATAAAATGAGGCTGTTGCCAAGGACATTCAGGAATTGGTTGCAAGGTTTTGCAATCTCTACGAGTGTAACTGGGAGAAGGAACCGCAAAAATGTTCATCTTTATTTGACTAGATGATGGTTGGCTTTAGCACAGCAGCTGAAGGCTTTGTCCATAGTGCAGGATATGGAGCGAGCTACATAGCTCACGCCAAAACAAACACTAGGACGCCAACACCAATGCCTCAACCCTACCACATACAGCACTTACCATCTGAGATCTGACTCTAAAAGACTGTTCATGGTCCCAAGGATCAACAAAGTATCCGGCGGCTCCTCCTCCTCTTACCGTGCACCCCAAAACTGGAACAATCTACCGGAGACTCTCACATCCACCACCAGTTTAAGTTCTTTCAAACCTAAGGCTGTTCACTTATGTAACTGTATTTGTAACCATGTATTATTTGTCATCTTAACTCTGTTCCCAGGATATACTTGAAAATTAGAGGTAACCCTCAATTTATTACTTCCTGGTAAAACATTTTATAAATAAATAAAGAGTGTGCGCTCGCTAGCGCATGCACATGCGCTACAGGGAGAGCAGCGCTTCGCAATACAAAGTTTGTATTTCAAGCGCGACGCCGGGTCACGGAGGAGCGCGGAAGCAAGCTCGTTCTACTATGGATGCGGCCCGATGGTTTGAGGAGTGAGGCTGCACGTTATGGGTACTTTTAAAAGGCACAACAAAGGAATTTTTGACAAGAAAGGAATTGGCTGAGGAAAGATTGATTGATTTTGATATCATATTTTTCATGTGGGTCACCAGGAAGGGATCGAGAGGGCGTTGTAAATTGGTGGGCTGCAGTGCCCATTCTGTGTTTAAAATGATCTCACGCGTGGTGGGACGGTGCTTGAGGGTAGTGGTTACCTGGTTTGGCTTCTCAATGGGCCATTGGAAGTAGTCAACGGCTGGCATGATACGGTTGTTTTAAAGTTGATGTTTAAATGGTTAGGTTACTTTAGATGTCACGGGCAAGTTTCTGTGATGCATTTAATAAATGCTGTGCCCATTTTACATCCAAACTGGTGTTTGAGTATTGTTAGGGGTTGGGTAACATGGTTTGAGCAGCAGGGAAATGATGGCATCTGGAAGTCATAGATATTCAAATTCTAGATGCACTCTCGCTTAACAAAACACAAAAGATTGTCGACACAATGTTTAATCTTCGACATCTACCTGTAATGACACAGACACCCCCAGGAACGTATTTGTAAAGTGCACATGTTTCAATCAATATAATCTTAACATACATTAAAAATGATAATTAGGTGTGTTGTGGCTGAGCAAAATAAATCAGCTAATCATTTCATTGATTCCACTAAACAATTACTTTCATGATGACTTGCATCATTACACTTTCATTAACAATGTGATTGTTTAACTGTGACGATAGCTTCCACAGGCTTATTAATATTACACAAAAATAACTGGGTTTGAACTGAACGAGGCTTAAGATATAATAAATTGTATTTATTCCTTAGAATAAAGGTGAACACAACAGATAATACAGTAACAAACAAGAAGTACACTTACTTAGGGGTTGGGGAATGAGAAGTAGGATGTAGCATTTCTCTCAGCAATCAGGAAATCATTCAGATGATATCAGGTAACCATATCAGCAAACGAAGACAAAGGATATATGGGTGGACAGCAGTTTATAAACCTTTTGTCCCTCTATCTGTAATATTAAGCACCGGTGATTGGTTTTCAATTACCTCCAACCAATCTTTAACATGGGAACACATTTCAACACATGCCCCCCTGCTAGCTGGCACAGGCGCAGTAGAACTCTGGGGTCTCATTTCTGTAGCCCCACATATGCAAATGGAATGCCAGCCATTCTACCCATTTGGCTTTATGGCAGGAAAACCTTTGTTGGAAGGTGTTAAATGAAACACTTAAGAACTGCTCTGGTTTGAGCCTCGGATAAACAGTGAGGGTGACAAAACTCTTTGAACAATACTTAAGTCCTAGACATTCGGTCGCCTCTCCGGCCATCTGCTACATTATGGCCAAAGAAATTTCCTCTGGAATTTATCCATACCTTAGAAAACAGTATTAAGCATAAAACATAGAAGTATTAAAATATCTGGTTCCGTTGGGTCTAGCAGGTCCAAACTTCCCAGTTCGCATTGCCAGAACTGGGACACCATATGGTCCAAAAAGCGACTTTCTACGACCTAAGGAACCGGAGTTACACAAATGCACATTAAATCATTTTAATACAAAAATCTCCACTGAAAAAGAAATCTCAGCTTTTCACTAAATCCCCATTGAAAACAACGGGCAGCTCCGCCATAGACTTTCAATGGTAAATCGCCGCCATTGAAGTCAATGGGGTTTTTCTGCCATTGAAGTCTATGGGAAAAGTCCCGAACTTCAAGGGGGTCCATACTCCGTCGGGTTGGTCCAAGTGGGTCAAGGATGGTTCTGCAGCGATGCCGGAGCAGTGGCTACAGATACCCCAAACCCTGATCCGCTGGACCCTCCAGAACCGGAGCTATGGAATACCAAAATTCAGTTTTTTCCACTTAGTCATTTTTCAGAGCCGTTTTTGCCGCCGCCGGCAAAGCCTATGGCGCGGCCCGCTCTATCTGGTTCGACCCTTAGCGGGGGTCCAGGATTCGGGGACCCGATGGTGGTCGAGTGGGGGGAAGCCTCGGAACTAGGGGCAAAAAGAATTTTATTTCTAGGTGCCCTAGAACTGTTTATTCCCACATCAATTAACTTTGAACTTGACTCAAGTGATTGTAACTCTTTTTTAGACATTGTATCCGCTTTGCGGTTTGCGGTCTGGACGGCAGCCAACTTGTTCTTGGAAAGGTTACCTCGAGGCATCTCCATTGAAGTCAATGGGCCCATTGACTTTCAATGGGAAACCGCCGCTCTCCCTCTCGGACGCCACCTGCTGGTCTTTACAGGAAACAGGACTAAAACAGCACAATCTTCCATTGGAATGCATTGAGCCCTAATGGCGGCCAATGGGGACCTGCAAAATGGTGCCTGAAAAGGCGGGAAAACTACACAAAGAGCTATAATCATTAAAGAACTATTAACCCTCGTGCTCCTGGATGGATTCTAGTGTGTGTGTGATGCAGACACTGATTAACACAGACATTACAATGGAACAAGGGAACAGGGGAAAATACATTTACAGGTCATAACAAGGGTTAAATCACATTTCTGGACCTCAGTCCAGTTAACCCCTTGTCTCCCTGGTGCGGTCCAGGGTGGCCAAATGGGGTGCAACCCCTTTAATACCGGGCCACCCCCTTTCTCCCTCTACATTAACTTTGGAATAAAACCAAATATTTGATATGATATGGATAGTACACAGACTATTCAAGTAACAGGGGCATCACCATGAAATGTTGCAGACACGCAAATATGACACTCGTATTAGATGTTGTTTTTACTTAGTAACTGTTTGTGACTAAAGACAAACCACACAATATCATATGGTCACAAAGCATATTACTGCTGTAATAACTTCCCTCCGAGCGGCATATGTACTGTATGAAGGCAAAAGTGGTGCAATCTGTGGCAACAAATTGCATCATATGTATGAAATGAAACGTCCCATTGAAATCCATAGTATTTTTCCTTTGAAACATCTGGTGCAATGTTTTTGCCCCAGAACTGCCCTGCGTTTTCCTCGATACATACAGTATACCCACGAATGTTTATTCTTTTCCCACATAACCATCTCTTATCGTCTGGATGCCTAATTCTTTTAAACCATCTGCATCCCCTCAAAGCTTGCACATGCCCCCACATCATACAACTGACTCAAATGAGTAGCCAAGACAATAGTTTCCATCTTTCCGGTGTCAGCGTGAAGTCTGTGCTTCTCCAGCGTTCTTGTTTTTTTTTATTTCCGCTTTTCTTGCATGAGATGGACAGGACTTCTGTACAGAACTTTGTACCGTTTGGTATCAATCCAGCGGAATGAGACATTTTGTCGCGGCCGTCTCGCCGTGACCAAATGACCACCGGTGTTTGGCCGCAGACGGACCCTCAGCCACAGTCGATCTGCCGCTGGACACTGAGCCGCTGCCTGCGTCTAACATAAGGTACGTTTTAGGGGTTTTAGTGGTTAAGGTAAGGGGTTAATTTAAGGGGTGTTAGGGTAAGGATTAAGGTTAGGAACTTACCTTAGCTTGGAAGCGACTGACGGTTGAGTACCCCGGTGGCAAGGTGAGTTGCGGCCAAGCACCGGCGGTCATTTGGTCGCGGCGAAACCCCTGCTACCAAGTGTCCTAGACTGTCAATCCTATCAGGGCTTGCAGCAAAAGGGCTCAATATACCACAAATTGTCCCTGTGTCGTATACGGCATATTCACACGAGGCAGAACTAATATACACAATACATATTTGATCTATGTCGGTGACTTCATAAATATATTTTTATTATACAGTACATAGAATTTTGTAGGCACGAGTCCCTGCCCTGTAGAGTTTACAACAGAGGTGGGCAACTCCAGTCCTGAAGGGCCACCAACAGTTCCGGTTTTCCGGGTATCCCTGCTTCAACACAGGCGTCTCAATCTGTGGCTCAGACTTTGACTGTGTTTGACTGTCTTTGACTGAGCCACTGATTGAGACACCTGTGCAGAAGCAGGGATATCCGGAAAACCTGAACTGTTGCTGGCCCTTGGGGACTGGAGTTGCCCACCTCTGGCTTACAATCTTATTTTGGGTCCTGAGGCACAGGGAGATTGAGTGACTTGCCCAAGGTCTCATGGAGACAGCTGACATTGGGATTCAAACCAGATTCAGCCCCTGAGCAACTTTAAGACATTACCACTGAGCAACTCTAAGACAAAGTATCCAGTGGTAAATGGTTGCACAGAAAGTCACAATATATCACAGCATTTTATGATATATTGGCCAATAAGATGGTTCACGTCTGTATAAAATGATTTTGTGATCTATGCTGGAATATATAATAAATGTTAATAATAATAGATTTACTTCCCCCATTTACACTTGTAGAGGTATGTAGACGGACGTTCACAGAGGTACACAATGGGAGGCTTTATAAGGTGAAATTATAATAGGCTTTATTGTGCCTTTTCCTTTTCATCAGGAAAGTATCCAAACACAGGGGGGGGGGAACAAAGCTTCTATCCACTTGGGAGTATTTCTAGTGAACTCCTATGCAATTAATTCACATCTCTGTTAGTTAAGCAATTCTCCCAACCCCAAACACATAGCATGCAATAAGCAGATAAAAGCAGTCTTTTAAGAATGAAAGTCTTATCTGTTAGCTGCTGTAGAATAAGCTTCTCTGCTCTACTGGAACCGCACCCATGCGTGCACAGAAAATATCAGCATCCAGGTTTAGAAGTCTTATATATAAAAAGTCTTATCTGTTCCTTGTGGTTTGGAGGGAAAATCTTCACTGTCCCTGCTTCAGCTCCCTTGTCTCCAGGGTTGGTCAGCATACAGGTTTAGAAGTTTTCCCTGTGTCTTGAAAGCAGCTCTGCTCTCTTTTGGCAGAGGTCAAGACAAGTGTGTGTCCAAGTTCAGCTCAGGTGTCAGCTAAAGAGTTCTCACTTCCTGTTTCAAAAGACAGGTTTTCTAAGCCATCTAATCAGGCAGGTGGTGTTTTGTTAATTGACTACCAGCAGTTAACCACCACACTGCTGGATTAGAGGCACATTACCTGAACAAGGATAAGTCCACTGTTACAAGGTACAATCTGGGTGAAAGGGATTTTGTGGTGGAATTATGTCTCGAGAGTATAAAAACATTCCACACTGGCTGCAGTCATGTTTTCTTCTGCAGTCCCTGAGTTCTGTACAATGTGGTCCAACAATGTGATGTTACCTGATGCTATCTTGTAACAGTGCGAGTACAGTGTAAGCCAACACCAAGAAATCATTTGGCAAAAAACCCACAAGCATAATGATAAGGAACACTTGTGAACATATTCACATGTTTCAGACAGGTCAGCAAACCAAGCCTTAAACTACAATATAATCACTTAGCATACAGCTAGCAAAAGATGCTTGGGGATATATTTACTGGCTAACTGATACTTATAGATTCCTTTTTATTTATTTTTCTTGACAAACTGAAAATGATCATTGTTATGAGCGCTTTCTCTTCAGAAGGTGTGTGTGTTCCATCCATCAGTAGTTTTATAACTTTTCCAGTCTATCTTCTTGTTATAGGAAGACCAATATATTGTTTTGCTGTACTACTTATAGACAGTAACTTAAATATTAGAACAAATGGAAATGAAATACAAGGGTTAAACTGGTCTACAAAATGCACGGCAGTACGCATCTACGTTTCAAATGTCATTTTCCAGTGGGTACTGTACATCTGTATGTATATTGATACATGATCTAAGAGCGTAAATTGAGTCTGTCATAATGATTACAAATTCAGAGGTGGTGGCTGTAGGCATTGATTATAGATATATATTGATAAGGCCTGTTTAGCCCAACATATTATAATAATCATACACGCACAGTTATGGCATGGCTCACGTCTACAACAATATGGGAAAATATGATGTACAATTTTAGTACAGATACATGACCCCATTTTACAATTTTAGCTAATTATTTGGGGAAAGGGCCTATTTTTCTTGAAAACTCTTAACTGAGTATTCTATGCATTTTATTAAAGGTACATTTCACTCTTCATAAAAATACATTCTCAGTTATCTTCTATGCTGTTATCTTCACAGAGACAGCATGCAAGAGCCGTCCCATGGACCTGGTGTTTATCATTGACAGTTCACGCAGTGTCCGCCTTGAGGAGTTTGAGAAGGTCAAGATCTTCCTCTCAGACATGATTGACACTATAGACACAGGCGAGCGGGCCACCCGTGTGGCTGTGGTAAATTATGCCAGCACTGTGAAGACCGAATTCTTTCTCAAGACCTACTTCAATAAAGCTGCAATGAAGCATGCAGTCTCCAAGATCGGCCCACTGTCTACAGGTACCATGACTGGACTGGCCATCCAGACTGCTCTTGAAGAGGCATTTACCGAGAAGTCTGGATCGCGCCATGCATCATTCAACATCCCTAAAGTGGCGATCATTGTCACAGATGGCAGACCTCAAGACAGGGTGCAGGATGTTGCGGCCAGAGCCCGTGCCTCGGGGATAGAGATCTACGCTGTTGGAGTGGATAGAGCTGATATTCAGTCTCTGAAGCTGATGGCCAGTGAGCCGCTGGATGATCATGTCTTCTATGTGGAGACCTATGGAGTAATTGAAAAGCTCACCTCTAAGTTCAGGGCGACTTTGTGTGGTAAGTTTTTATAGACACATAAGTACAATGTCCCATTTTTTTATATATACATGACTACTGACAGGATTACTGACCCATCTGAAAGCGCTGTTTAAATACAAAATGTAATGTAACATCAAATAGGTTATCAACATACCTTTTTTGTTGGGAAATGGTCCGTATCCTTGGACCTTCTGTCCTGTTAATAGCTTCCGTGAGAGAGAACCTTGTGCCACATTAGAATGAGGGGTAACTCTCTGACGAATGGAATTGAAACGTGATCATTTAGATTAGGTTAAGTAAGATTCTTTGAATATTGCAAATGTTTAATAAATATTCACAGATACAATGGAAGAACATCATTGTTTTGACAGGAGATGTCATTAGAGATACGTTTGAGCCCCTTAGCTTTGCAATGCATTGCCGGTCACTCTGGTGGCAACGGGGTTATCACCAATGTAGGCTAATTTACATTCTGACAGATGCAACAAGAAGGAAGGTTCCCGAGAACCTCTATGTTTATTAGTGTCCTTCCTTTACAGGTGAGGACATATGTGCGCTGGGAACACATGAATGTGAGCATACTTGTGTGGCGAATGCTGGATCCTACTACTGCAAGTGTCGTGAAGGATACACTTTAAATCAAGATAAGAAGACTTGTGCACGTAAGATTCCCGCACAGTGATTTACATTCATGTGTTCTATGAAACCAGGGAGGAACCGCGGGAGGTTACTAGGGTTCCTTGAGAATAATTTGCCAGTGGAGAATACTTTACTCCTCAAGATCCCAGCGGTTGTAATTTTGCCTTTTTTTTTTGTAAGTTCAGAATTCACTAAGTTACTAATTTTGTATAATATAGAAAGCTGTTATTTTATTTGAAAAATACAAGACCTAGCACAGCAATAACATTGTTACACAAAGGTTACGTAAGCACGGTTCTGAAAAATCACAATCAAATTTGAAAGAGAGCCGCAAGGCCACCATACATTTTTAAAGGGTTCCACAGTTCTTAAAATGATAGCGGAGAGGCGCATGCGTGACGGATTCGGGAATGGTGGTTTGATGAGCCGCTAGTACCCGGCGCATAAGTGAATTAAAACTACATAAAATGCTCCAAATTGCACAAGCAAAGTGCAGTCCCGACACCCCAATTTAGCCAGGATGACAACCCGATCGCAAAAAAGGAAGAACTCCCTAAATCTAAAGGCATACTTCCAAAGCGCAGAAATGGCGCGATCAGGGAGCGAGGCAGCTCCTGCATCCAGTGGAGAATACACTCTGCACGAGAGAGGAGTGACTGCCCCGAGAGGCAATTAGTCATTAAAGGGGGCATCACTAAATTATTCAACGGCCTAACGTCTTTCTTCCACGGAGAAATGAAGATACTGAGAAAAGACATTAACAGCATTGGTGATCGCACTGATGAACTGGAAAAAAAGATGGACGCCACCATAAAGGCACTACATAAGAACGAAAAAGAAACTGCTTACCTGAGAAAGAGGGATGAGGATATTCCAGAGCACATTCAAGACCATGTGTCAAAATGGCTGACCTCAATCCTCCAGGGGAAAACAGAGGCCGAGTTAATGTTGGATAGGTGCCATAGAACTCTGAGATCTAGGCCCATTGCAGAAAAAATCCCCAAGGGATATAATCCTGCATTTCAAATAAAGGAAGAGGTCTGCCAGATAACGCGAAATACCCCTTTCTGCACATTTGAGGGCATAAAATGCAGATTTTTCAGGACCTTTCTCCCATGACTTTAGGCAGAAGAAGAAATCTGGAAAACAAATAGGTAGCGCTATATCCCAATAGGCAGGCAGCCTGTGATATAACCCTGACCCCCAATCAGGTAATGAATAGGACAAAAAATTATATCTATGGCGCTCTGCACTAGTAATATGTATACCATATATATTATATAAATGACAATAAAATTATACAACCAGTGTCGTGGATTTTCTCCCTTTGGTATAGATGCTCCACACGTGGTGGGTAAACATGTAAGGAAAGAAAATCAAAACATAGTGTATTACTGTTAAACACACATACAAACATGCAACATGAGACAGACGCTGAGAACAACAGGTGACAAATTACAAACACATTTAATAAGGTATATCATTAAAAATACATAAAAATACATAAAAACATATATAAGGATCTGGTAGGACACTCCAACTCAAGTGGGGGTACCTGCTTACCGAATGTAAGAAGGTTTCAGGCAGTGGATATATTAAAAGAGTATCCCCTCTTGTGGATGGCTGCTGCTGTAGCGAACTCCTGGGCTCACATGTGTAGTCTCCTGCGTGGATAGTGCAGGCTCCTTCAGCCCGTGGCATCCGCCTCCGTCCGCAGTGGACACGTGATGATGGCATGTAAGCTGGCAGCTGTAGACACCTCCTGCCTGGCCGCTGAAAGCGCGCCAACCGGAGCAGATTCAAATGCGGATGGATATGCGCCAAGAAACAGCAGCCCGCGGGTAGCAGCTATCGATTCCAAGGGGGACAGTGATCACCACTGAGTGTGGAGGACCTCACAGAACCACCCTACGCGTTTTGAAAGTAAACTTTCTTCCTCAGAGGTAAATGTTTTGATTTTCTTTCCTTACATGTTTACCCACCACGTGTGGAGCATCTATACCAAAGGGAGAAAATCCACGACACTGGTTGTATAATTTTATTGTCATTTTATATAATATATATGGTATACATATTACTATTGCAGAGCGCCATAGATATAATTTTTTGTCCTAGAAGAAGAAATCTGCAAACTATTACTAAGATCCTCAGAGACAAGGGAGTGCGGTATCACTAGGTCTTTCCCTTCAGTTTGTTGGTAATAAAGAATGGGAGAGCATTTTCAATTAAAGAGTTGGAGGAGGGAGAAGAATTCCTAAAAAAAAAATTGGGAATTGAAGGAGCTTTCACTTACCCCGCTGAAGAGAGGTCTGTTCCCGAGCAGTCTTGGACAAACGTGAGAAACTCTACACATGGAGGAAGGGAAATGGCTGCCAATTGAAGCCAATTAAGCAATTATAGGTACAAGGCTACATTAAAGTTACAAGAAGTTAGAGACTTAAAGGGGCATCACATTCAGTTCAGTTATTTGTCAGGGGCGTTCTACATACAAAAGGTCCAGTCCTGGTTTTCATGGTCAAGTTGGAGAGGTTTGTGGTGGAGTGGGCAGCGGCAATGGAGGTGGAAGGATCAGAAAAGGAGGAGACGGCTGGCAGAGTGCTGTGGAGGAGTGCCGGGAGGATGGTAGGCAGCTACATGGAAGGGAGCGGTGAGTGTGGCTTTCCCCCACACGGCATCACAGGATGCGGAGAGAAAGCGGAGGGATACCGGCACATCGGCGCACACAGAGCAGTTCGGAATGAGACTGGGGAAAACGGACAGTGGAACCAGGCCTAGGAGACACGACAGATCACCCAGAGCTTTGTACCAGTTACGGGGCCCCTCTCCAGTCCGGTGAGTGGGGTGATAGTGGGCCTCTCCTCCGACCTTGGTGGTGGTACGCACATTACGTTGCCGGGAGGAGGGCGGGGGAGGATCAACAGAGGAGTGGTGGGGAGGGGAGTTAAAACCGGAGAGAGGAGAATAGCAAGGGGAACCGAAGAAGATATAGATCCAGGTGGCTAACAGGAAACGGGACGAGGAACAGGGAGTAAGACATAAAACCTGACACTCTGAGATCAGGAAGAGGAGCCGATATGAGGCCAGACTGATGAAGGGGATAAGATAGGCCTGGACTGGAAAAGGGGTCAGGTTCTGCTTTTTGGGATTGGGAGAAATCGGGGAGGACTTGGGGATCAATGGAGACTGCAAAGCAGGGAGAAGCGGACTGGAGGGTAGAGATCCATGAAATGTACTGTGCTGTTATATTTGTGACATATTCCTTTTGTTATGTGGTTATGGGGTTATGAAGTTGAAAGGTGTCGGTTAAAATCTTATAGTCATAAGATATAATTAGAGCCAAGGTATTGGGAACATTTAGATCCTTCTACTAGTAACATTTTAATCAGCTTGTAGAATAGACAATGGGAAGGAGAAGGCGTAAGCTACATAGGGAATCCTAGTAGAAGCTTACAGGGTGATATGGTATGGTATTTTGGGTGGCTATATAAGATGAGCTAGGTATAGGTAAGAAAAGCTCGTGAAGAAGTTAGTGAGATTGGGATGAGGGCTAAAAATTAAATATATATATATAGTGATGGCTGGTCCAGTTATCTCTCTACCTTCCCTGTCATGTACTGTAAGTTCTAGTAAGACACAGACAGTGACAGGCTGTCCTATGGGGTTTTCCCCTCCTCATGCTGACTCCCTGAGTGACAGAGTGGTGGTGCATATATTGGGCCCTCCTTCTTTGAGCTACAGGAAGGAAGTGCCTAAATTATAGTATGAAGTTCAGCCCTTATGGGTGGGTCCTTCAGTTAGTGATAGGGGTTCCAGACTATCCCTTCATGGGGTAGGAGCTCCAAGCTCTCCTCCCAGCTGGGAGTGAGACATGTGCTCAGTCCCTCATGGGCTGAATCACTAACCTAATCCAGGGAGGCCTCACCTTTATCTAGAAGCCAGGAATTATTTTACCAACTGGAGCATATGCTGACACAACACCAGCAGTGGCTGCTGTAATAAAGACTATCCTCATTTATACTTCTGGCTCCGCGGCAGTCTGTGTGGAAGGAGGTATTAAAAGTAACGACTGCCATAGCGGGGACCGACTTCAGCCTTGCTGAAGCCACCTACAGGTGCACCGACAAGTATTTGAAAACTTGCCTTGGAAAATCTGGGGCTATCACCAACAAGACCCAGGTACATGCTGGGTACATGCTGCAACATTTCAGTGACATTTCTGCAGAAAGACTAATGGCCCATCGGATTAACACAGCAGTGGTCCCTGGCAGTCCCATTCAGTTTTTGCTGCTACAAGCTATTGAATCATAGGGTATACTTAGTTTTTCACACATGGCTTCTCCATTTTGGCTTTATTTTTGTTAAATAAATCATGACGGTGTAATATGTCATGTGTTGTTGTTCATCTGAGGTTGTATTTACCTAATTTTAAGACCTGCTAAGGAAAAGGTGATTGTTATTATGTCCTGATATGTAAAACCATAGAATTCAAAGAGGGTGTACTTTCATTTTCACACAACTGTATGTATGTATGTGTATACACAAAAAAGAAAGAAATCCCAGATAAAGCACTCTGATCACGAAAAAGTATGAATATTAGTACAAAAGGGTTTATTAATCATGGACCAGAAAAACACATGAAACACAGTAAAAAGACATACATATAAAAACAATACCAGACGAGGAAGACACAGTCAAAACTCAAATCCCAAACAAATGCTAAATGTACAGAACCTCTAAAATGGATGCCCAGATGACAAAGAAAAAGGGGCAGAGGAGGAGGATCTAAGCAAAGACAGAGGGAATCAGAAGATCCCACTGAATTTGATGACCGGCCAGTCCCCAAAAATAACCATTAAGGGAAACAGGTATTTCAAACATAAGCTGGAAAACATATGTTATAATATAAATATATATGTGCCAGCAAAGAAAACCTAATATGAAGACATTCTTAAATAAAAAAGAAATGTCCAACAAAAAATGAAATTTGGACAAAGCAAAAAGGATATTATAAGATGAAAAATAATAAACATATGAGGGCAGACAGGGCCACACAAAGGGTAATAAAAGCACGATAGATATGTATATACATGTGCTTCCCTATAATGAAGCGTGACAAGCTAACTGCCCACACACAGGGATAGGAGAAACATGAATCCACACACATGCAGCATGAATCCCACATAGATAGCTAAATAATGCTGTTAAATGAGAAAATGTTGGGTAAACCAGGATTGGTGGAATTTGGCAAAGGGAAGCGTAGACCAGAGGACACCTCCCACGCATGTAGGGGATGTGCTGATAGCAAAACCGTGAAAAACGGAAGACAGTCATGGGTATGCTGAGAGTAAATCAGAGGTAATATCACCATGTAAATGTCCCGCGCCTCTGCTCAAGGCATCCGTCGGTCATCCATAATAGGGCCACGAAAAGGTTAAAACCAGCAAACCACCATCACCGTCCTGGACAAGCTATATAGCTGGTGTGAGGAGAAAGGAAGGCTGGAGTCAGCCGTGCGACTACATGCCCCTTTATATACTTTTCACTGTCGGGAAGCTTATTTAGAGCCCTATTATTTTTTATGTCCACTTTTTTCAAGGCACATTTTTTTTTTTTTTTTTCAACTTCAAAATTTTTATTGGGTTTCACATCAAAAACATTATGCCACATCCCATTGTAAACGATTTGAAACCCCCCGAGGTTTACCCTTTTCCTTCTCACTATCGAGGGTAAAGTCACTCAAGAGCAACGAGGGACTAACAACATACACTCACAAGACTAGACAAACCTGACTTACTGGACCAGAGACTAGACAACAGAGGAAAAAACACCAAAGGGGGGAAAAGGAGAGGAGGGGGGAGGGGGGAAGGGAATGGACTGCCACCCTGTTCTTTGGTAGTGGAAGATCTGCTGTCGGTCCGTAAGGCGTCCTTCTCCGTGGCTCCTGACGACTCCACCTATTGGTTCCAATTCGAATAGTCGGGGGGGGGGATCCTACCTGTCATGTGCCTATGTTATAGTATGTTCCGCTCCGTCACCAGAGAACGCACTTGTGTGTATTATAGCAAAATCGTGCTGGCATCTACCCCGGGGATGTCGGATTGGGTGAGCCATGGCTCCCATACTTTTAAAAAATTTCGGCCAGAGTCATTGACCCAGCTAGTCAACTGTTCCATCTGGCAGACTTGCCACAATCTGTTTCGAATTTTAGAAATGACTGGAAGATCTTGCTGTATCCACAATGCTGCTATCTCGCACCGTGTGGCTGTGGCCATATGTGCCACCAGTTTGTGTGCCGTTTTCGACAGCCCCTGAGCCCGCCTGCCCAGTAAGAACAGCCACGGGTCCAGGGGGACCTCTAAATCGAGGATACTTTGTGTCCAAGCTCTAATGCTCTCCCAAATCGGAAGTACCTTCGGGCAGGACCACAGCATGTGGACTAGGTCTGCTGTTTCCCCGCACTGTTTTGGGCAGAGCGGGGAATAACCGACGACAAATTTAGATAAACGTAATGGGGTATGATACCAGCGCATCATGACCTTATATGCGTTCTCTTTTAACGTAGAGCATATGGAGCTTTTGGCTGCCGCCTGTAGGATCCACTCCCAGTCTTTGTCCTCTAAAGTCTCCCCTAGGTCTGTCTCCCATTTAGTCATGTAGTTCAGTTTGTCGGCGTCAAGTCCACTTGGGCAGATCACTTCCCGGTATAATCTAGAGGTGAGTCCCCGTGTGTCCGTGGCTCTAGAACACAGCTGCTCGAAATTGGTCCTGGCTGGTCTAATTGGAAATTCATTATAGAATGCTCTTATCTGAAGGTAGCGGAATAATTCAGTGTTTGGAAGGCCTTTTTCTGATTTGACGTGTTTGAATGTTTTAATATACTGAGGCCCCTTCAGATTCATTAATCGCTTATATCCCGACTGTATCCAAATTTTAAAGTGCCGCTCTCCGGCCATCCCCGGGGCGAAATCTGGGTTATCGAATAGCGGGGTCATCAAGGAGTGTTTTGTCGTTAGTTTATGTTTAAATTTGGAACTCCTCCACACCGCCAGAGAGTTCACCATGGTCCGTAGCAGCATCCCCACCGTGTTGTCGCAGCGTTTTGGCAGCCAAATTAAATTATACAGCTCAATTGGAGCACAGCAGGTTTTCTCCAGTGCCACCCATCTCCGCAGGGACGGGTCCAGGTGCCACTGGACGATCTGACCCAATCTAGCTGCTTTGTAATATGCCATCAAACAAGGTACCGCTAGTCCTCCTCTAATCGTGGGTCTAGTTAATATACTCTTAGCAATTCTTGGACTCTTCTTGTGCCAAATGAATTTCATGATCTTTGACTGTAAGGCGAGGATATCTGCCCGCACCAATGGTATTGGCAGGGCCTGGAACAGGTAAAGCACCCTTGGCAGAAGATTCATCTTAATGCTATGAATTCTTCCAAACCAAGAAATTCCAAACCCCGCCCACACCCTCATATCCTCCCTTAAAGCTTGAAATAATTTGGGATAATTAGCTTTGTATAATGAGTCATATGTCTTGGTAATTTGGATACCTAAGTATTTGATTGAGGAGGCTTGCCATTTAAAGTTAAAATTTAGTTCGATTAATTTCTCCATTGGGCGCGGGAGACTAATATTTAGGGCTTCAGACTTTGTCTGGTTAATTTTAAACCCGGAGATGAGGCTAAACGCACCCAGAATCTCAAAGACATTGGGCAGGGAAGTGAGCGGTCTCGACAGGGTCAGTATAACGTCATCAGCGTATAATGCCACTTTGTGGGGTTGGTCCCCTACGTCTATCCCTGTTATATCTGGGCTTAGGCGAATATGGGCCGCCAGGGGTTCTATACATAATGCAAATAGCAAAGGGGACAGGGGGCACCCCTGTCGCGTCCCGCTACAGATGTTGAATTGCTCCGATGGGAAGCCCTGGTGGCGCACCCTAGCTGTGGGGCCTTTATACAGGGCTAAGATGGCTTCTAGGAGGCGTCCCTCGAACCCAAACGCTCCTAGTACTGCCCTCAGATAGGACCAGTCAATCCTATCGAAGGGCATAGACGGGATATTCTTTCTATTGGCCAGATCGATCAAATCAATGATCCGTCTTGTGTTGTCTGCCGCCTGCCTTCCTCCAATAAATCCCACCTGATCCGGATGGATTAGCCCAGGCAGGACAATGCCCACCCTGTTAGCTATGAGTTTAGAAAATATTTTCACATCGGAATTGATCAGGGATATGGGCCGGTAGCTCTTACAGTCTACCGGGTCCTTGCCAGGCTTATGGATCAGGGAGATTGAGGCCTGGAGCATCTGGGATGGAAAGGCGCCCCCCGCTAAGATCTCGTTAAATAGTTTTAATAGTTGTGGCGCTAATATTTTAAGGTATTTTTTGTAATATAAATTTGAAAAACCATCTGGTCCCGGAGCTTTAGCTGGCTTAAGGGCCTTTATAACCTCTGATAGTTCTTCGAACGTAAAGTCACCCTGTAGTGCCTCCTTTTCTGCCCTGCTCAATTTGGGAAGGCGCGCCTCTTTTAGGAATTTCTGGGTTTTTTCCTCTATTTTCTGTGTGTGGCTGACCTTATCTCCATCATAGAGAACTTCGTAGAATTTTTTTAATTCCTCAACAATTCTTCTGGGATCGGAGGTAAGGTCCCCCCCCTTGGTGCGGATAGAGGAAATACTATAATTAGGGAGTTTGTTACGTAATTTATTGGCAAGTAAGGTATCTGGTTTGTTGGCTTTGTCGTAAAACTTACGCTTGGACCATGCCAACTCCCTCTCGGCTCTGAAGTTTAGCAACAAATTGAGTTTAGTTTTGGTGTTAGAGAGTTCCTTTAGGGTAGCGCTCTGTTTATTTAGACTATGACATGCGGAGAGGTGTGCTAGTCTCCCTCGCAGGTCTTTTATCTGGGACTCCTTAGCTCGTTTGGATTGTGCTGCTAAATTCATTAGGAAACCCCTCATGGTTGCCTTATGGGCTTCCCAGAGTTTAGAGTGGGAAGATACACTCCCCGTGTTGATATCAAAATATTCCTTGATTTTATCTCCTATCGCCCGCTCCGATATTGGGTTTTTTAACAGCAGCTCGTTTAATTTCCAGTTCGTCCCCGGTCTGTCCAGAGGCTGCAGAGCACACCGCAGCTCAATCGGTGCATGGTCCGACCATGAAATATCATGGATCCCAGTATGGGTGACCATGGGGACCGCTTTCTTAGATACCAGGAAGTAATCTATCCTACTGTATCTGTTGTGGGGGTGTGAGTAAAAAGTGTATGTTCTCTCCGTGGGATGTTTTTCCCTCCAAATGTCAAGTAAGTGACAATCGTGTAGCCCTTGAAGTATGGTTAGTACGTCCTGTTTCTGTGGTAAGTTAGTCCCCGTGCATCTGTCCAGGTCTGGGTCTAGGGTGCGGTTCATGTCGCCAGCGAGGAATATACAACCTATTGCCACTTTGTGTAGTTTATTGAAAAATGCCGTAAAGAATTGCGGGGCCTGTTCGCAGGGGGCGTATATTGAGCTTAATGTGACCTCCTTGTTATTAATTGTGCCTGTGACTATAACATATCTTCCGTCTGAATCTTTATATGATTTAACCACTTGGAAGGGCACTCTTCGATGCACTAATATAGCTACCCCCCTTTTCTTTACTGTCGCCGAGGACATAAAAATGGTCCTATAGTGTCTGTCCAGGTATTTGGGATGGTTAGATTTAGAGAAATGAGTTTCCTGGACAAACACTATATCCGCCCTTCTACGTATATAGTCCCGGAAGGCAATTCTACGCTTTATTGGGTTATTAAATCCCTTGACATTATGGGAAATGAGGGTCAGATCGTTACTCATCTCGGGGTTGAATAGAACCTGCAACATGGGACAGTAGTGTTGTGTGCTTCGCCGATAGCCTTGACCGAAGTACGACAGTCTCCTTCCTGTGGTGCTCGCGCTGATCCTCGAATGGTGGGTCCTGTGGGTTGGGGGGAGACAGCAGGAAAACATGGGGGGTGACACACATATAACAATAAACATTTAATGACCTCCGAGCTGTGGCCCTGCCAACTTGGCTCAGAGTCCAATGCCTTTGGGGATTGGGCCCCTGCCCCGGGACTCCGTCTGATGACACTTCGCCTCTTAATCCCCCTCCCTCCCAAAGGACTTCGCTGGGACTACCCCCTCCCAGCCCCTGGCCCATGTGGACCGCAGAGCAGGCTGAGATCCCTCAGCTCCCACCCCGCTCCTATATCAACGGTCTAACCTTAACCTTTATATCCTATATCTACTAACACCTATGTTTGATGTTATCCCGGGCACCTGTTTCCGCTGCACTAGTCCCCATTCTATGCTTCCATATTCACTTGGGTGGCCTCATCCCCTTACCCTCATCCTAGTATACCTTCTATGGTGTGCTCTCTGTCTATTCATTATGCCTTCCCCTCTTCTAACTTGCTTGACCCGCTTAACCTGCTCAACTCACTTCTACTTTCTATTACTTACTCTTTACTTTCCGTAACATACACACTCCTCTTTGTACCCTCGCTTTTGCCTTCGTCTCTTATCTCCTCTACTCCCCTTATCCTCCTACACCTTACCTCTCTCTTTCCTGCAACTTCCCTTTGTCCTCCAACTATTATCACTTCCCTTTCGCCTTCTCATTACTTACTTATACCTACTGCTCTAGCCCTTCAGCTTGCCTCCTTTTGCCCCAGTCTTAGGGGTTACCTCCCCTCCTCCTATACTCTGCCCTTGTCACCATCCTCAACCTTATAGGCCCTCTGTCTTTTACTAACTACTTGCCCCCTACCCGCCTCCTACAGCCTCTACATCCTCTTTTCTTTCTGAGGAGTGGGGATAGGGTCACGTTCTCTCCGCTGCCGTGCTCTGCTGCCTTTCTGTCTATAGCCGCGGCGCGTAAGTATGTTTGAATATCCCGCTGCTCCGGGCCTCTCGTGTGACGCTTGTCACTTCCTCGCGATATCCAGATCGTTCCTTTGCCACCTGCAAGATGGCCGCTCGCTCCTTTCCGGTTTCAGCGCCCGAACATCCGGCCGCCGCCATTTTGGAATCGTCGCTCGACCTGGACGGATGTGTGTGATCTCTCTTCCTGGCTGATGGTAGTTTCCTGCTCCTGCGTTCCAGGCTGGATGCTTCTCCTGCCTCGTGTACGTCGCCATCTTTGGGCCTTCAACCGTCCTTGCCCAGGTAAGTGCAGAGTCTCTTTCAGGTGGGCAAACGAGGCTTTTTTTGTTTTTCTCCTACCGGAGGGGATCTTGATGCGAATACCTGATCAGTAACGGGGACACATGCCTGGAATATAGAACCAGGTGAATTTAACTGGGAACTGATAAACTTGGTACCCTAACAACTTGGGATAAACTGAACCATATCTTTGGTGAGGTTCAACTTCTGGAACGTGGAGGTCGGGGAGACTGACCCGCCATTGCCCAGCTGGGACCTGGGGTTTCCTCCACCTCCTCCGGTGCCGCTGGTGCCCCTTTGAGCCCCAACTTTTGGAGGAAAGCCTCTCCCTCTCCCAACACTTTCATGTAGTGGGCTCTTCCATTTTTACTGACGGACAGCCCGAATGGAAATGTCCATCTGTAGCGAACATTGTGGTCTCTCAACACCTTAGTGATTGGTGTAAGGGCCCTTCGGCGCAGCAAAGTCAGGGGGGACAGGTCTTGGAAGATAAGTAGCTTTACCCCCTCGAATTCCACCGACGGTGTCTCCCGGGCTCTCCGTAAGATAGCCTCCCTGGTCTTATAATAATGCAGACGTGCAATAATGTCGCGCGGCTGCTCAGACTGCATGGGCATCGTTCTCAGGGCCCTGTGGCAGCGGTCCATTTCTAGCCGCTCTTTGGGGACGTCTGGCAGCAGTTCTCCCAGCCATCTCAACACTAATTCCTCACATTCCCCTGCATCTTCGGGGACCCCCCGGATCCTGATATTATTCCGCCTCTCGCGGTTCTCAGCGTCCTCTTGTTTTTCCTGCAGGTCGGTGATTTGAGTCAGCATCTCCGTTACTTTTTTAGTGTTACGTTTGGCGGCCGTGGATGTTACATCTAGCTGGGTCTCCAATTGTCCTGTGCGCTCCCCCAGGCTCCCAATCTCCCTCCCCATCTCTTTTATTTCTGCCTGAAGGAGGTTTTTGAGATCTGTATAGAGGCGATTGAAATCGCAGAGCCGAACTGGCTGGTGTTCTGGATTTGCTCCGTCCTCCATCTCTCCCTCCCGTTCTGAATCAGAGCCCTGATTCGAGCTTGGCGCCATTACTGCCTCAGCCGCGCTGTTTCTGGTGCTGGGGAAATACTGCGGGAGCCCCTTTGATTTCGGGGTTTTGGCTTGTCGCTTCGCCATCTCGGTGGGTTAGCAGAGTGTTAGAAGATAATGTCCCGTTTTTTCTCAAAAAATAAAGGTTGTTTTATGTCATTGGATTCTGAGCGGGGCACAGAGCAATGGGATCACGCATCCATTCTCTCTGCCATCGCACATGCGCCTAAGGCACATTTTTTAAAGATAATTTTGCACTCTTTTTCCCCAATTGTTTAGTAGCAAACATTTTTACAAATGTGCAATGGTAATCTCAGACGCTAAAGATTAGGCTTTGACATACTGTATGTAGAAAGCACCTACATTTTCTAAGTTTACCTCTAAAAATACAGATGTAGCCAACATTATTGCAATTATAGATGTGAGTTTCGCGTCATGTTTGTCGCACTCGTGCGTGAAATTGTGCGTTAGCACATAGTGTTAATGGTGTACCGTAGAGTGTGACTTAAATTGCTTAATCACTTTCAGTCACCAGGTGGCGCTGTGAGTGAACTGCAGTGTGCATGTGTTGGATTATTAATTTCAGCCACCATGTAGTCCGTTCAGCATGTGACGTCACTTGTCCATACAGCAGGAGAAAAGCACTGGATGAAAAAGCACGTTTTCTACGCATGCGCTTTATGATGTCAGTAGCAGCAACCAAGTACAAGAATGTATAGAATTGTTCAGTGGTTGTATGATGTAACATAAACACAGTCAATGTATTTTTTTTTGTACTGTATGTTTACCCTATTAAACATTGTAATACAATAAATATATCTAATGGATATGAAAAAGAACAGCATACAGTACTGCACAGTTTCCAAGCAAGCTCGCGCTTGCTGAAACCCCTATCCAATCAGGGAAACTACCGGATGCTTGACAGGCGAGTTACTGACCTTGCCCAGCCAATCATAACGGATTTAGAAAAAGGCAAGAAATACAGTGGCACTGGTGTTAATATCGAGGAAAGTTTTAGGGTTTGTTTAATTGTGCTACAGTATAAGTCTGATCTTTTTAAACGTTTTAAAATATTTTTAAATGCCTGTGTGATTTTTATGTCCAAAGTTAATGTGATTGTGTAATCTTTAAACCCAGCCCTTCCTTCGTTTCCCCATACAGTGATTACTATTTGGTGGGGAGAAGGTGGTTGTGGTGATTACTTTTCCACTGAAGCACACTCTCTTACTGTCAAAGATCAATAAAAGGAAACACTGCACTGTACGTTTTTCTT
This sequence comes from Ascaphus truei, assembly GCF_040206685.1. Lineage (NCBI taxonomy): Eukaryota > Metazoa > Chordata > Amphibia > Anura > Ascaphidae > Ascaphus > Ascaphus truei. Next base: position 377,120,352 of record NC_134486.1, on the reverse strand, counting down.
GTTAAATACTGTAAGATTGAACTTTATTAAACCGAAGCAACATTTACTTTGTATTAACTTTGCTATAAATACTATTTGAAACAAAAGAAAATGAACTTTGAAAGGTCAATTAAAATCTTGCTCTCCAGATGCTAGATCAGGGTGTATATAGAAGTGCCTTGAGAGTGTCTTTAACTTATTTAGAGACCTGTGGTGTGAGTCTGTTTTGTGGCTATGTGAGGGAAACAATTTATTTCCCGAGATTAAAAAGCAGGGCTCTTTTTCCCCTAAAGCTGTCAAAATTCATATGAGGAGTGCACGTTTTATACAGTTCATAGGGGACGTGTTCTTGAAACAGGAGCTGGGCAAAACGGTGGACCTCCCCTTGACTTTGCTGTTGTAGATAGTTTACAGGTAGCTGGTCATTTTACCGGATTGCCAAGGGGATGTCAGCCAAAGGTTCACCCAGGGACAAGATGTTCCGTTCTGACTCAGCACCTCTGTTTAGTGTGCTGTGGCCCATGGGTAGACTCTGTGTTGAAGAGCTTGTTGAAAAGCTGGTACAGTCACTGTTCACCGCCCCTGTTTCTATATGAGGTGGTCACTAGAACACATTACTCCAAATCCTCAAACTGTACAGGGCAGTCACAGTGATACTGTGCAGGTCTCTGCAATTGTTTTCTGCTGAGGTGGGTACTAGGACTTTTGGCCAATACAAACACAACACACACACACACACACATATATATATATATATATATATATATATATATATATATATATATATATATATATATATATTGAGATGTCCACACCACGTTGCAATCTCTTTTAGTCCCAAATAAGGCTAAGCAGGGGTTTATTTAGAGGGATTAAATAAACAACGGGCCCACCGTCCCTTTAAGAAAAATAAAATAATAAAATAAAATCCTATTTCCATTAGGAAAGCTAACTACACATTCAGCTCCAACCCTTACTAACCCAGGTGGATAGCTAAGCTCATTCCACCCCAAACAGATATTATTGCTGAGCATATAAAGTCTCTGTATACAGCAAAGAAGAGTTTGGCTTATCTTTAAATCCAGGTGTTGGTGCAGACGTCCCTGCTTCAGCACAGCTCTCTCTCGGCAGTGTCTCTCACTCTTTATCAGCTTCTTTTAACCAGTTTCCGTTAGCTGGGGAGCTCCTCTGTCTCCCCCCCTTCTCTGGGGAAAAACAGTCTCACTGTGCCTTGCAGCTTCCAGCCTTTTAAAGCACTTCCTGACTATTCAGAGCAGGTTGATTAGCTTCATTAGTTACCACCTAAACAGCCATTCCAAGGAGGATTAACTCTCTGTACTGCAAAAGTCCTATAGCTGCTCTATTCAGCCCCTAGAGGACAGCGATGGCACACACACACACACACATATATATATATATATATATATATATATATATATAAATGTAAATACAACTGTATGCTCATCTGCATATCTTAGGCAGGTCTGCAACCCCACCTTTCACCATTATCACCCAGCACACAGCACTTCCACTGCAGCAAGGGATTCTGGGAAATGACATGCAAATGAGCACACAGTGCCACTTTTTGCTTCAAAAACCATTTTTAACATGGTTCCCTATAGGCTTAAGCTTGCTGCATGGTCACAGCTTTGAGCACAGCCAGGGTTAAGGTGCATACCCAGAAAACCCACCCACAGACCTTAATGGGTCTCATCAGTGTGGGGTTGGTTAACTGGGTATGCAAAGAAGCTTTATATATATACATTTATATATATATCAATGAACAAAAAAATAGAAGGAGCACACAAAAGATTTTGGTAGTGTCAAAAGACTTCCAAGTGTATTAGTACATCAGAGCATAACAAGGTAACGTTTCTGGACAAAGAGTCCCTTCCTCAGACCAAACACCTCCATATATATATATATTGCAGAATAAATGGGTTCTTCAGTATTAGGTGATACCTTTTTTATTTGGACAAACAATGTATGTCATAGGACAAGCTTTCGAGTGTTTTCCTCTCTTCCTCAGGTCAGCAATACTGATATACAAAGGTTTCTATGACTTAGACAGAGATTGGAATAAAAAATAAAAAAAGTAAGAATGTAGAACAGAGAGATGTATATATTAGGTGGGGTGAGGAAGGCACTGAGTACACTTATGTTATAGATATGTTTTAACCCATTTGCTTAGCAATGTATTGCTGGCCCCTGACAGCAAAGGGGTTATCACTAATGTACAGTAGCTTACTTTATACTATAACCGATATAACTAGAAGAAATGTCCCATGTACTTTACGTTTGTTATTCTTCTTCCTTTACAGGTCTGGACATATGTGCGCTGGGAAAACATGAATGTGAGCATACGTGTGTGGCAAATGCTGGATCCTACTACTGCAGGTGTCGTGGAGGATACACTTTAAATCAAGATAGGAAGACTTGTGCACGTAAGATTCCCGCTCAGTGATTTGGAACCCCTGTTTTATAAAACCCCAACCTTCCACAGGAGGTTACTAGGGGTTCTCAGAGAATAATGTGTCAGTGGTGAATACTTTGCTACTCAAGATCCAATTATTGTATTTTTTACCATTTTCTTTATGTATATACAGATGTAGCAGACATTATTTAATAGAAGTGCTATTGAAAACAATGGTTAAAGAGCTAATACACGTTATTTATTGTATTATTTCGTGAATTAACTTGTGTTAACCGTGGTAATAACATTTGCTATATCTGTATATAAAATATTTATTTTATATTTACGGTAAATTTACAGTACAACTTTATCTATATCCCCATCTGACCTGTCTCGTCTCTAATACTATACCAGTCAATCAGTTCCAGTTGGGTTAACGTCCTTACCTGTTGGTGGAATCTCTGTGCTCGCATAAATAACCATCTCACCTTTCACTACTCTCTCTAGTAGTATATCAGTCAATTAATTCCATTTTGGGTTAACACACTTAGGTTATTTGTTGGTTATTTATATATCATCCTCATCATCTTCAACCCTTGTCGATCCACTGCTGGATGAAGGCCTCCCCAATGATCTTCCAGGTACTATGGTTGTAAGCCTTTTTTCTCTATGTTGCTCAAAAAAACTTCCCAATTTCATTCTGCCATCTTGCTTTTTGTCGTCTTCTGATATTCGTTGAATCCAGTCAAGTACCATATTTGTCCAACAATGGTAATTTCTTCTTGTGATATGTCCTGTCCTCTGCCCTTTTCATTTCTTCACCATTGTGATGTCACAGACTTTTGTTTTCTTCTGAACTTATTTATTCTTTTTCTTATCTCTTCCAGTGATACACAGCCTACAGATGTAGCTGACGTTATGACCCCAGTATCATGGAATAATGCAATAAATAATGTGTTAAATATCACTTGCGTTAATGAGATAACACACACTTTACCATTGTTGTCAATCGCACGGGTGGTAAAACTTGAGGTAATAAAGCAGTAGCTTTAATGCATAGCGTTACCGGGAGTAATAATAACGTCTGCTACTGTATATCTGTAAATATCATCATCTTTCTTAGAGTTGTCGAAACCTTCTAAATTATCTTTGTATTGAGGATTCAAGTTTCACATCCATATGTGAATGTCACATCCATATGGTGAAGGCAGAATACACTGGTCACTTTTCTTTTAAGGTACAGTGTAAGGTTACCTTGCAAAATGGTCTTGTGTATTCCACGTGCTCCATCCCTTCTTCATTATCGAATTGATTTCATTAGAAAGGTTGCCATCCATTGATACTTGTTAGCCAAGGTAGACATAGTGTTCAACTTCTTCTTGCTGCATTCCATTTAGTTTGATCTTTGTAGATGTGACAGGGCCTTTACCCATGTCTAAATAGGGATCCAAATAGAAAGCCTGTATTTGGTGGAGGAGTCCAGCAGGGTGCTGGTTAATTTTAGCAACAGACAAATAGACAGTCTCCACCTTGCTCATCAGTCAGGTAGAAAAGACTCCTGCTTAAACTGCAGAGGATCTCTCTAGCACAGGGGAGGTGCATGATGCCAGAGAGATCCCAAGGAACCAGACCCTCAATTCCAGGACATAGTGGCCCCTGGAACCCACCAGAGGGTGCACCCCATGGACACCAACCCAGAACTAGACTTATGTAAAGAGCCCCTGATAAAAAGGTATGTCTTTGGACTTTGGGTCAGATGTTGGTAAGAGGCCTATCCTCCCAGCCCTGCAGATAGGGAAGTATGAGTTGGCCCTTCAAAGGGATAGGCTGTTTATTTATAAGCTGCCTTAAAGCTCTGTTGTTTTGAAGCTACGGACTACATAAAAGCCAATGTTGATTTCCCCCAAATCTATGTCTCCCTGGTTATACTTCTGCACTCGTCTCCTACAGTAGAGCTGACACATTTGTTGAACATCACATTTGTCTTGCTGAGATTGATATGGATGCCCACCTTCTTACTTGCTTCGGTGAGATCTCTGATTTGTTGCTGGAGGTTTTTTATAACTTGTGGCAAAAATAACAATGTTGTCTGCAAAATGTAAGTGACTCCCAGTTGATTGATTCCTTTTTCTTCTCATTTCAATATCTTGAACATTTCTTTAAGTGTTGCTCTAAAAAGCTGTGGTGACATGGGCACAAACAGTAGGGAGGACAGGCAGGACAAGTCCCCCCAACGTTTAGGCAATCTCCAATGCCCCCCCCCCCTCCAACTTTTATCCCTGTTGCCGGCAGCTGACAATTCTCAGTACAGCTACAGAGCACATGGGAGCAGTCAGCTGTGACCCAGAGCTGTGAGAGAAGGGAGGGGTGAGCAGTAGCAGCACGAAGGGGGCTTCTCCTGTGAGAATCTGGAGGAACAAAGATGGTCATGTCTTTGGCCTGGAGGAAGAAGGACGGAGATCTTTCCTGGGTATTACCCAAAGAGATAGGAAAAAGAATGAATGGGTTTGAAACCAACCAAAAGTCTGTGGGATCATCACAAGGATGAAGAAATTAAAATGGCAGTGGGTTGCACATATCAAAAGAAGAAATTATTGTTGTTGGATAAAGATGATACTCGACTAGATTTCAAGAGAGATTAAAAGACCAAGACGACAACCAAAAGTAAGATGGGAGGATGAAATAAGAAATTGTGTTGAAGAGGCTTGCAACTGCAGTACCTGAAAGATACTTGGGGAGGCGTTCATCCAGCAGTGGATTGACAAGGGTTGATGATGATTATATACATAAATATAAATATATATATATTATATATACACATGCATACATACACATACATACATACACACAAAATGCACACACAAGGTAATATGCCAAAAAGATGACGTTCCTGGTGCACGGTAAAGGGAGAGAGGTACAAATAGCAACAAATCCCCGAAGTGATCAAATATACCAGTACACACAACTGAAGAAAAAAAGCGATTTATTTGTCCATGATGCAGGCAAAAATCCCATGTGTACCTAAAGAGTTAAGTGGCCTACTATAACGACACCAAAAAAATAATACCGGGTTAGTTAGTTTAATATGTTATTATTGTGTAATCCAAAGAGTGGAATATAAGGGAATTTATTAGCAGCAGGTACAGCAGAATTTTGGAAACCCCATAAAACACGAGTCAAACTAACTCAAACAAGTTGCATTAGTAATTGCTGAATCGTTGTTTATATTATTATTATAGTGTCCTTGACAATATATAAGACTTGTCAGTGTGCTGTGGCAGGGCAGCTAAGCTTAGTGTCTTTACTGTTTTGTTGTCCTCCCTTTCTCCCAATATGGATCAGTCTACTGAACAGAAGCATCTCTGTACTAACTGTGATAATAGTAAAATTAAGAAAGCACCACCCATGACAAAGGCCAAGAAGTCCAAAAATGAACCCCAAGAAGTAAAAAAATGATCTTTCAAGCTTGGGGGGAAAAGATGGCTTTGTTGTGAAAAAATGATACAATACACCACATGCCGTGGCAGGGAAAGAGTATATACAGGTATTAATAAAGTCATCTTCTTTCTCTGATGATATTAAGTGCAGCTCTGTCAGGTCCATGTAATCTACAGATTCAGAGTCCGAGACTGAAAGATCAACAAATGAGTACACTCAGACAGAGTAGAATAGGTGGTTCCTGCACCAGGGCCTTCATGGAAGTAACCTCAGGAGAGACTGACATGTCTGATGCTTTAAAGCAGCTTGTGTCCAACCCATCCTCTGTCCCTTTCCTACATTTCTGAAAAAGAAGAAATAATCTTCTTGATAATTGAAGGCGCTTCTGTTAAAGTTGATAATGCTTCTGCCAAAAGGGGAAAATCAGCCACCACATGCCATTAGCAAGCAAAGCATTACTGTGCCCTTCAAAAAGACAAACAAGTCCACCTCTACTGTTTGGAAAGTGTTCTACTGCCTTTGTTTAGCAAAAATAAGCAGAGGTAGGAAGAAAACCACCATAGCACTTCTTCCATGATACGCCACTCGCAGAAAAGTAATTCTCTCTCAGACCAACCCTGGTCTTCATGAGAAAGTCCATCAACTAGTGGAACTGGCATTGGTAGATACATTTTTATATTAATTAGAATCCTCAACACTAAAACATCAACAACCAAAAGCATTCCCTAAGTATTCTCTAGAATCCCAGGTGCTACTGTCGCTGAAGCGGAATCTTCTTGGTGAAGAGAAACTCTCAGCTCTCATCTCAATGTAACTACTCCATTGGTCATAAACTATTAACGACTGTCACAGTCTTTTAAAAGAGGTAGAACAAATGATTTCAAACACCCTGTTGCACAGCAGATCACTAGAGACATGGCTGCTATGAGAGCATTGGATCTGTGTTCTATATCTGCAACTAACGCAGTAGGAAGTTTCCAAAGATTTGGTGGCTGTTAAGCTTTGCTGCACTCACTATAAAAAAAAAAAAAGATTATTTACATTGCGAGCACAAGATTAATAATATTATTCTTTGTTTCTGTTATAGAGGAAGTACGGAGGATTGTACAAGTGGAAGATCCTTGCAAATGTGAAGCTCTCGTTGCTTTCCAGAGGAAGGTCAACACATACATTGAGACACTGACGACAAAACATATCCTTTAGCTGTTATGGCTGCTGTCCTTATAATTGGCTGATGCAGTGGTGCAGGATTGTTGGTGGTTTAAAAGAAGTGTAGTCTTTTACTACTAAAGAATATTTCCGCCCAAGGATTACTTGCCATGGAGTTTAGTTACGTCGTTTTAAAACTAGGATAAAACATTTGTCCAAATGAATCCATTTTTCTTATCTCCTCTTCCCAGAGCAGCAGAGTAATATAATATAATACCCTTCTAAGTTACATATACCTGGTCAATGAGTCCTCAAAAATGAAGTTGTCTTGTGTGTCATTTTAAGAAATTCTGGGATAGTTTAATATAGAGAGGGATTGTGGTGTCAGCTTTTGAACAGAACTATCACCAATTATTTTTGATGAAACAAAAAAATAACTGTTGATACTAGATACAGGGGCTTATGCAGAGAGGAACGTAAACTTAAATTTCGCCAGGTTAGAGGCAAAAATTTCCTCATGTAGGCAGTTACTGGCGAGAACTTGGCGGGCCAATTCCAATTCGCCAGACGTGTGGCGAGAAGTGTGATTTCGCCAACGCGGAAACACGCACGATTCCAGTAGCTCCGATGCGCATGAACGTGCCAATCGGAGCTACTAAATGGCGCGTTCAGGGGAAATTTTGCCCGCCAACAAAAGTTGGCTGTATTGTGGCCAGATACCGCACGCCTCAGAATGGCGAGTTTCACGCCAAGTGAAACTCGCCTAATTAGTAATTTCCTGCACACCACGCTACCGGAGTACCCTGCATAGGACACAATTAAATGCCAAACCTGCGGCGAATTTAAGCCTTTCTGCTCCGTACCTCTCTGCATAAGCCCCACAATATTTAATTTAGTAAAAGGTTTTAGGAAAAGGTACACATGAGCATAGGATTCAGGCAGATGGTCCGGTTGGTTCCCCATCTGGAAATCATAAACCTGCAATGGGTACTATGTATCAAGGGAGAAGTGGTGCAATTATGCAGCATAATGCATCAAGTGTATAGGTTGTCGCACCCATTCCGGCATTAACTCCCACTCAAGTCAGTTGGAATTAATGCCAAAACGGGTGCAATAACATGTACCGGCACTTGATGCATGTGCCTCCAACGTATCAAGGCACAGGAGAGCAATTCTGGGGCAAAACCAACTGCACAAGATGTATCAAATAAAAAAATCCTATTGATTTTAATGGGACTTTTTTATTTGATACATACAGTGCAGTTATTTTGCCCCAGAATTGCTCCACTTTTGCCTTTAAATATAGAGCCAGATTCTATGAAGTGTGATAGTGCTGATCACATAATTTTTACCAAGTTTTTGCATTCCCTGTGTTTGGCAGTCTGATGACAAACTAATAACAAAATAATGCAAGAGATACACATGGAAGAAACTTACATCTACCAGAGAGACATTGTGATATTTTGCACCAAACCTTTCACAAGTTCACTGTAGGTGATGCATGCAGCGGTAGCGACAGGAGAATTGTTTTTGGAAAAGTAAACGTAAGCTTTTATTCAGCCAAAGTTCAGAAACACAAAATACAGCTTTTCCTCAAACATTCCAAACTATTGGGAACAGGTTTCCTGTTCCTGTTACAGTCCCCCTGTTTGTGGGTAGCCCGAAGCCTGTCCCTCCATTCTCTCTCAAGACAAAGTCGGCATTGCATTGTTTTTGCCCGACCTGTGCTGTATCTTGATCATCCTGGGATTAGAATCTTTCATGGAGCATGGCACGTCACCAGGAGAAAGTGAACCCCGGCTAGGTAATATCTCAAGACCTCTATCACCCATTTCAGTGCTAATGCCTCTTTTACAAGGGCTGCATATTTGGTCTCCCTCAGAAACAATTTCCAGCTCAAGAAAATAAATGGGTTTTCTACCCCTTCAACGTCCTGTGCGTATGAAAGGCCTCTTAAAATCAGAATTTTTAAGGGCGAGGACTTCCAAGAAGCCCCTTTTCACCTCAAATGCCCAATTACATTTTTTTGTCCAGATCACCTGAAATGGGGTTGTTTATTTTGTGAGGTTTGTCAGGGCCCCAATAACTGTTGAGTAGTGTTGGATAAGTCTGCAGTAATACCCTGCTAACCCCAGAAATGAGTGCACCTGTGTCTTTGTCTGTGGCGTGGGAGCTTCTCTCAGGGCATTTACCTTACTGGGTGAAGGTTTGACTACCACCTCCCACGGCATAACCAAGGTAATTGAGTTCTGCTTTTTCCAAAGTGCATTCCTTTGGGTTTGCGGTCAGGCTTACCTCTCTTAACGACCAGATGACAGCCTCCAGTCTGTTCTAATGGAATCCTCAGTGCTTGCTGACTACCACGATATTATCAAAATATGCAACTACATAATCCCTAAGGGGATGCAACACCCTGTCCATGAACCTCTGGAAAGTTGCAAGTGGCCCATGTAAGCCACAAGGCATGTTTACAAAGTGAAACAGGCCCAAAGGAGTGGTGAAAGCGGTTTTGGGTCTGGACTCTTTTTTCAAAGGAATTTGCAGATGCCCTTAGGTCCAATCCAGAGGGGTTATGTAGTCCGCCTATCCTAAGGAATCAATCAACTCATCTACTGGGCATTGGATATGCATCCAACTGTTAGACAGCATTGACTTTCCTTGTCTACTCAGAACCGTACTTTCCCATCTCCTTGGGTACTAGCACAAGGGGACTGCACCAGTCTCTATGGGACTCTTCTATAACCCGTAGTCTTAACATTTCCTGGACTTCTTTTCAGACTGTCATTCCTGTTCTCCAGTAGTCTGTAAGGGAAAGACCATACTTTCATCCATGGATCAGTTATGATTTTATGGGAAATCCAATAGATTTTCCACGGCTTTTCTGGAAACAAAACCCATCCTTAAAACTGGACAATGAGCTCCATTAGCTACTGTCGTTGTTTGGGGGTTAACTGTTTTTCCATTGGGACCTGATCTATAACTGTCTTCCCTTCTACAGGCTCTCAGGAGGTTCACATGGTAAATTTGCTTACCCTTCCTGGATCCTGGCAGAACAATCTCATTGTTCACATCACCTGTGCGATGTTGAACGTCAAAAGCTACTTCGCCAAAAGTTTATTCTCATTACTAGGAAGTAGCAACATTACTCTATCCCTGGGTTGAAACACTATTAGGCGGGCATGCCAGTTGTAATATCTCTCCTGAGCATGCTGGGAGTCCTGTAAATTTTCCCTTGCAAAGTGACCCACTAACTCTAGCCGATCTCTGAGATCAATTACACATTAGACTACATTTTATAAGGGAATGGCTATTCCTCCCAGGACTCTTTTAAGAGATCTAAGATGTCTTGAGGATGACAACCATACAATAATTAAAATGGGAAGAACCCTGCAGAGGATTGGGGAACTTCCCGCACTGCAAAAAGGGAAGCAGCTCATCTCAATCTCTTTTTTACGAGGTAACAAACTTCTGAATCATGGACCTCAAGGTTCGGTTGAACCTCTCCACTAACCGATCCGTTTGCGGATGGTATACCAAAGTTCTTACCAACTTCACATCCAATATCTTCATGACATCTTGCATCAGTTTGGACATGAAGTTTGTTCCTTGATCCATCAAAATCACCTTGGGAAGCCCTACCCTAGAGAACAACTCTACTAACTTATTGGCCACATTCTTGGCCGTAGCGGTCCTCAAGGGAAACGTCACCAGATATCGGTTGGTGTAATCCACCACAACCAGGATAAATCTATGACCCCTCACTGAGGGCGCTAACGGACCTACAAGATCCATTCCCACTCTTTCAAATGAGATGTCTACCAAGGGTAAAAGAATCAACGGAGCCGGTTTCTGATTTTTCTGGCTGGTCAGTTGACACTCTGGACAGCTCGCACAGAATTTAGTAATATCCACATGTACCCCTGGCCAGAAGAACTGGGACAAAATACGGTCTGAGGTTTTGTCCCACCCCAAGTGTTATCCCTACGGTACAGTATGAGCTCATTTAAAAAACGTTTCTATGTAGATTTTGGGGACCAAAATTTATATGGTGACCTCCCCTATTTGTGTATCCTTGGTCACCTGGAACCAGATATCATCCTTCATCATAAAATGAGGAAAAACATTTAGCCCAAGGGAGAGAGGGGTCATCAATATGGCAGCTGAAGTCCAAAAGGAGAAGAACTGGGGAGTCCCAGGAGAGAAAGAAGGAGAGCCAGAATTCAAAGTGAGAAAGATTGAAGGGGGCTGAGTAGAGGTAGGTGGGTGATAGATGACTGCCACATGGAAAGGGAGTGGAGAAAATTGCTGTACATACAGTGTGAGCCTCAAAGGAAGGAAAGAGGGGGAGGAATATGAATGGTTATGTAATGGCAGACTGAGGAGATGAGGAGCCCCACGCCTCCACTCCTGCCATCAGGGTGAGGAGTGTGGGAGAAAGAAAGGCCACCATAAGAGAGGGCAGCTTCTAGTGCAGAGTCAGACTGAATGAGCCAAGTCTCAGTAATAGCAAAGAGGAGCACCAAGTGACAGAAAAAGAAGTCATGCACTATATATATATCTTTTGAATAAAATGGTCTTTTAGTTTAACTCTTTGGCCAAAGTGTCGTAAGCCCTTGAGCCCCTCCAAGGCAGACCACATCTCAAGGGTCCTAACACTAATATAAAATCTTAATAACCTGTACATTACCAGGAAGAATGATTTATAATAAATATGATTTATTGACAGAGCTCAGTGCTACATCCATTGAGATTCCCAAATCTCCTAATTTATCAGCACTCACTTTTTGCTTTTTAATGGGTAACAATAATTTGTAGATCTTTACAACTTGACCTGATGTAGCATTGTTATCGAAAGCTTGTGTAGCCGAGTGCTCCTGGCTGTAGCCTTTCCCCTGGCCTTAACACTATAAGTCCTGATATGAACAGGCAGTGTTGGGGTTAAGCTCCTGCACAGGTCCTAGCATGCAGTTGCAGCCTGGATAGATACAATGTTACTCTATCCAGGTGCAGGTCTCCCGGCAGTTGGAGGGTCATACCTGGGAGGGTACTGAGTTGGTCACATGCCAGTGGAGTGATGCCTGTCATTACCTGGACCTGCCTTGTTATGGGGCAGGGTTACAACCCCCTCCCCAGGTATAAAAGTTGGCACTCCATTAAATTGTGTGTGTTCTGTCCCCTCCCTCTGAGGAGGGGGAGCATTCCACATTACTGCATCAGGGGGTGAGGGGCTAAGGATGGGCTCTTGGGGACTCAAACCCCTTGGGTCCCGTCCAGGGAAGAAGGAGGAGGATGGAGTGGTTGGAATATTTGAATAAACACAGTTGTACCATCATATGCCTACTATGTGTTCATGGTAAAGGAGTGCTTGTGGGGAGAACTCTAGTTCCTGACAGTATCCTGCAAGCTGGAGGCGCTGCACTGAAAGATCTAACTGCTAAGAACCTGTCCTGTTGAATCTCCTGCGCTCAGACTGCTGTAAACCTACAGGTATGCACCATTACACCGGGGCATTTGGCACTTATCCAAAGGGAAGAACAGATCTCCCTTAAGGAGGGGGAGTTGGGGGGGTAAGGGTGCTACACTTGTCTCTAAAATATGTTCTGTTATTCCAAATCAAAAAGGCCTTGCACACACGGCAACGGGACACCATGTGATCGTGCCCACCACGCATGCGCGATCATTGCTTGCCAGCCGCTCCTGGGCATTTGCGGACAGCAAGCACCGATTACACATGCACAGGCAGCAAGCGCAGATAGCACATGCGTGGTCGGCAAACACCGGTCGTGCATGCCACCCCCACTTTCGGCAGCCTTAGGCGAGGGCCTATCGAGCCTAATGGGAAATACACCACTGATTTTGCACTATTAAAGTAATCCGAACTGTATCACATACTATAAAAGGACTCAAAAGTGTATCAAAACAAAATGTATCAGAATGTCTGCACCCACAAAGCTTCACTGGCATACCAAGGCTGAGTCCCCAGTGGTCACTGCGGTGCGCGCGCCACACCACAGCACAGCCCTCTATGGGGCAGGCCCCACTGGCTGTGTGGGTGCGTAAAGCGCTGTGACGCGTACGCTGGCAGGGAACACAAGAATTATGTCTTCCGTGCCACGACATAGTCACATGGCCCTGCCCCCCCCCATCATGGCCCTGCTGCCCCGCGTTCTCCCTAGATCTCCCCTACAGACCACCGATCACGGCTGTAGTCTGTGCACGCACCGCCATGCCGCCAGGCGCGCGTGCAGCAGGGAGGACTGGGGCCGTAGCCCAACATTGCACAGGCATGAACTGGTACCAATGAGTTAAGATCTTGGATGTTCCAGTTGATGGAACTCCAAACTCTGGAAAACAAGTAAGCATAATATACTGTACAGTAAAGCTACAAGCCAGCCTGGCAATCCTTTTGTAATGTTATATTGATGGTGACATTTTTCACATCATTAAATCTTTGCCCATAAAAAATAATAAAATAAATGATTATGCAAATATCAATGCTTACTAAAAACATATGCATCGCAGGTCACCTCAGCAGTGAAGGGGTTAGAAAAGTCATAAAAAAGATCTGACGTCTTGCCTTTGTTTATCTTTAGCAGATTATTTAGCTCCTTAACCACAATGCACTAGATGGACTCACCAAAAAGTTACAAGTTTATGAACGACGACACATGCGTTACTAGAACAACCGATGACTTCCCAATGGACAGTACCTTTGTTTTGTGCAATACTCTCAGCATTGTATGTATATTGCTGAAATGTTATTCTGACTTTCGTGTGTACACTTCTGAAAAAGCCACATTGAAAGAAAGATGTCTACATAATACCGCTTAAGAGTAAATAAAGTATATATTTTTTGCCACTGCCATTTGGTTTTCATCTGAAACAGCTTTTTAAATCAGATTTTCAGTTTTGCACTAAACTGCTTATGTGCAATTGTTAGCATGTGCGGTCGAAATAATAATAATAATATTAGGTAGGGCATTTATTATCTTTACGTGTGCACGTACAGTAGATGAACCGCACTTCAACATTGACACTCCATCTGCTTGTTATTATGCTCATGGATAATGGTGTACAGATTTTCTCCAGAATGTCTATCTCGATTTTTGCAAAATACCATTGGGCTTTAAGTACCAACTAGTATGATTAAGCATTTTCTATGAATTAATATATTATACAGTACTTGTCAATTTGCGTAATTTGACAAAGAAATATGTAGCTAAATACATTTAGGAAAATGACGACATATTCTGGAAGACTTTTTGCATCTTTAAAATCGCGTCTAATAAAATCTGATATTCTGTGCGATAAAACATCCAATTTGTGTGATTTTTTCCCATTTTTTAATGTGAATTACCATTAATTTGTGAGTTTACTCTATATCCACACTACATAAAGCAGCAATTTGAGCCATCGTTAGTCAGTGCTGTTGGGAGAGAGGTAGAGACTGACTGTGCGTAGACTTTTGGAAGGAGCTTACAGTTGATGCAAAATAAGTTCTGAGCGAGTAGTTTTTTGTTCTAATTTTTTTTTAACAATACTATCTTTTTGTCAGTGTGACAGTTTATTGTCGTATTGTGTGTTTGTGTGTGTTTGTGTGTGTTTGTTACTGTCAGTTTGTGTTTGTTCTTATTGTTGCCTCTATGTTTTGTGTGTTAGAGATACAGAGGGAAAGGAGTGCTGGGAGTGGCGATGGTGAGAGGAGTGCTGGGAGTGGCGATGGTGAGAGGAGTGCTGGGAGTGGCGGTGGGGAGAGGAGTGCTGGGAGTGGCGAAGGTGAGAGGAGTGCTGGGAGTGGCAGTGGTGAGATGAGTGCTGGGAGTGGCGGTGGTGAGAGGAGTGCTGGGAGTGGCGGTGGTGAGAGGAGTGCTGGGAGTGGCGATGGTGAGAGGAGTGCTGGGAGTGGTGGTGGGGAGAGGAGTGCTGGGAGTGGCGGTGGTGAGAGGAGTGCTGGGAGTGACAGTGGTGAGAGGAGTGCTGGGAGTGGCGGTGGTGAGAGGAGTGCTGGGAGTGGCGGTGGTGAGAGGAGTGCTGGGAGTGGTGGTGGTGAGAGGAGTGCTGGGAGTGGCGGTGGTGAGAGGAGTGCTGCGAGTGGCGGTGGTGAGAGGAGTGCTGGGAGTGGCGGTGGTGAGAGGAGTGCTGGGAGTGGCGATGGTGAGAGGAGTGCTGGGAGTGGTGGTGGTGAGAGGAGTGCTGGGAGTGGCGGTGGTGAGAGGAGTGCTGGGAGTGGCGGTGGTGAGAGGAGTGCTGGGAGCGGCAGTGGTTAGAGGAGTGCTGGGATTGCTGGGAGTGGCAGCGGTGAGAGGAGTGCTGGGAATGGCGATGGTGAGAGGAGTGCTGGGAGTGGCGGGGGTGAGAGGAGTGCTGGGAGTGTTAGTGGTGAGAGGAGTGGTAGTGGTGAGAGGAGTGCTGGGAGTGGCGGTGGTGAGAGGAGTGCTGTGAGTGGCGGTGGTGAGAGGAGTGCCGGGAGTGGCGGTGGTGAGAGGAGTGCTGCGAGTGGCGGTGGTGAGAGGAGTGCTGGGAGTGGCGGTGGTGAGAGGAGTGCTGGGAGTGGCGGTGGTGAGAGGAGTGCTGGGAGTGGCGATGGTGAGAGGAGTGCTGGGAGTGGTGGTGGTGAGAGGAGTGCTGGGATTGCTGGGAGTGCTGTTGGTGAGAGGAGTTCTGGGAGTGGCGGTGGTGAGAGGAGTGCTGGGAGTGGCGGTGGTGAGAGGAGTGCTGGGAGTGGTGATGGTGAGAGGAGTGCTGGGAGTGGCGGTGGTGGGAGAAGTGCTGGGATTGCTGGGAGTGGCGGTGGTGAGAGGAGTGCTGGGAATTGCAGTGGTGAGAGGAGTGCTGGGAGTGGCGATGGTGAGAGGAGTGCTGTGAGTAGCGGTGGTGAGAGGAGTGATGGGAGTGGCGGTGGCTAGAGGAGTGCTGGGAGTGGCGGTGGGGAGAGGATTGCTGGGAGTGGCGGTGGGGAGAGGAGTGCTGGGAGTGGCGGTGGTGAGAGGAGTGCTGGGAGTGCTGGTGGTGAGAGGAGTGCTGGTGGTGAGAGGAGTGCTGGGAGTGGCGGTGGTGAGATGAGTGCTGGGAGTGGCGGTGGTGAGAGGAGTGCTGGGAGTGGCGGTGGGGAGAGGAGTGCTGGGAGTGGCGGTGGTGAGAAGAGTGCTGGGAGTGCTGTTGGTGAGAGGAGTTCTGGGAGTGGCGGTGTGGAGAAGAGTGCTGGGAGTGCTGTTGGTGAGAGGAGTTCTGGGAGTGGCGGTGTGGAGAGGAGTGCTGGGAGTAACGGTGGTGAGACGAGTGCTGGGAGTGGCGGTGGTGAGAGTAGTGCTGTGAGTGGCAGTGGTGAGAGGAGTGCTGGGAGTGGTGGTGAGGAGTGGTGGCGGAGGTGAAAGGAGTGGTGGCTGAGTTAAAGGGGAGTGGGAATATACAGACACGGAGGGAGACCCTTCACCTGCAGCAAAGCCTACAGACCAATATAGGCATGGTGTTCGTGTCCATGATGTGCAATTCACTGCTCCTGAGAATGAGGTCCTCATGGAGAAGGTGCTTGACAACTACGCAAGTCTCGGAATGACTAGATGCACAGTAAAAAGCTAAAAAAAAGATCCACTGATCTGAAAAGAGTCAAGAAGAAATCATTGGAGTCCAGAAGACATGCAGCTGGGACTGGAGGTATCCCGCTTAAAACAATTACACTGACACCAATGGAGAAGGGACTCCAGGCAAATTCTGGCTCCAGAGGCCATACATTGACAGGAAGGGGACCTGTGTAGTTAGAAGAGGAAGCATGTTAGTTACATATGACATAGCATTACATCACTATAAATATATTTTTGGTTTAATCCTCAAATTAAGTACCATTTATTAGCAGCACTGAGATGTACCGTACTCCGATCTGGCAGTAAGTACGATTGACTTTAATGACAGTTACTGTGGGATTGGGGTGCAATATCCCTGCTTGATGAATCCCATCCATTGTTGTCAAGGAAAAATGTTATGCTTTGTAACATGTGCTTACATTTAGGGGTTGTTTATTAAACTGCTATAGTACCAATTAGGGCACCATCGCAAATACATTCTTATTGATTTCAACGGGACATTCAGTGCAATAGTGCACCAATCGGCAGCTTTGCACTTGAAAGAATACCCCCCTAACATTCAAGCTACTTTTCCACAAACAACGTATACTGTAAAAGTTACAGCTATACCATATGGCATAACATTACATAAAGTAATAATAAAAATTAGGCTTCTATACAGTACATATCCTTTAAATATATGACTGGTTTTGTCACACAAAGCATGTATTTATGGTTTTCTAAATAGGAAAATAATGAAGTTTTCAAGTAAACTTTAAAAAATATTAAAAGCTGTTCTTGAAATAACGGCCTTTCAGGCACTACAGGTATATGTCCTTTTTTGGAAGATTTAATATAAAACAATTTTAACAGTATATGGATACTGTTATGCAGCTACACCTTTACATTAGAAAGTTATTATGCCACAAATGCCATACTCTGACTGTGGGGACTGCTACAGACGGTGACCCACACCAGGTACTGATTTTGTGAAGAAAGTAAACTCCATTACGTGCGTAAGAGAAACAAAAACACATTGGTTTTTAAAATGGCCGCTCAGCAAAAGTAAAAAGTCTACATAGACGCGTTCGAGAGCTACAAACTCTGCAAGTGAAGTCTGCCCCACCTGTATGACTAAAAGAAAAGAGGTTGGGGCGCTCCCTATTTGTATAGGCTTGTGATGTTGCCTGTGTGGTAGTGTGTAACCAAAGAAAGGGTAGTGTATACTTGCCCTTGTTGTTTTCTGCAGCTGGACCAGTAGAGAAGATAAAGCCCGGAATCTTCTTGTAGTTGCAGTGGAGGTGGAGGGTTGGTCAGCGCACGGGATTTTGCTCAAACGTAGAGATAAGAGGATAGGAAGATATGGAACACGGTATTAGTGTTTTAGTAATCGAACGGTACAATACAGCCAAAAGAACTTTGGAATTAAAAATGTATGAAAAATATATTTTTAAAATAGCTTAAAACTCTTTGGAATTAAAGAACCTTGGTAATTAAAAGTAAATATATGAAAAAATATATTCTAAAATAGCTTAAAAATCCTTAAATAAAATCCTTAAATAAAATTTAAATGGAATTGTGTGGTTTTTTTGTGAACAGAAGCAGAATACGTGCTATATGTGGATGACTAACAGGGTGTGTTTATATAGCCTGTTGTTGGTCTGAGGTAAAAAGGGGATAATGGGGCTGGTTAGCAGAGTTTAATGCGCAGTCTTTCCTTCACGGAATGCTGCTAAAAACAATAGCTTTCTCACCCTCCTGGTGGGGGCAGTACGTGAGTTGCTTCTCTCCCGGGGGCCCAAATAGGAAGAAAAGGGCCGAACTCGGTGAGTGAGCAAAATAGAATTTATTAGGTACAGAAAACAAAGTCAAAATAACACTCACGGTACAGCTTTAAAACAGCCCAGCATCAGCCTGATCGTCCGGTGATATTCCTCTCACCAGTACAGCTCCCGTGGTCGCGTCCGACGGCGGGACCGGAAGAGGAGGTCTTACCGGATGTCAGCAGGCTGGCTGGGTCCTTCAATCAATGGGCTCCGGCAGGGAACAACTAGTTTCGCAATAATGCTTCGTCAGGTTCCCAGGAACCTGACGAAGCATTATTGCGAAACTAGTTGTTCCCTGCCGGAGCCCATTGATTGAAGGACCCAGCCAGCCTGCTGACATCCGGTAAGACCTCCTCTTCCGGTCCCGCCGTCGGACGCGACCACGGGAGCTGTACTGGTGAGAGGAATATCACCGGACGATCAGGCTGATGCTGGGCTGTTTTAAAGCTGTACCGTGAGTGTTATTTTGACTTTGTTTTCTGTACCTAATAAATTCTATTTTGCTCACTCACCGAGTTCGGCCCTTTTCTTCCTATTTGGGCCCCCGGGAGAGAAGCAACTCACGTACTGCCCCCACCAGGAGGGTGAGAAAGCTATTGTTTTTAGCAGCATTCCGTGAAGGAAAGACTGCGCATTAAACTCTGCTAACCAGCCCCATTATCCCCTTTTTACCTCAGACCAACAACAGGCTATATAAACACACCCTGTTAGTCATCCACATATAGCACGTATTCTGCTTCTGTTCACAAAAAAACCACACAATTCCATTTAAATTTTATTTAAGGATTTTATTTAAGGATTTTTAAGCTATTTTAGAATATATTTTTTCATATATTTACTTTTAATTACCAAGGTTCTTTAATTCCAAAGAGTTTTAAGCTATTTTAAAAATATATTTTTCATACATTTTTAATTCCAAAGTTCTTTTGGCTGTATTGTACCGTTCGATTACTAAAACACTAATACCGTGTTCCATATCTTCCTATCCTCTTATCTCTACGTTTGAGCAAAATCCCGTGCGCTGACCAACCCTCCACCTCCACCACCTGTATGACTACCAGCAGTGATTCTAGCATATACAGAGAATATTGATGCAATAGTGCCCCCGAGGTTAGTGCGAAGAATACACCTGAAAGTGCCAGAATGGAGGGTAAAATGTGTTTTCCTGTAAAGAACCCAGCCCCAGGAAAGTGTCCCTTCGGGGCTTATGAGAATTATGAGGATGTCTCTTACATGGTTCCAGAGATGAAATGCACCAGCAAAACATCCCTAGGATGTTGGGGATGCCTGGACTCTTTCGTGTCCCTACAGCCTGGAACATGAACGTCGGCAGCACGGTTAGGACCAGCTGAACGCTGAATATTTCCGCCTGCTAAAGTAACTGCAAGAAACGCATGGTGGGTGCAGTGAAACTACAGAGGTTTCAACCAAAATAAAAAGAAAGAAAAAGAAAAGAGGTTCTCAGCTTACTGTGGAATTTGCAGAAACGTCTGCAGATGACCCGACGACATCAGAGATGACGTGCAGTCTAGAGCGACTAGCAGATTTGTCCCGAGAATGGTGGGATCTCCACAGGGACCAAGGCAGAAATTGTGTATCCCGAAGAGGTGTCCATCCGGTTCTGACAGCGAGAAGCCCTCAACAAAGAGTACCAGAGAAGCAAGCCTGGAACAAATAAGTAACGAGACCTTGACCAACCCTGAAGATGCACTACAACCTATCAGATATTAATGTGATCTCCTCTGTGAACGATTGGAACAGGAGATAAGAGATAACTCTGAGCTACAGAGCTCTCTGTTTGCAGCTTACGTTGAGTGTGGGACTTCGGAGCAGACAGACCATCTCTTATGGACTTAGCTGGAGACGGAAAACGCTGATATTACCGCCGTGAATGAGAAATAAGAGTTGCTCTGACAAAATTATTGGTGTCTGGAAGCAGAAGTATGAGGAGGTTCAAACAGAGCTTAAAGTCTCTTGGAAGAAGGACCTCAGCCTCAGTATAAAGCTCAAACTGTCTCAGAAATAGTCTCTGCACAGAGCTGGGAATCTCTCAAAAGGAGTTTTGCACTCTCAGTGCAGACCTGGGAGTCTCTCAGAAAGAAATTCACAGTCACGGCACACGTATCCCCTGCGGCCTCCCCACATCGCTAACGGGTCCTTCCCTTTCCCTGCGCTTGTGAGGAGAGCACAAGCGTGACACAGGGACTGTAGAGGGGCTTTAGCGGGGTGGTAGATGCCAGCAACCAAGACGAGTTTAGAAAAGGGGAGACAGATTTTGCCAACTAGGGTTTGAAAAGAGGGTGAGCTTGAGGGTAGCTAGCTGATCACGATCATGTCAGTCATATTGTATTGTATTTCTTTATTTATATAGCGCCATCAATGTACATAGCGCTTCACAATAGTAATACATGTTGTAATCATTGTATTGTATGTCTTTATTTATATAGCGCCATTAATGTACATAGCGCTTCACAGTAGTAATATATGTGGTAATCCGATAAATATCAGATAATATGAATAACAGATCCTAGGAATAAGTGCTTCAGACATAAAAGTAACATTAAGGAAGAGGAATCCCTGCTCCGAGGAGCTTACAGCCTAATTGGTAGGTAGGGAGAACGTACAGAGACAGTAGGAGGGAGTTCTGGTAAGTGCGTCTGCAGGGGGCCAAGCTTTATGTATCATGTGTTCAGAATATCCACAGTGCTATGCTTATGCTTTCCTTTAGCCGATGCCTCATATGTTAGGTTAGAAAAACTACAAGTTTTTCCACATAGAAGTCTAAGCTTACAGTCTAATTGGTAGGTAGGGAGAACGTACAGAGACAGTAGGAGGGAGTTCTGGTAAGTGCATCTGCAGGGGGCCAAGCTTTATGCTTCATGTGTTCAGAATATCCACAGTGCTATTCATATGCTTCGTAAAGCAAGTGTGTCTTAAGGTGGGTCTTAAAGGTGGATAGAGAGGGTGCTAGTCGGATATTGAGGGGAAGGGCATTCCAGAGGTGTGGGCAGTCAGTGAAATAGGTTTAAGGCAGGAGAGGGCTTTAGATACAAAGGGGGTAGAAAGAAGACATCCTTGAGAAGAACGCAAGAGTCTGGATGGTGCATAACGAGAAATTAGGGCTGAGATGTAAAGCTTTAAAAGTGAGGAGAAGAATGGAGTGTGAGATGCGCGATTTGATCGGAAGCAAGGAGAGGGATTTCATGAGGGGAGATGCTGAGACAGATCTAGGAAAGAGTAGAATGATTCTGGCAGCAGCGTTTAGAATAGATTGTAGGGGAGACAGGTGAGAGGCGGGAAGGCCAGGGAGGTTACAGTAATCAAGACGGGAGAGAATGAGGACCTGAGTCAGAGTTTTAGCAGTCGAACAACAGAGGAAAGGGCGTATCTTTGGTATATTGCGGAGGAAAAAGCGACAGGTTTTAGATATGTTTTGAATGTGAGGGGCGAATGTGAGAGAGGAGTTGAGTGTGACCCCTAGGCAGCGTGCTTGGGCTACTGGGTGCATGGTCATATTTCCAACAGTAATGTGGAAGGAGGTAGTAGGGCCAGGTTTGGGAGGAAGTATGAGGAGCTCTGTTTTTGCCATGTTGAGTTTAAGGCGGTGGGGGGCCATCCAGGATGATATAGCAGAGAGACATTCAGAAACTTTGGTTTGTACAGCAGGTGTAACGTCGGGTGTTGAAAAGTACATTTGTGTGTTGTCAGCATAGAGGTGATATTTAAACCCAAAAGATGTTATTAGGTCACCTAGAGAGTGTGTACAGAGAAAAGAGAAGAGGTCCCAGGACTGAACCCCGGGGTACCCACACAGAGAGATCAATAGAGGAGGAGGTGTTAGCAGGAGACACTGAAAGTACGATGGGAGAGGTAGGATGAGATCCAGTATAGAGCTTTGTTCCGAATACCAAGAGTATGGAGAATGTGAAGAAGAGGGTGGTCCATGGTGTCAAATGCTGCAGAGAGGTCGAGTAATATGAGCAGAGTGTAATGACCTCTGTCTTTGGCAGCATGGAGGTCGTCAGTTATTTTATTAAGGGCTGTTTCAGTAGAGTGAGCAGTGCGGAAGCCAGATTGTAGAGGGTCTAGGAGAGAATAGGTGTTGAGAAAATGGAACAAGCGAGAGAATACAAGACGTTCAAGGAGTTTGGAGGCAAAAGGCAGGAGGGAGACAGGTCGATAGTTAGAAAGACAGGTAGGGTCAAGCTTGCAGTTTTTGAGTAATGGTATAACTGTTGCATGTTTGAAGGAGGATGGAAAGGTTCCAGAGCAGAGGGAGGAGTTAAAGATGTGTGTGTGAGCATAGGGATTATGGTAGGACCAAGAGTTTTAAGGAGATGGGAGGTAATGGGGTCAAGAGAGCAAGTGGTAGAGGGAGAAGAGGCGATCAACAGTGACACATCCTCCTCTGAGACAGTGGAAAAAGAGTCAAGGAAGGCAGGAGGAGAGTTAGGAAGGGGTGTAGGATGGGAGGAAAAAACAGAGGGGATGTTCTGACGTATGGATTCCACCTTTACCTTAAAATAGTCAGCAAAGTCCTGAGCGGAGATGGAGGAAGGAGAGGCAGCTGAGGGTGGTTTGAGTAGAGTATCAAAGACAGAGAACAGTCGGCGTGGGTTAGACTTGTGCGTGTTGATTAGAGAAGAAAAGTAGGCTTGTTTAGCTTGCAAGAGGGCAGAGTTGAAACAGGATAGCATAAATTTGTATTGAAGGAAGTCTTCCTCCAGAGGCGTTCAGAGGAACGAGTGGAGGAACGCAGCATGCGCGTATGGTAATTTAGCCAGGGTCTAGGGTTAGAAGGGCGGCAGAGAGAAAGCGGGGCATGTAGATCAAGAGAGGAGGACAAGGCAGAGTTGCAGTTCCTGACCAGGTTGTCAGGGTCTATAGCAGAGCTGAGAAAGGAGAGGGAGGAGCGTAAAGTGGACTCAAAGTCAGCTAAGTGAATAAAGCGCAGGTTTCTGCAGAACCGGGGGGTAGATGGAGGTGGAGAAGGAGAGAAGCGGGATAGAGAAAATGGGATGAGGTGATGGTCAGAGAGGGGAAAGGGGGAAATGGAGAAATCGGAGAGAGAAGTTTTTAGTGAAAACTAGGTCGAGGTAGTGGCCATCCTTGTGGGTGCTGGCTGCAGTCCACTGTTGAAGGCCAAAAGAAGAGGTTAGAGAGAGATAGCGGGAAGCCCAAGGGAGAGAGTGGTCATCAATGTGGCAATTGAAGTCCCCAAGGAGAAGAATAGTGGAGTCTGAGAGAAAGAAAGAGAGCCAGGATTCAAAGTGAGAAAGGCAGAAGGGGGATGAGTAGAGGTAGGTGGGCGATAGATGACCGCCACGTGGACAGGGAGAGGAGAGAAGATCTGGACAGTGTGAGCCTCAAAGGAGGGAAAAGCAAGAGATGGAGGAATAGGAAGGTTTCGGTAACGGCAGAGAGAGGAGAGCAGGAGCCCCACACCTCCACCCCTGCCATCAGGGCGCGGAGTGTGGGAGAAAGAAAGGCCACCATAAGAGAGGGCAGCTTCCAGAACAGAGTCAGACTGAGTGAGCCAGGTCTCAGTTATAGCAAATAGGAGCAGAGAGTGAGAGAGAAAAAAGTCATGTACAGAGAGGCACTTGTTAGAAAGGGAGCGAGCATTCCAAAGGGCACAGGAGAAAGGGAGAGAGGAGGGAGGGTGGCAGGGGATGAGTATGAGGTTGGAGGGGTTGACACCAGAAGGAGTAGAGGTTGCAATTGGCAGGCGAGGACGAGCGCATGTAGGAATAAGGCAGGGACCAGGATTGGGAGAGATATCCCCAGAAGCAAGGAGGAGAAGCATGGATAGAAAGAGGATGTGTGAGGATGATTTGTAGGGGTGTTTTTTTAGTGCAGGGGATATAGCTGTGTGGTGTCAGAGGACGCAGGTAAGAAAGGAGTTCATGTGAACAGAGAAGTGGTGAAGGAAGGAGAGATGGAGATATATGAATAGAGTTAGAGACATACTGAGGCTGGTAAAAAGAAGTGCATAATTTGAGAAGTGAAGTCACAGCAAATATAAATGGTAAAGGCAGCATCACAGCAGTAATGATGCAGTCTGGTATAGATGATATCCTCCTTTCCAGCGTAGTTCAAATGCAGGAATCAGGGCCAGATGGGGGTGTCCACTTCCTCACTTCTTTTTAACTTCCTTTTAAACTTGAGTTGGTCAGTAGTCCTGCCACTTATAATGGGCCACTTGGACTGGGCTGCAAATAATGTAAATAACAGGTCATGGGAATAAGTGCTTCAGACATAAAAGTAACTTTAAGGAAGGGGCGTCCCTGCTCCGAGGAGCTTACAATCTAATTGCTAGGTACGGGAACGTATATACAGTAGGAGGGAATTCTAGTAAGTGCGTCTGCAGGGGGCCAAGCTCATATGTATCTCCCAGAGCTTCAAACACTGGCAGAAATAGATACAACAGGCACTCTGTCCAACTCCCCCTATCTCTGAGGGAGACCCTGAACTTTATTTCTGTTGTATTTTATCCCACATCTCCCTGAGGGCACAGCTGGGTTTATTAGGTACACTAGCAGCTGGGTTATTTGGCATTTATGTAACTTCCAAGCACACAAATCTCACTGATCCTGGATCAAAACATGAAATCTCTATAGAAAAGCGTTGTCTTCAGTGAGTGAAGAAACTGAACAGGTTCACTCCTTAATTCTTCAAGCCCAGTGTAGTATGTGGCTGGGGGGGGGGGGGGGTGTACATCTCTGTCACAAATAACACATCAGTAACACCCCTTCCTTGTGTTCTCCCGCGCGTTTGCCTTTCACGACCACTTGCATCGTGTAATTACTTCCCCCTCTCAGTGGTAAGTCAGGACTTCCAACAAAACAACCCTGGCATCTGCCAGGATCAAAGATGGCCCCCGCTGCCCTCACCGGAATTACAGGACGATGCAGGGGCGGGTCTTCCCAGCTAGCATTTCCGGCCGCCGTTGGTAACCTAGTGACGGGAGAACCCCGAAGCTTAGCAACGTTCAAAGCAACAGCCACCGACACCCAGCGCTGGACTCCTCCTCAGTGCCTGTGGGTCAGCACCCACCTCATAAATCATAACCCCCACCCCCCCCGGTCCTCCTGTCTCCCGCCCCTGCAGGGGGCCGACATGTTCATTTACCTGAGCAAAAAGGTGAGTGTGACAGGCTCGCAGGAGGGAGGCTGCTGTGCAGGGAGGGAGGCTGCTGTGCTGGGAGGGAGGCTGCTGTGCTGGGAGGGAGGCTGCTGTGCTGGGAGGGAGGCTGCTGTGCTGGGAGGGAGGCTGCTGTGCTGGGAGGGAGGCTGCTGTGCTGGGAGGGAGGCTGCTGTGCAGGGAGGGAGGCTGCTCTGCTGGGAGGGAGGCTGCTCTGCTGGGAGGGAGGCTGCTGTGCTGGGAGGGAGGCTGCTGTGCTGGGAGGGAGGCTGCTGTGCAGGGAGGGAGGCTGCTGTGCTGAGAGGGAGGCTGCTTTGCTGAGAGGGAGGCTGCTGTGCAGGGAGGGAGGCTGCTGTGCTGGGAGGGAGGCTGCTGTGCTGGGAGGGAGGCTGCTGTGCAGGGAGGGAGGCTGCTGTGCTGGGAGGGAGGCTGCTGTGCTGGGAGGGAGGCTGCTGTGCTGGGAGGGAGGCTGCTGTGCTGGGAGGGAGGCTGCTGTGCAGGGAGGGAGGCTGCTGTGCAGGGAGGGAGGCTGCTGTGCTGAGAGGGAGGCTGCTGTGCTGAGAGGGAGGCTGCTGTGCTGAGAGGGAGGCTGCTGTGCTGAGAGGGAGGCTGCTGTGCTGAGAGGGAGGCTGCTGTGCTGAGAGGGAGGCTGCTGTGCAGGGAGGGAGGCTGCTGTGCAGGGAGGGAGGCTGCTCTGCTGGGAGGGAGGCTGCTCTGCTGGGAGGGAGGCTGCTGTGCTGGGAGGGAGGCTGCTGTGCAGGGAGGGAGGCTGCTGTGCAGGGAGGGAGGCTGCTGTGCTGAGAGGGAGGGGACATCTTCACATCTCTATTCACATGGGATGGGGGGTGATCGCTGTCATTATCTGAGCAAGAAGGAGAGGAGCACAAGAGGAGGGGATTCCTGTAGCAGAGATATGTTAGGGGGGGTAATATCTATGTGACTGGCAAGAAAAAGCGTTCCAGGTTTGCAGATCAACATACTATAAGGAAGATTGGGGAGGGGTCTTGACACCTATACAAAAGTAACATCAACTTAAATAGAAAAACATCCCTCTAATAAGTACAAATACAATGATACAGACTGACACACACGTGCAGATGTTCCGTGCTTCAGCCTTTTGTCAATAGTCTCTTTAGTTGGTATTTATTTCTGTGTTTATTTGCCTGGCAAGACTGAATTGTAGACATAGGGCCTGGGAGCAGAGGCGGGTACTGGATTTAATAAGTGAGAGCTGAATGTCTTCACTTGGCTCTTGCAACTGTAGGCAAAGGGGCTTCTCGTGGCTGCTGTTTCCCACAAAGGGTCAAGGAAGCGGCACAAAACAGAAAAAGTTTTCATGACATGTCAGTCCAGAGACAGCAGCAGAACCCTTAGCTGGTCTCTTACCTGGCGGTGCGTGCATCTGTGATCCCCGGTCTGCGGTGAGCTGCAGGGGGCAAAGGTGTTACTGGGGCGCAGCCCTGATGTCACCCGGCAGGTTCGCCCTCATTGGCTGAACCGCCGTGGGGTGTGGCCAGAGCTGCATTGCAAGTCCTGAACACAGTTTTCCTGTCTTAAAACAAATCTGCTCGCGCAACGCGGCGGCCGAGGCAGGTAGTGGGCCCAGCCCCATTGAGGGGCGGTTCTTGTCCCTGCAGCGCACGCCATAGTGCGCGCTGCAGCATACACCGGGGACCTAGCTGAGATTCACTAAGCTCTGGTACAGGTTGGTGAACTGTGTACCCGCATTAACTGCCATTACAAAGTGGTTAAAGGACAAAAGCGTGCTACGGGTACTGGCACGTTTCAATACAGTAGGTTCAATAGAGTTAAATGGAGCGGATAGACACCTTTTTATATACTTGGAAAAGTATAAGTATGCCTATTGCTAAATCATTTTTCTAAACTTTCCATGATAAGCAAATGGTGAAGTCATTTTGCCAGTACTCAAAACAAGAAGTCAATAGTTTATTTTGTCAGTTTTTTGCATAGTAATTATGATGCCAACATTAGTCAAACATATATGATAGCTAACATGTTTGAATTCAGTCGACCCCATAGAACAGCATATACATTTTTACCACTTTACTGGTGATTGAATCTTTGTAATGAAGTCTATTGCATTAATGAGTTGTTTAACCTTTATACCTTATGATGTACCTGGTATGGGCTGTGGCACGCCTGTGGTCTTTATGACTTACCAGGTACATCATGGGCAGTCGTTCATTTTCATGTGGTAGATCGTAAGTCAGGCCACTCCACAACATTTGCAATCCGCAGCCTGAGATGGGAAGAGGGGGGTTGGGGGTGGAGGAAAAGGGGAGAGTGATGGCTTTTTGTGAGGGGAGTATGTGGTGTAAGAGTAGCAGAGGGCTAAATGTGGTGATTTAAGAAAGAGGGTGAGTGTGCTGTATGAAAGGGGATACATGTGGAGTGTGGTCAGTAAAAGGGTGAGTGATGTGTAAGAAGAGGATAGGTGAGCGTGTTTGGTATATGCTTGTGAACAGGAGGGTAAGTTTGAAATGGGATGTTTGGCCGTGACAAATGCTGCAGGGCAGCTCGCCGCTTGACATTTCACAGCGATGTCTGCTGGGCGCCCGACCGCCCACTCCGACAAGCCAGGTCTGATAAGTGCATTTTTAAATGTCTCGCACAGGACCACTACACCGGCGGCTCCAAGACACAGTCTTTAAATGTCCCGTGGAGAACATTTAAACGTGCACTTATCAGACCTGGCTTGTCGGACGTGCGGCAGACAACGCGGCAAAATGTTGCTTCGGCTGCGGAAGGCTGGCGGCATTTTGGTCGCAGCCAAACGTCCTAGACTGGGGTAAGTTTGTATGCGTGTGAGGTCTGAAGATCAGGCGTGCCCTGAGATTTAAAAATCCATCATTTTGGATTTTTGGCCCTGCTCAAAAACGGTTGAGAATCACTGCCATAATATATGTAGTTGGTTCTGTCCTATGTGACAATGGCAGTTCTTGTTCTATTCCACAATAAAAAAGCCGGGTTACAAATCAATACATGGTTTGAGTAGGAAAAGCTCATCCATAAACTTTGAAGATCTGAAGAGAAGACATCTGTAACAACGTTCTGTTGTAGGACCCTTCTCATAAAAGTTAATTGCCTAATATTAAACCAGACTCTATTCTGACAAGAAAAATTATCTATAAATATTTGCAGTGAAAAATCAAATTTTATATCTCCTCAGAATTCAAGAGACGGCAAGGTAAAACATAAAGAACTGGTATAACCTGACCCAGAGACTCAACTACTGTATTTCATAGCCTTACACTTTTTTCTTTTTAAAAACTATAGGAGGTTATTTACTAAAGTCTCCCGGCTGCAAAACTTTAGCAAAGTATGTGTAAAAGAATTGCACCGGATTTATCAAAAGAAAGCCCCCCCCCCCCCCCCCATAGCTTTCAATGGGATTTCCTTTTCTATGATGAATTATGACTGCTTTGTGCACTGGTTTTGACCTACTTATGCAGTCCTGAGACTTTAGTAAATACACCCCATGATGTCCAGCATCAATGTGTAACTCTTGGGCTGCGCTTATAGTGACGGCAACAAATGTATTGCCGCCGTCACGTGCGCTTATAGTAAGCGCGGAGCGACGGATTGGTCATGATCGCTGGAAGTCATCTCAATTTGATTTTTCCAGCAACCGTAGCCTGACGTCGCTGTCATCGTCGCCGGCACTATAAGCGTTGCCTTATGTTGGTCCCTCTGAGACGATTAGCGATCCCCTGATTCCCAAAATATTCTTGCCTGTGTTTATTTATATATGTGTACGGTCCTCGGTTATCGGCATGGATCCGTCCCGCAAACCGCCAGTGGATTGCGCATACAAAGTTAATCCATGGCAGTGAGCGTCAAATAATCTGTTCCGACATTGGATAATGCTTTCTACATAATGCATTATCCAGTGTTTGATAATCTGTTCAACGGATAACGGACCGACGGATAGCAAGGACCACATGTATGTATGTATGTATTTATTTATTTATTATATCATTTTGTGGCTGAAAGGGTTTAAAGCTGCAGATTTGAAGCACGGGGTCTCCGGAGCTGCACTGTGATAAATGCAACTACGGTGACCCCTTGCTTCCAGAAATACTTACCTCGTAGCGGTGCGGGTATCCCTGTGCTGTTTACATGTTCCGGTCACGCTGGCCAATAGGAAGTCACACCGGATGACGTCACGGCTTTCTATTGGACTGCGGGACGTTTAAATCTGCCATTATGTTTGGCACACAGTTCCCTTGCTGCATGGATACCGCACCTCTATAGAGGTAAGAATCTCTGAAATTAACACTGTTCAGTTCTGGAGACCCCCTGCTTCAAACCTGTAATTTAAAACAAAAATATTATAATTTAAATTCTATGCAGCCTTTTCTACTAGACACAGACACAATATTTCTTTGCAGGTACATATTTATAAACCAGGGTAATGGGAAGGGAGGGGGACGGGGAGGGGGAACCCTCGCTACTGCCTAGGCACAGGTGCTACAATCAGGGGAAATAACTGAACAACAACTGGGGAGGAAAGGACCTCTATGATGAGAGCACTCAAGGATAGGTGATACTGGAAACTAATGAACCTGATTGAGAATCGTAACATGTAATGATGGGTAACTTAAAAACAAATTTATTAGGATAAATCCTCAAATAAAATAAAGTTTATATGGATAACCCTCTATGTGAGGTGATCCTAAACAAATGGCGAAATTAAAATGTGGAAAGGGGATGGGAGAGGTAAGTCCTATTGGTGTAGTAGGTGCTCCTCAATGGATTCACTATCTAAGGTAGGTCACAATGATGATCCCAAAGGTGAGTGGGATATGTGGGGTAAGTATTGGTGCTGTAATACACTTTATAAACAGACCCTGGGTGAAATCTACATGAACACCCACAATACAGTAGTGACTCCAAGAGTCAGACAAGGTTCTATGACAATTAAGCACACATGATAGCTGATAGCCAAAAGACCTGAAACTAAGTATTTATTCTATCAGCTATCATGTGTGCTTAATTGTCATAGAACCTTGTCTGACTCTTGGAGTCACTACTGTATTGTGGGTGTTCATGTAGATTTCACCCAGGGTCTGTTTATAAAGTGTATTACAGCACCAATACTTACCCCACATATCCCACTCACCTTTGGGATCATCATTGTGACCTACCTTCGATAGTGAATCCATTGAGGAGCACCTACTACACCAATAGGACTTACCTCTCCCATCCCCTTTCCACATTTTAATTTCGCCATTTGTTTAGGATCACCTCACATAGAGGGTTATCCATATAAACTTTATTTTATTTGAGGATTTATCCTAATAAATTTGTTTTTAAGTTACCCATCATTACATGTTACGATTCTCAATCAGGTTCATTAGTTTCCAGTATCACCTATCCTTGAGTGCTCTCATCATAGAGGTCCTTTCCTCCCCAGTTGTTGTTCAGGTACATATTTATGCAGAGTTACCAAGATAGAATCCCTGTATGTTATTTGCCAATATAGTTCTGATTTTTTTTCTCTTCAGATTGCTATCCCCAACAATACCCGACTGAAATGCATTTCTTGGAACAAAGACCAAGGCTATATAGCATGTGGAGGAGAATCTGGATTACTAAAAATTTTAAAATTGGATATACAAACAGGTAAATGAGTGCACTAAATATATAAATCAAAAATATATTGGGGAGCGCTATAAAGTAAAAATATATTGGGGAGCGCTATAAAGTAAAAATATATTGGGGAGTGCTATAAAGTTCTTTATAAGGTTATTTCTTCACTTTATACTTGCTCCACATATATGTAAGGTTTTATAAACTCGCACTAAGTGATGAATTATCTAGTTGTTTTTCTTTTTAGTTGCTCATGTTCACTTAATGCCATTTTCCAGAAAGTGAATACCCGGCTACATTAATTTAAATAGGTCCATAGTTACTCTCAAGCTGAACAGTGTGTACACGGATGTGAGCAGAAATAAAGCCATTACAGAATACAGCTTAGCCTGTATGTGAACGCACAGATTCGTATAAGCAGGCGAAAGGAAGGAAACTAAAGGAATATTTCTTCAAATAACTTTCTTCAAATAACACTTGAACAGTCAATATTGTTGGACTTCTGCATGGTTTCCTGACTGAGATTCAGTAGTTTAACTGCTGTAGGATGATGCCATTCAGGCTTCCCAGGAGCTGAAGGTGCTGACATCGTCACTGTCACAGTATATTGAATGCCAAAGCATTACAGTATGCTGTGGGATACTCTGTCAGAAGCTTGTACCTCCGGTATTTGAAGAAGCTACAAACGTTACCTCTTCATGAGGGACACTGCATGCTCTCCTGTGTAATGCTAATTACATTGATTCATTTTCAAATGCAAGTTGGAGATTGTTACTTGTACGCTAGTACAGCGGTGCGCAAACTGTGGGGCGCGCCCCCTTGGGGGGGCGCACGATTATGTAGGGGGGGCGCGGGCTGCGTGCGGAGAAACCTGGGGGCGGGCAGAGCTGTGCACGGGCGGCCAGAAGCTCCGTGCTGAGGCTGCTTCTGTGTGATGTCTGCCTTGCTGTGGGGGCGGGGCTTCTCACTGCACACAGACAGCCCCTCCTCCTCCTGTCCCAGTTTTCAGCATACATGGGGGACTGAAGCAGGCTTAAAAGTGAAAGTAAGTATTTGTGTGTTGTGTGTTGTGTGTGTAGAGGTGGGAGACATATTGGGGGGAGGGAGAGAGAAAGAGAGCCATGGAGAGGTGGGAGACATATTGGGGGGAGATAAAGAAAGCCATGGAGAGGTGGGAGACATATTGGTGGGAGAGAAAGAGAGCCATGGAGAGGTGGGAGACATATTGGGGGCAGATAAAGAGAGCCATGGAGAGGTGGGAGACAGAAAGAGAGCCATGGAGAGGTGGGAGACATATTGGGGGGGGGGATAAAGAAAGCCACGTAGAGGTGGGAGACATATTGGGGGGAGGGGGAGAGAGTCATGGAGAGATGGGAGACATATTAGGGGGAGGTGGAGAGAGACATGGAGAGGTGGGAGACATATTGGGGGGAGGGGGAGAGAGACATGGAGAGGTGGGAGAAATATTGGGGGGAGAGATATGGAGAGGTGGGAGACATGTTTGGGGGAGGGGGAGAGAGACATGGAGAGGTGGAAGACATTGGGGGGAGGGGGATGGAGAGGTGGGAGAGAGACACTGGGGGGAAGGTGAGGGAGAGACACTGGGGGGAGGGAGAGACTCAATGGCTAAACAGTGGGATGAAGGTCAGGCAGAGATGGCAGAATTGAGGGGCTTGGGAGGATGAGTTTTGGGGGGCTGAGGGTTCTTCTTTGGGTCAGAGGGGTCACTTCGGAGTATTGATCAGCAGGGGAGATTCATCAGTACCCCCCTTGAGTTTGGTTATGGGGTTCCCTGATCCCTGGGCAACGTTTAAAACAGGAATAAATAAATAATACATAAATCTGGTAGGTAGGAGTGGATGACACTGGGGAAAGCAAATGGGAGAGGGAAGGGATGTAGCAAAGAGGTGGATGAATGCCCCCTCAAATGGACTGCCTTTGTGCACCAGAAAAAAACATATTACCAGATGCCAGCAAACAATAAAATAAACAGTGATCCAATACTAGTATACTGCCTGCGCGCACGCCTGCAGCCCAAGCCATTTGTGAACTTGGCTGCAGGAGATTGTAGACGCGTGGCGGGGGCGTCACAAAGCTGGTTCGCCCTCATTGGCTGAACCAGCTCACGTGCGCTGACGTCATGTGATTTTGATTACATCAGGCAGGGGGGGCCCGAGAAATTTCATGGATGAAAAGGGGGGCTCGGCATAAAAAGTTTGCTCACCCCTGCGCTAGTATATAATACTATAAATCAATACTGTGAGATTGGCTTATTAGAATTCTTTGTTGATGATGGCAGGAATGTTACTATTAACAGGTGTTACACACTAAAAGCAAACTTTGTTATTGGAACAGTTGTAATGGATACATTCATGGCCATATTTACTAAGCAGTGCTAGTCAATATGACACTTTCCAGTGATGATTGAAACTGGTTCAGTTACTTGATTTAGCCCCATAGGTTTCTTATGGCCCTGAATGCTCACGCTTCCCAACAAATCTCTGAATATCCCATTCATTCACAACTGAAGGAAGTTTCACTTTACATTTGAATGAATTTCACACATTTTGTAAATATATATTTGTAATTGCTTCATAAGATCCACTGATTCTATAATAGTGAAACATCATTGTTTATTTAACCAAAACTAATCATGGGAATATAGAATATTTTGGCTGAAAGTTACAATATGCCACAGTTGACTTATCCACAATTATTACTTCTGTAAAAAGTCAACACTACAGCCTTCAGTTCCAGGAGGGAAAATTAAGCTTGCAAATGTTTGTAATGCTAAATATTGGGTTATTATATGTGGATTATTACTAGAGCAGGGGTGGCCAACTCCAGTCCTCGAGAGCCACCAACAGGTTTTCAGGAGATCCCTGCTTCAGCACAGATAGCTCCTCGACTGAGCCACCTGTGCTGTATCAGGAATATCCTGAAAACCTGACCTGTTGGTGGCCCTGACTGAAGTTGCCCACCCTTGTACTATAGCCTATTAGATTTGTGTTTAACCTGTTGCATACTCCGCTAGTGACTCATTCTGACCACACCAGCGCATACACTTTTAGCTTTAAAATTGCTGGTAATGATTGTAACGTATTATGTTCTTCCTTTTATATCGTATTAATATTTATGTTTACATTGAATTTTATATTAATTTTAATGAACATTCAGATGATGCAAAGTTAAAAGGACTGGCAGCACCCAGCAATCTTTCAATGAATCAGAACCTGGAAGGACACAGCGGTAAGAGCTTTCTAAAGTTAAGTGCACTACGGTATTAATCTCCGAATTGGAAAACCTTGATTGTAAGACTAGTTCTATATGACCGTTGCCAAATGAATATATATATATTCTTTGCCACCTGCAATTAACACAAGTCCTAATAAGCCAGAAAAGATGTAAATGCGCTTTAATGAATTATTTATTTATTTCCTATTTTGTAAAGCAAATAAGACAACAAATGTGTCAAATTTGCAGGACACAATTCAACTTTGTGTTCACCATTGTGTTGTTTAGGAATGTCTATACAACACAATGGTGAACACAAAGTTTAAATGTGTCCTGCAACATTTGACACATTCCTGGTGTTACAGTAACCGTCACAATGAGTGCCTGTCATAAATTGCTGATCAGCTTTTGTTTGTTTTTTTAATAATGCACCAGATAAAAAGATGTTTTGTGTCTTAAAAACATGTCTATGAAGACCTCCTTGTAAGGAACCAAAAGTAGTGAGATTTGGGGGTGCAGAAGAAAAATATATTTTGATAGAAGAATGCTGGTTTCAGTGACGTGTATGAAAATGTTAGTTTTCAGTGGGTAACACAGCCTTCCACTGAGCTTGACACACTAACAATGACTTGACAGACTGACACAGGGCATCACAACCCTGAAAATGTTCAAAATAATGAAGTAAAAGAATATAAATTGCATGGAAGCAAAATGGAAAATAAGGCTATCTTTATCTCCAAGATTAAATATAATTTTTGGGGGGGTTGTGTGGGATTTTTCAGGCTCTGTGCAGGTGGTGACTTGGAACGAGCATTTTCAGAAATTAACAACCAGCGATCAGAATGGGCTCATCATTGTGTGGATGCTGTACAAAGGTAACCATAAAACCCTGGAGTAGATGGACAGTTTTCATGGAGGGGAAGACACAACACATTTCATACTTTTCTTTAATATCAGGCCACCCCCTGTTTTTAGTCTGTAAGTTTCATGGAAGGAAATAACATGGTGTTTTGTAGATCAAGAAGTGTCTAATGTCAATAAAATAATCAAGCAAAATCATACCAAGTAATGGACTTCAGGGTTTTCATCTGTGTTGCCACGTTTAGAATTCTGTATCTCTGCTGTCAAACGGTCACTTCTTGTCATGTCATTTGTTTGTGATGGGGTCTATTTAGTAATAGCAGGAGAGGGTATTGAAATAGTCTTTTTAATATAAGGTTTTAATTTACTGTACACAGTTTCTTTATTGCGCACACACCTTTTATTATATTTGTGAACAGCATATGCAATGCTTTGTTTGTAAGAAAAATAATAATAAAAAAAACCCAGTAGTTTTATTATTATTTATTTTTTAAAGGTTAACTTACCTATAAATACGATTTGTAATTTCAGGTCATAAATGGAATATTACTACATGTTCACAGTGTAAAGCAACTCTGTTCTGCAAAAAGAGTCCACATTCATC
Organism: Ascaphus truei; assembly: GCF_040206685.1. Classification (NCBI taxonomy): domain Eukaryota; kingdom Metazoa; phylum Chordata; class Amphibia; order Anura; family Ascaphidae; genus Ascaphus; species Ascaphus truei. Next base: position 377,084,532 of record NC_134486.1, on the reverse strand, counting down.
ATGTCATTATACTAGTCCATCGAGTTCCACTACCTCGCATGCTACACTTTTTGTGTGTGTGTGTGTGTGTGTGTGTGTGTTATTGCTTTAAATTAAAAATGTTTCACTACAGGCTCCTGGTATGAAGAAATGATCAATAACAGAAATAAGTCTGTTGTACGTAGCATGAGCTGGAATGCTGATGGAGAGAAGATTTGTATTGTATATGAAGATGGAGCCGTCATTGTTGGTTCAGTGGATGGTAACAACTGCTTTTCTACAGATCACCTTTTATGTGTATTTTGCTGTAGTTGCATAGTGGGATTCTAGCAATGGCAACCTAGATCAGGGGTGCTCAACTCCAGTCCTCAAGCCCCCTCCCCCACCCCCCCAGCAGATCAGATTTTCAGGATATCCCTGCTTCAGCACAGGTGGCTCAATCAGAGGCTCGGTCGAAGACAGATCCTCTGATTGAGCCACCTGTGCTGAAGCAGGGATATCCTAAAAACCTGACCTCTTGGCAGGGCTTGAGGACTGGAGTTAAGCACCCTTGATCTAGTCTTAAAACAAGTCATTTTTTCTATATTTGTATTGTTCTGTTACGTCTATGTTTTAATTGAACAATTTGCTGAGTAAATTACGTTCCATAAACTTTACTTTGTACAGAGCACACATTTGATTTGAATTATTTTTAACACCGTTATCATTCCAGGCATTCAATGCAATCTTTTACTTGCCACCCCTAAGTCATGTTAGTTAATTTTTTTTTAAAGCACTCTCTAGGTCTTTTGCCCCACTGTCACCAATAAGTTCTCAGGAGCACCTAATACATTTTCTTCCCCCCCACTGTATTATATGAGCAAATTATTTAACACGCTGTTACTTTTATTTATTTTACACTTTTATAAACCTGTAGTTAATGATTTTACACATGTCCCATGACAGGTAATCGTATATGGGGTAAAGAGCTGAAAGGCATTCAACTATGCCACGTCGCATGGTCCCCCGACAGCAAAATTCTCCTCTTTGGGATGGCAAATGGAGAAATACACCTTTATGACAACCAGGGAAACTTTATTGTAAGTTATGCAAAGTGTGCACTGACAACAAGTGTGCTCTATTTGTTCACTAACAATTGTTTGTTTTTACTGCTTATGTACCTGAGAAGTGGAAGTATGTTTTAATCACGTAAAACTCTACCACTTGATGATGGTGAAACCTGCAATGTATTACTGTACCTGTAGCGCTGCTTTGCCAGGTGGAATATAATGTGTCGCAAAGTCTTATGAAACGTTTTTCTTGACCGTACGAATTTGCACTTAATAACCGTACCCTACAGTGTTCTATATTGTATATCGCATTGATTGTCTTTGGATTAGCCTAGGATCCAGACTTCATTTTCCAACCTTTTTAGTCTTCATCTTGTGTACGCGTCACGGCGTCTGTTTAAAGCGGCAATACTCCCCTTTTCCTTCTGGAAATTGACAGTTTTTTTACTCCCTGTATCTGATTTAGGGGAGTCACTTGGAGCTCATCTGTGGTCCTCCGGGGACTCCACCATTCCAGAGACATTTGTATTTTGTGTGTGACAGTTTTCCGACAGTCAAATATGGCCGTGGCATCACAAATATAAAGAAGCCACCTTCTCTCCTGATAGCGTTACAATATTCTATTGGTCAGGAGCGAGCCCTGACCCATCTAGCAATTTTGTGTACACCAGGCAAGTATTCTTGTCCAGGAGGCTCACTGCCCTGAAGATGGACACCGTCAAATAGGATAGGGCAAGTTGAATATTTATCTCACTACCCATTGGGTGCCATTGTGGCTGCTTAGATTCCTTGAGAGAGCTTTGGTAGGTCCACTAATACTCAATCGGTTAATTTTAATCATTTAACTGTTTTTGTCTGTTTGGAGAAAAAGGACATGTATACAAAGCACATCATAAATACAAAAATATCACGTCACAATTGGCAAGTGCATGCGTCATCAATTGTATATAAAAAAGATACTTCACCAAAATCAAATGACCAGGGAAGGAGACACAGCACTACAGGTAGATTGAAAAAAGGGTATTTAATCCATATCCACAGGTAACCAATGTATCAGGGAGGTGCATGTTCTAATACAGACATTTATATAGTGCTTCAAACTGGAAATTGATCCTGTTGAAACAGTGGGCCAAAAAGCAAAACAGTGTGAGTCACCACCTTTTGCAAAGCAACCATTAAAGCCAGTGTGCACAAAACACAAATATATATATATTAGAGGATTATGTGTGGCAAGCAGGAGCAACGCCAACATATTAATCCTGCATCAAAACGAGGGCTTGAGAGGATGGTAACTAGATCAGCATAAGGAATCGTGGAACAGTCTCATACCTGTCTGCACAGATCCCAGACTCAGTGTAACTGAAAGAAGGGCCATCCAAAACCAGCAGCTGGTGTATGGATATGAGCCGACCGTAAATACACACAGACACACATCTATATCTCTATATACACGTGTGTGTGTGTGTGTGTGTGTGTGTACACACACACATCTAAAATCCTTATCTCGCTGCCTCAAAATAGTGGGACGGTGGCAATGGGTGTTCAGCAAGATGTACAGTGGTGAGAAAAAATTTGTGAACCCCAATTATAATTACGGAAATGCCATAGTTTTTCCATGATTATCTTCTTGAATCAAAAACAGTTTTTCTTAAATATCCAATAGGGTTTATATTAAACAATTCCATGTCTATTGAAATAAAATGTATGCATTAGACAAACCGTGAATAATTAAGAATCGGGGGTATGTGCAAAATTAAGTGAAACCCTGGTTTTATTAGCTAAATTAAAGTTGATCAGGTGTTTAAATAATTGGGTAGATATTTAGGTTTGCGTTTGGGAGGCCCCATCCTATATAAAGAACAGAAACTTTGTGAGTTTGGTCTTCACCATAGAGGTGTGTGGAAACACGTCATGCCACGATCGAAAGAAATCTCCGAGGACCACAGAAAAGCAGTTATTGATGCTCATCAGTCTAGAAAGGGTTACAAAACAATTTCTAAGGATTTGGGGCTCCACCAATCCACTGTCAGACAGACAGTCTACAAATGGAGAAAGTTCAAGACCACAGTCACTCTACCCAAGAGCGATCGTCCTACCAATATCTCTCCAAGAACAATCGGGCAAATCATCCAGGCAGTCACAAACAACCCCAGAGTAACATCCAAGGATCTGCAGACCACTCTCACCTTGGCTAATGTGAGTCTTCATGACTCAACTGTCAGAAAAACACTGAACAAGAATGGTGTTCATAGAAGGCTAGCAAAGAGGAAACCACTGCCCTCTAAAAAGAACATTGCGCCCCTTCTGAAGTTCACTAAAGAGCACATAGATGATCCACAAGACTTCTGGAACAATGTTCTCTGGACAGACGAGTCAAAGGTAGAACTTTTTGGGCTCAATGAGAAACGTTTTGTTTGGTGAAAACCAAACGCTGCGTTCGAACAGAAGTCCCTCATACCAACCGTCAAGCATGGTAGTGGGAGTGTGATAGTTTGGGGCTGTTTTGCTGCCTCGGTTTGCCATTGTATCAGAAGATTTTAGTGGAGAATGTTATGCCACCCGTCCGTGAGCTGAAGCGAAAGTGGGTCATGCAGCAAGACAATGATCCTAAACATACAAGCAGATCTACAAAAGAATGGCTGCAGAAGAAGAAATTCCACATTTTAGAATGACCTAGTCAAAGTCCGGACCTAAACCCCATTGAAATATTGGGGCAGGACCTGAAGCGAGTTGTCCATGAAAGGAAGCCCTCAAATGTCACAGAGTTTAAATTCCTCAAAACCGATGTGAGGCAATCGCTCACAAGCAGTCCTGGGTCCCTGTAGGGCACAGCAGTTGTATCGTTCAGGCAAAATCCTCGCTCCGTGTAGATTGATGTTCCACATAATCACCACTGGACTGCAGCTTCCCTGGGCATTCTCCACACGTTGCACGCAATTAGTCCTGCAATCCACATTTATGGTCAAACGCACGCACAGAAGAAAAAGTGGTAGTTTCCAACAGTCACTTTTGTCTGTGTGCTAGTACACTATACAAATGACTCTACATTAGCTCTATGCACTCTAGAGGTTCTACATATATTTAATGTGAAACTGGTATTCTGCATAGCCCAGTAGTATTATATGCACCCTGCTTCAGTATAGGAAGTGAAGAGACTGGTGAGAGTGTATAGGCACGTGGACATAGTGGAGCATCTATAATTTATGGTTCAATCCCAGGAGAATATTATTTTATGTGCAATCCGGGATTGTTCAAATTGTAAATATCCAAGAAAACTGAATTTATTACTATTATTATTATTAACATGCAAATGAGCACACAATGTGTCACCTTTTGCCTGGAATATCCATTCACATGGAGCCCATTTAAACTATATGCTAACGGTGGAGGTTTTTTGTCGCCTTTTTCACCAACTTAAAATGTATTTATATTAATATAATATAGTTTTGTCTCACAGTTCATGAGTCCACTATTTTGATATTGCTTCCATCTTGTGGATGATCACTTGTGTACTGGAAGTTTATGCAGCCATGGCATTTATAGACCCGAATCAGTCGTGCTAACCACAGAGTTTAAGTAGCATATTTCTCAATGGGATCAGTTTTTACCAAGAGGTCCCTTAGGTTGTTACCCCTTAGGTAGCAAAATAGTGGTGGAGCCATAAACAGGTGGCCAATCTTACAATCATTTACTTTGTAATATACTTCTGGCCCTTTTACTTATACATTTTTTTTTTCTACTCTGACCCTTTGTAAAATTAGTTGAAGAGCACTGGTATATGATTTTGACAGCTCTGGTAAATCCCACCATGTTTGGCTTTGACTGTGGAAGGGATTTCAGGAAGGAAGAGTTTTCTCATTGATTTTGCATAGATGAGACAAAATAACATCTTTAAAAGTTACACAGCTACAAAGAATATGTATGGTACTCCCTTAAAATGGAATAACGAGCAGCTGTCCTTAGGGATACATGCCAGGAATTCCACAAAACAGTCTCAAGTCAGCAATGCCCTCCCCACACACACAATTCCATCCTCACTTGGCACTCTCCTGGAGGGGGTCATTTGTGCTCTCCTTGCCGTCAACTAAATTCACTCCATATTATGTGGTTCTCTCTGACCGACTAGAACTCGGCGAACTCTGTAGCCTCAAATATTACTTAATGTCTTCACAATATCTGCTATATCTGCGTGTGTGGAAAAGCTACTGCTGTACCCCCCCTCCTCTCTAACCTTTTCATTAATGTACTGCCCATCTTTATTCTTTTTGTCTTTTCGGCGTCAAAAAACAATAACAATTTTGAGTATAAAAAAAAGTTAGAGCTGAAAAGGAACCTGTCTCATGTAATTTCTTTACAGTATATTCTCTAGTTTCTGAGCATTTTGTAGCGTCTTATTCTATTGGCCATTATGAGGGAGCATGGAAAGTGCAATAGCATTTTAATGGCGTACTTTGAGATGTACATGTGTGCTTTTATCAGTCTTATGTCTATTTCAATGTTGTTGTTTTTACTGCTTGAATTGATAATGTTTTCTTTTATTAAGGTAAAAATGGTCTTGAACTGCTTGGTGAATGTGACAGGTGCACTCAGTATTGCTGGCATGCATTGGTACCCAGGCACCAAAGGTTACGTGGAGCCAGATTGCCCTAGTCTTGCTATCTGTTTTGACAATGGGAGGTGCCAGATAATGAAACATGAGAATGATGAAAGTAAGTAAAGCTCGTGCTACTGTAGGCTTCTCTTTGGTAGATGTGGTGCTTTGGATGGGAAGGACAAAGCTTGGACATTACCCAGCCTCTTCATCTCCCTAAAGTGATGTCATTATTGGTATTCTCATTGTGTCAGCAACTTTAATGTTACAGCTTTGTGTTTTGTGCTTAAATGTGAATGGTCTTTTATAATAATGCTTAGCCAACTGAGCACTGGATAATTCTACCACCAAATTATTGCCTTCCTAGGACAACAACTTTGACACCAACTTATTTTGTTGCAATGCGGACATAGTTTTGAAATGCAAGGGAAGCTTTGCATTTATGGGAATTGCACGTTTTAGCTTTAATATATATTGTGTGTAGTGTAATGAATATTAAGATAAAAGAAACAGAAAATACAGTATTTGGTGTTTTGCAGTTTGTGACTGACAAAGGTAAATTATATTATAATCATATAATTTGGTGTATGGATGACAAACTAATTTCATTAGTCCTTTTTGGGGTGAAGTGATGTACCCACTGGCTAGTTTCCTCAAAAAGTCCTAAATAGTGAGCCTGAATTGTTGTGTATCAGTCTTAACACATTTCGTTAATACTTTATTTGCTAGGTGTTTAATTGATTTTAAATATCCTTGGCAATGAATACAATTATTCTTTGTTTATGGAAGAGTCAATATGATAGTGTTTTGTAAGACAAGTGAGCCTGGATATTGAACTGCAAAGGCTAAGAATATGCAGGTTACATAGTTACATAGTAGATGAGGTTGAAAAAAGACGTAGGTCCATCAAGTTCAACCTATGCTAAATTTAGACAACAGATACTTTATCCTATATCTATACTTACGTATTGATCCAGAGGAAGGCAAACAAAAATCCCCATTAAGGGGAAAAATTCATTCCTTCCTGACTCCAAGAATTGGCAATCGGATTAATCCCTGGATCAACATCCTTCCCATGTATACTTATTTGGTATATCCCTGTATACCTTTCCCATCTAAAAAGATGTCCAACCTTTTTTTTGAACAAATCTATTGTATCTGCCATCACAGTCTCCATGGGTAATGAATTCCACATTTTAACTGCCCTTACTGTAAAGAACCCTTTCCTTTGTTGCTGGTGAAATTTCCTTTCCTCCAACCTTAAGGGATGGCCCCGAGTCCTTTGTACTGCCCGTGGGATGAATAGTTATTTTGAAAGCTCCTTGTATTGTCCCTGAATATATTTGTATATAGTTATCATATCCCCTCTTAGACGCCTCTTTTCTAATGTAAATAAACCTAATTTTTAGCTAGCCTCTCCTCATAAGTTAGAATGTCCATCCCCTTTATTAATTTGGTGGCTCTTCTCTGCACTCTCTCTAGTTCCATAATGTCTTTTCTTAGGATTGGTGCCCAAAATTGTACTCCATATTCAAGGTGTGGTCTTACTAATGCTTGGTAAAGGGGCATAATTATGTTTACTTCCCTTCCATCCATTGCCCGTTTAATGCAAGATAAGATCTCGTTTGCCTTTGCAGCTACTGCATGACATTGGGCACTATTGCTAAGCCTGCTGTCTACAAGCACTCCTAAATCCTTCTCCATCAAGGATTCCCCCAATATATCTCCAATGACTGTTTTACTATGTAAACATGTGGTTCCAGGAAGTTTCACACCAATTGGTATAAACCACTTTATAGGATATAGGAATAATAATCCACTTATTAATGCTTTGAGTCAGGGGTTCTTAACTCCAGTCCTCAAGACCTCTCCAACAGGTCACATTTTAAGGCTATCCCAGCTTCAGCACAGGTGGCTCATTCCGTGCTGACCTGGGATTGCCTTAACCTGACCTGTTGGGGGGTCTTGACCACTGGAGTTGAGCACCCCCTGCTATGAGCAATTTCTTGCATGAAAACATACTGTAATATTGTTTCCTTTGTATTTCCCAGATCCTGTTCTGATTGACACTGGAATGAATGTAGTTAGCATCCAGTGGAATCACTGTGGAAGTGTATTGGCTGTGGCAGGAACCCAGAAAATCTTGATTCAGGATAAGGAAGTGAATATAGTGCAATTCTACACTCCATTTGGAGAGGTATTTATTTATTTAATTTTTATATGTATATTGAATTTTTTTTTTTTTTTTAATTGTCCCACACGATCTGGAATCAAGTAAATGGATTAAAAGTTTTATCATTTCTAGAGCTAGATTTTTTTTTTTTTGGTTGCAGTATATTGAGATTCCTATTTTATTTAACACATTACTAACCATATATGGTTAGTCAGTTAAATCAGCACACTGACAGAAAAAAAACAATCCCAAACCATTCCATTGTTTGATAAATGCAAAGAAAATTCTTGTACTTGTTAAGACCAAGGCCTAGATGCTATAAGCTCCATTAAGCTACCTAACTTGATGTTGAGGAAGTTGAAAGTTACATCATTTTTAAGAATAAGGCTGTATCCAGAAAGGACAATAACATAACCTTATGTCATGTTTTCGTCTGTGAACCGTAAAACGTTAATTATAGTGGAGGTTGATGATAATGTGATGCAAATGAGGAGTTATGATCGCATATCCACTAAAGTCTGTTAAGGTTAATGCGATGATTTAAGGTTACATTAATTTATGAAGCAGCAACTTCAAAGCGCAAAAAAAAACCTCTGGGTATATAAAAAGAGGAAATAGAGACAATATGTAAAATAAAAATAAATACATCTTTGACGTGGGTGAAGGAAGGATAATTTCCACTCGCATGTTACAAGGTTTAGTGAAGCCGTTTCAAATCATTCAAGGAGCGTGAAGATGTAGCAGAGATCCTTTCAAGTGGATGTGGCAGGTAAATCTCCCGAATTAATGCTGAAAGAGAAAGGTAGGCATAGTATAACATCGTTTTTATACAGCTTTATAATGGTACCGTAGCGGGTATGCACTCGCATGCTCCCGTTTCAAATCTCTTTCAGACCACACAGGGTCAAAATAGAACGCAGCTCCGAGAAACCGCGGACAGACGCCAGCCCTCCGTTTTCTCAGCACACTGTACACACGTGACACATTACGGTACTATTTTAAATCTGGATAAAAACGTTGTTCTACTATGCCTGCCTTTCTCTTTGAAAGCTGCAGTTCAAGCTATCTTTTTTTTTTTTTTTTTTAATTATTCAATATCAATAATAATCACACAAAATCAATACAATCTACACACTGACGAGTGATTAGCTAAGTGGCTGATCGATTCCTTCTCCTGTAATCGATCACTGACGATTCGGCTCGGGGTTCACTAAATGCATCTTGGATCCTCCTCTGCTGCACTGACAGCCAAAGTTCTGGAGGAAGATCATGTGACCAGGCAGGCACTAGATTCAATAGGTTCACTGCTATAGAGGGCAGGGCTCAAAAAGGTAATGCTGTTTGGGAAGGGGATGTGACTTTGTAAATAGTTGCATACATTAAAAATGTCTATAAAATGTTTTTCTTTTTTCTTTTAAATGCTACAAGTATTTTCTCATAGTTCAGAACTGATTTATTTAAAAAACACACATGTAGGGTATTGCTTGAACTGCAGCTTTAACATTAATTCGGGACATTTACCTGCAACATCCACTTTAAAGAAGGATCTCTACTGCATCTTCCCGCTCCTTGAATGATTTTGAAACTGCTTGACTAAACCTTGTAACACGGGTGGGATTTATCCTTCCTCCACCCACGTCTTCCAAAGATGTGTTTGCATATTGTCTCTATTTTGTCTTTTTATATATCTAGAGATTGTTTTTTAAGCTCTTTTTATACGGAATAGATATTGGGAAACATCTTGTGTTGTAAGAGCGGCATCCTATCAAAGGATTGTATCAACTTTTTATATTGAAATAGCACAATACTGTCACTTAGTATTTAAGTGTTTTTAAATATAATTTAACTCGCGTTTACACACCTGTATATTTTTACCTTCACGTATTAATCTTTCATGTGGCTTCTTGCACTTTTCGGTTATTATTTAATTTTCTACCTAACTCGGCATTACTCCCATCCAGACATTGAAAATGTGTCTGGATAGGTGTAACGCCACAGTTAGGAACAATTGAAATAATTGTGTTCACTCCATTTCAGCAAAAACCCTATTTTTAGGTCTAGATAGGCGTAGCGCCAAGACCAGGGTTGCCACCTTCAACTGAAGGCTAACCCAGAGATAACATTTTTGCATTTAGCCTTACCTTCGGTGGTGGCGTCTCCCGGCAACCCGTCAATATGACCGCTTGGCATCAAATGGTGCTGCATTATCATGACAACGAGATGTCTAATGGCGTCACGTTGTCATGACAATGCGGCGCCGCGTGACGTCACGTAGCGTCTTCATGACAACGGGCATCACATGATGCTGTGATGTCACGTGGCGTTCCCGTAGACATGGCAACATGGTGCCATTTGACGCCGTGCGGCCATATTGACAGGAGTTGAAGGGGAAGATGCCGGAGACGATGCCGCCGCACGCCGCCACCCGGAGGTTTACTAGGTAAACCCGTAGATCGGAGACACGTTATCAAAACCCGAAGTCTCTGTGTCGAGCCCGGAGTGGTGGTAACCCTTGCCAAGACTGACATAATAGCACGTTATTGGAAGATTTTTTTATAACTTTCTTTTTTTTTTTTAACCAATTATTTTCTCAAAAGCAACCATAACATATAATTATAGACCAAGACTCTTATAATCCCCTTAGTTCTGAAAAATGATTTCAGGACATTATCCATCCAGTACTTTTTGGCACCATGCCAAGTTTTGTATTTGTATTTCCTCACCTCTGGCCCCCTCACACCCGCTCCAGCGCAATGACGTCACGTTGCCATACCAACGTGACGTCACATGACCTCACTGCGTCATTTGACGCTGCGTTGCCATAGCGACGCGCGTGAGAAGCCGCCGGAGCCAAGGTAAGTTAGGTTTACAGAGGCCCTGCAGCTCCCCCGGCACTTAAAGCTGCAGTTCAGTCAATATCCTGCATGGGTTTTTTTTTAAATAAATCAGTTCTGTAGTAAGAAAAAAACAACTTTGAAAGACCAATTTTCTTGTATTCTATTTTAACAACCATTTGCTAAGGCACTGCCCCTTCATGTCCTGTCACAAGCCCTGGCACACCCCTTTGTCAGCCCTGCCACAACCCTTTGTCAGCCCTGCCCTCCCTCTAGCACATGTCAGTGCAGGACTGCTCATGAATATTCATGAGCTTCCACTGAGTGACAGAAGCAGAAGAAAAACATATGCTAGCTCTAATGATGTCACCAAATTTCGCCGATCAATACATGGAGAACGAATTGACCGGCAGCTATGCAGTTCTTTAGTTTTCTTTAAGTAGAGATTGCCCACATGAAACTATTGAAGTATAAAAATAAATAAATAAATAAAAAGACTGAACTGCAGCTTTAATTTAAGTGCCTTCGGGAAGCGCGCGGGGACTCTGTAAACCCTGCGCCCCCCAGCACTCAGTCTCGCGCCCCCCAGTTTTTGCACTGCTTTTCTAACTAATCGGCTTTCAGAGTTGGGCAGTGGATATTCACAGTTGAGTGCAAATAGCCGCACGGCTATTCGCACTCAGTAAGAAAAAAAATGGGGAAAAAAATAAACATCCCAGCTAGGAATCAAACCCTGGTCCACTCTGTTAATGGCCTGGAGCATAACCACTGAGCTATAAGACTTTCTGATGCTTTTGAAGTGAATAAAGGCATAGAAGCCTATTGACATTACAGTGTTCATAGCAGCTCGGCTATTCGCACTCAGTAGGAAATGAAATGGAAAAAAAAGACAGAACACTCCCCTATTGACATTCTATACCCCTGCATCTGTAATCAGCGCGGCTTTAGGCTGAGTCCCCAGTCGGCACCGTGGCACGCGCCCGGCAGGGGGGCGGCGCATGCAGAGCGCTAGACCGCGATCTGCGGTCTGAGGGGAGAGAGAACGTTTGCGATGGGAGGGGGCGTGGCGGTAGGTTTGCGGGGGCGTGGCCATGACGTCCCGCAGCTGGTTCGCCCTCATTGGCTGAACCGCTGGCGGGGGCATGGCCACGCCTCCATCGCAAATGCCAATCTCAAACTCCCCTGCCTGCCTGAAAACCTGTCGCGCACCGCTGGGGAAAGGTGCGCGACAAGGTAGGGACTGGGACCGGAGGAACTGGGTGGGCGGGGCTTGATCGCACAGACGTGCGCTGTAGTAGTTAGTGGGACCGCAGCCTTAGGAGCCGCTTACGCATGCGTGCGGAGGCGTGTGGAAATGCAGGCGACAGGCAAGATTAAATATACGCGCTGAGGTGAGCGGAGTAGCGATCACGTAACGGCAAACATCCAAAGGGGATGAGGGACTAGCCCCGCCTCCCGCCCCACCTTCGCCCCGCCCCCGAAGCGCGCTCACTGCCTCACCTGTCAGGCCACAAAAAAGCACCAGCTTCTGCAGGCGAGGCAGAGCAGGAGCGCGGCCCGAGGCACCATGCCCGAGTCCTTAGGCCTCGGGCATGGTCATCGCTTAGGCACTGAGGCGTGCTGCTGCTGGGCACTGGGCCCCTGCAGCCGCAATGAGAGTGGCTTTAGCAGGGTCTCGCGCACGCTTCCGCATGCCTGCAGAAGCGTGTCTTAAGAAATCTTTACTTTCTTAGCTTGCCGGAGAGCAGGGCCGGTCACGTGAGTGGTTCGCCGAATGAGGGAGAACCAGCTCCGTGATGTCACTGGCCCGCCCCCAGACACGCCCACGGACGGCGCGCACTCCAAGGCCAGGGAAAGCACTGTTTTCCCTCAGCCTCAGCGTGCATCCGCACGGCTTCAGTCTCTATGGACTAAGCCTTAGGCTGCGGCCTGAGAGGGAGCGTGGCGTGCTGGCACACAAGCGCTGCGCCCTGACACACGAGCGCTGTGCCCTGCTCGGCCGTGCAATTTGTGGCTAGGTGCACGCTCATCTGGGGGCGCGGCCACAACGGCACTGAGCTGGTTTGCCCTCATTAGGTGAACCGCTTACGTGACGTGCTTGGAGGCGGCAAATTCAATTTTGCTTGCTTTGCAAGTGTCTCAAGCCCTGATGCTCACACTGGCCAGACAAATAAGGCCTCGGCTAGGGTTCCTGCTGGCGTGCGGAGGTGCGCTGAGGCTCAGGGAAAGCGGGTGCTTTCCCTGGCCTTAGACAGCGCGCTGTCCGGGGGCGTTTCGGCGGGCGGGCCAGTGATGTCACGGAGCTGGTTCGCCCTCATTCGGGGAACCGCTCCTGTAACCGGCCCTGCGCACCGGCAAGCGGGGAAATTTACAACGCGCGGAAGCGTAGGCGAGCCCCTACTAAAGCCACTCTCATTGCGGCTGGAGGGGCTCAGTGCCGAGCGGAAGCGCACCTCTGCCCGCAAGCACTAAACATGGACGCGGCCTTATGCATAATGATGTATACCAATTATAAACTGGGTTGCGATATATGTGCTGTACACCATTGATCTTAATCAGGGCCGCCAACAGCGGGGGAGAAAGGGTACTGGCGTCCCTGGCCCTGTGGGTCAGGGGGACCCGGCCGCCCGGGCCCCCTGCGCGGCCGGGCGCCTGTTAATTAAAAAAAATAAGAAATCGCTGCAAAAAAAATTGCGGTGTCTCCCTGTGGTAGCGCCGGAAGTAGTCCGGGTTAAGCTTCCGGCACGCCGGTGTCAGAGGGAGCCCCGTTTCGCGTGGGAGCTGCATCGCGAGACAGGTGCTTCATGGCCGGTGTCAACTGCTGTGACCCCCCCCCCCCCATCGGGCCAGCATCGGCCCCACCCCCGCAGCACACTGGTGCGCGCGTGAGCAGTGGCGTGATGCCTGCAGCGGGGCTGGCGGCAACTGCTGTGACCAGCCGCCGGGCCCCCCGCTGCACCGCCATTCCCCCCCCCCCCCCCCCGCACCGCCCCCCCCCCCCCCCCCGCATGACAGGGCTGTCCTGTCACCCACCGCAGCCGCTAGACAACCCACGCAGCCGCGGGAAACCCCTGTACCGCCGCCCCCCGCAGCATTGTTCCCCCACCCCCAGTACCGTCGCCACCACCCGCAAACACACTCAGGCCGCCCCCCCCCCCCCCCCCCCCTGCTGGTAAGTCTGATTTTTGGGGATGTTTGGGTTTTTTTTTTTATATGTATTTTATTGCAGATATTTTTTATATTATTACACATTCCTAATGAGAGAGACAGAGATATATATATATATATATATATATATCTATATATATATATATATAGATATATATATATATATATATATTTTCTTATTCTTATTATTCATACCACAAAAGGTCACATAAACACATGTAATACAACCTTTTTGGATTAACAATTTATACATTTACACGGCCGGGACGAGTGGATTTACCCTCTGAGCGAGCAACTATTGGCCCAAGCCAGTAGAGTTTTCAGGCAGGCAGGGGAGTTTGAGATTGGCATTTGCGACGGAGGCGTGGCCACGCCCCCGTCGGCAGTTCAGCCAATGAGGGCGAACCAGCCTCGGGACGTCATGGCCACGCCCCGCAAACCTACTGCCACGCACCCTCTCGTCGCAAACGTTCTCTCTCCCCTCAGACCGCAGATCGCGGTCTTGCGCTGTGCATGCGCCGCCCCGCCGCCGGGCGCGTGCCGCAGTGCTGACTGGGGACTCAGCCTAAAGCCGCGCTGATTACAGATGCAGGGGTATAGAATGTCAATAGGGGAGTGTTCTGTCTTTTTTTTCCATTTTATTTCCTACTGAGTGCGAATAGCCGAGCTGCTATGAACACTGTAATGTCAATAGGCTTCTATGCGTTTATTCATTTCAAAAGCATCAGAAAGTCTTATAGCTCAATGGTAATGCTCCAGGCCATTAACAGAGTGGACCAGGGTTCGATTCCTGGCTGGGATGTTTATTTTTTTTCCATTTTATTTCCTACTGAGTGCGAATAGCCGTGCGGCTATTTGCACTCAACTGTGAATATACACTGCCTCAGAGCTGCAGCACTATACAGTGAGTTACAGCAGCTCTGTGTCCTGCTGCCTCCCCTAACTCCTCCCCCCCTGTCTGTGTGTGAGAGAGCTCCGCACAGGAGAGGCAGAGAGAGAGGGAGAGTAAAGCAAAGGTGAGGGTTATATTGCGTGTTTTGGGGACATAGGGGGCTGCAGTGTGTGCAGGGAGGGGGGAGAGGTGTGTGTATAGAGGGGGCGGGGGCTGTAGTGTATGAGAGTGAGAGGGAGGCGTGTGCGTGTGTGCTGTAGTCTGTGCAAAACAAATGTTTTACCCCTCGAAAACGGATTTAACATTAATATTATGTGAACAGTAGATTTACAGCAACCAAAGCTTGAACAAGTCACTATTTCCCTCAGATTCCAAAACATATGCATGGCTGTATGTTCTACGTAGTATAGCACTGTGTGGGTTATTAAATTGCAATAGTACTGATCAGGGCACTAGCACATGGAAATTCCCATTAACTAAAATTGGGAGTTTCTGTATAATCTTTCCCTGATCGGCATTAGCACAGTTTAATGTAATAACCCCATTCTGGAGTGGCTCTGGCTCTGGCAACAAGTTGAAGCAGGGGAGCCTGGTTCAAATCCCAGGGTCAGCTCCTTGTGACCTTGGGCAAGTCGCTTTATCTCCCTGTGCCTCAGGCACCAAAAACATAGATTGTAAACTC
This sequence comes from Ascaphus truei, assembly GCF_040206685.1. Lineage (NCBI taxonomy): Eukaryota > Metazoa > Chordata > Amphibia > Anura > Ascaphidae > Ascaphus > Ascaphus truei. Next base: position 377,069,164 of record NC_134486.1, on the reverse strand, counting down.
ATCTGGGCAGGGGCTGTGTCTGTAATAACCCTATGTGCTGCGTCCCGCCCGCTATACTGTAATTGGGAGAAAAGCTCTATATGAAGTAAAAATTATAATTATTATATTTGAGTACTATATACATAAAAGAAAAAAACAGACAAAAGTAAACAGTAGGAGAAGGGAGTCCTTAGCCTGAATTATTCTCTTGTCGTCTTTAGTTTTATTATTTACAATTCCTTTCTCCGCCCGCCCCCTTTTAATTTTTTTTTATCATCATTGATTGTGTTATTAACACTTGCCTTTATGTTTTATTTTAATTTCCTCCAATAATAACATATATTTTATATATATATTTTTATTTATAATATACATATTATTGTTAACACTAAACTCGTATTGTAATGACTAACACTTACTAGTATTTTACTAGCTAGCTCTATCAATAACAAACCTTTCTGTCAGTCAGCCTGACTCCTGCCAGATTAGAAACTGCTCCCACTTCCCCTCACAGAACAATGTTGCCACGGCAATCCCAGTCCTGCTCAAGACTTTCCCGCCTTTCTGGTGTTGCTAGGCAATGTCCCGCACATGCTGCTGGGGAAGATGAGCCCTTAACTCTCCCCTACCCCCCCTTGCATATCTAACATATTTCCCTCGCCCCCCTTTCTTAAATGTGGTCATGGTCCCCATGACGTTCTTCTTACACACTATGCAGAGCCATATCACCGTCTGACCCTCCCATGCAGACACGGAAGGGGAGTGCTCTGGATGTGGGTAAAGTTTACATCCTGTGAAGGACTCAAAGTGGAGCTGCTGGAGCCTCCTGCAACCAGTGCTGCTTACACCCTGTAGGTATCTTGTTACTTCCTGCAGGTGGTAGCCCCTGATGGAGTTCTCCTTCCTTAGCTCATGCATACTGTATCTCTGCAGACATCAGCTCTTCCTGCAGTTTATCAGCTGTGTGCTGAGTGACTGTTATCCTGTGCTGTGCAGCCTGTTGTTCATCCTCAACCTTGTATGTATGTTCTGTATGTATGTTCTGTATGTTCTGTATGTATGTTCTGTATATCTTTACTTTATATAGCACCATTAATGTACATATCACTTCACAGCAGTAATACACATGACAATCGTATAAATCACAAATAATACAAATAACACATCATGGAAATAAGTGCATCAGACATAAAAGTAACTTTGTGGAAGAGCAGTCCCTGCTCCGAAGAGCTTACAATCTAATAGGTAGGGAGAATGTACAGAGACAGTAGGAGGGCATCCTGGTAAGTGCGTCTGCAGGGGGCCAATCTTTATGTATCATTTGTCTTGTATTATCCATCATATACTTCTTTAAGCAAGTGTGTCTTAAGGTAGTTCTAAAAAGTGGATAGAGAGGGTGCTAGTCGGGTGTTGAGGGGAAGGACTTTCCAGAGGTGTGGGGGAGAAAGGTTTAAGGCGGGAGAAGGCTTTAGATACAAAGGGGGTGGAGAGAAGACATTCTTGAGCAGAACGCAAGAGTCGGGATGGTGCATAGCGAAATTAGGGTTGAGATGTAAGGAGGAGCAGAAGAGTGTAAAGCTTTAAAAGTGAGGAGAATTGCATGTGTAATACAGGATTTGATAGTAAGCCAGGAGAGTGATTTCAGCACGGGAGACGCTGAGACAGATTTAGGAAAGAGTAGAGTGATTCTGGCAGCTGCGTTAAGAATAGATTGTAGGGGAGACAGGTGAGAGGCAGGAAGGCCGGACAGCAGGAGGTTACAGTAATCGAGACAGGAGAGAATGAGGGCATGAGTTAAAGTTTTATCAGTCGAGTAACAGAGGAAAGGGTGTATCCTTGTAATATTGCGGAGAAAGAAGCGACAGGTTTTAGATATGTTTTGAATGTGAGGGGAGAATGTGAGAGAGGAGGCGAGTGTGACCCCTAGGCAGCATGCTTGGGCTACTGGGTGAATGATGGTACTTCCAACAGTAATGTGGAAGTAGGTGGTAGGGCCAGGTTTGGGAAGAAGTATGAGGAGCTCTGTTTTTGCCATGTTAAGTTTAAGGCGGCGGAGGGCTATCCAGGATGATATAGACCAGAGACCTTCAGAAATTTTGGTCTGTACAGCAGGTGTAAGGTCAGGGGTTGAAAGATAAATTTTGTGTGTCGTCAGCATAGAGGTGCTATTTAAACCCAAGAGATGTGATTAGGTCACCAAAAGAAAGTGTGTACAGAGAAAAGATAAGAGGTCCCAGGACAGAGCCCTGGGGTATCCCCACAGAGAGATCGATAGAGGAGGAGGTGTTGGCAAAAGAGACACTGAAAGTACGATGGGAGAGATGGAGTAGATCCAAAATAGAGCTTTGTTACGAATAACAAGAATATGGAGAATGTGAAGGAGAAGAGGGTGGTCCATGGTGTCAAATGCTGCAGAGAGGTTAAGTAGTATGAGCAGAGTGTAATGACCTCTGTCTTTGGCTGCATGTAGGTCATTAGTTATTTTAGTGAGGGCTATTTCAGTGAAGTGAGCAGTGCGGAAGCCAGATTGTAGACGGTCTAGGAGAGAATATGTGTTGAGAATACAAGACTTTCAAGGAGTTTGGAGACAAAAGGCAGGAGGGAGACAGGTCGATTAGTTAGAAAGACAGGTAGGGTCAAGCTTGCTGTTTTTGAGTAATGGTATAAGTGTTGCATGTTTGAAGGAGGAGGGAAAGGTACCAGAGTAGAGGGAAGAGTTAAAAATATGTGTGAGCGTTGGGATTATAATAGGAGCAAGAGGTTTTAGGAGATAGTAGGGAATGGGGTCAAAAGGGCAGGTGGTAGAAGACGAGGAGATCAGCAGTGACACATCCTCCTCCGAGACAGCGCAAAAGAGTCAAGGATGGCAGGAGGATAGTTAGGAGGGGGTGTTGGATGGGAGGAGGAAACAGAGGGGATGTTCTGACGTATGGTTTCCACCTTTTCCTTAGACTAGTCAGCAAAGTCCTGAGGTGAGATTGCGGAAGAAGAGGAGGCAGCCGAGGGTGGTCAGTGTAGAGTCAAAGACAGAGAAGAGTTTGTGAGAGTTAGACTTGTGTGTGTTGATTAGTGAAGAAAAGTAGGTTTGTTTAACCTGAAAGAGGGCAGAGTTGAAACAGGACAACATAAATTTGTAGTGAAGGAAGTCTGAGCGTGTGAGATTTCCTCCAGAGGCTTTCAGAGGAACGAGTGGAGGAACGCAGCATGCGCTTATGGGGTTAGAAGGGTGAGGACGGCAGAGAGAAAGCGGGGCATGTAGATCAAGAGAGGAGGATAAGGCAGAGTTGTAGTTCCTGACCAGGTTGTCAGGGTCTGTAGCAGAACTAAGGTGGAGCGTAAAGTGGAATCAAAGGCTGGTAGGTTAGAGGGCAGGTTTCTGCAGAAACGAGGGGTAGATGGAGAAGAAAAGCAAGAGAGAGAAAATGAGATGAGGTGATGGTCAGAGAGAGTAAAGGGAAATGGAGAAATCAGAGAGAGAAAAGTTTAGTGAAAACCAGGTCTAGATAGTGGCCATCCTTGTGGGTGCTAGCTGCAATCCACTGTTGAAGGCCAAAAGAAGAGGTTAGAGAGAGAAAGCGGGAAGCCCAAGGGAGAGAGGGGTCATCAATGTGGAAGTTGAAGTCCCCAAGGAGAAGAACAGGGGAGTCTGAAGAGAGAAAGAAAGAGAACCAGGATTCAAAATGAGAGAAAGGCAGAAGGGGGATTAGTAGAGGAAGGTGGGTGATAGATGACCACCACGTGGACAGGTAGATGAGAGAAAATCTGGACAGTGTGAGCCTCAATGGAGGGAAAAGCAAGAGAGGGAGGAATAGGTTTGGTAACGAGAGGGGGAGGGGAAAAGAGAGGGGGAGGGGAAAAGAGAGGGGGAGGGGAAAAGAGAGGGGGAGGGGAAAAGAGAGGGGGAGGGGAAAAGAGAGGGGGAGGGGAAAAGAGAGGGGGAGGGGAAAAGAGGGGGAGCAGCTTGAGAGAGAGAGGGAGCAGCTTGAGAGAGAGAGGGAGCAGCTTGAGAGAGAGAGAGAGGGAGCGCTTGTTGGGAAGGGAGCGAGCATTTCAAAGGGCACAGGAGAAAGGGAGAGAAGAGGGAGGGTGGCAGGGGATGGGTATGAGGTTGGAGGGGTTGACACCAGGAGTAGTAGAAGTTGCATTTTGCAGGTGAAGACTAGATCATTTAGAAATAAAGCAGGGATCAGGACTGGGGGAGATATCTCCAGAAGCAAGGAGGACAAGCATGGATAGATAGAGAATGTGTGAGGCTGATTTTGTAGGGATGTGCTTTAGTGCAGGGGTTATAGCTGTGCAGTGTCAGGGGGCTTAGGTAAGAAAGGAGTTCATGTGACCTGAAAAGTGGTGAAGGAAGATGTATGAATAGAGTTAGAGACATAATGAGGCTGGTAGAAAAAAAGTGCATAATTTGAAAAGAAGTGAGGTCACAGCAAATATAAATAGTAGGGGCAGCATCACAACTATAGTTCTGAGATGTGCAGTCTGGGTTAGATGATATACTCCTTTCCAGCTCAAATGCAGGAATCAGGGCCAGTACGTGTCCACTTGTTCACTCCTACCAAAGGTCCACTTGTTCACTCCTTTTGAACTCCTTTTTAAACTCCAGTTTTCTTGCTACTTAAAAGGGCTATTTGACAAAGGCTGCAGACAGCATAGGCTTCTATGTTGACTGGTTTTATAGCTCTAAAATGTCATTAGAATTAAGTACAGCCCAGGCAACTTAATTAGCACATGTGAGGACATTAAAACAGATGGTTTTCCTAAACAGGGTGTTGTCCAAGTAAATACAGATCAATTGCAGATGGGTTTAATTTAAAAGCCTTGTGCTTGTCCTCCCTCAACGTCTCCATCTCCCTGATGTTGTCCCAATAAGCCTTCTCCAGATACTGCTGGTGTTGAGTTGCAATCTCCAGCTCATTCTGTGGATGGGAGATCTGATACCTTTCTCCCTCACCAGAGCTCATTAGTCCCTTGATGAACACAAGGCCGTCGACAGCTTTCCCGACAGGCCCTGGGTTTCGACGGCCTTTTGAGCCCCTCCTTTCTCTTACACTCCTGCCCTCTCACACACTCGCTCTCACCCCCTCTAATTCTCTCCCCCTTATCACACTACCCCCTCTCATCCACGCCCTCCCCCCCATGTATTTCTCTCCTCCCCAACTCACTTCCCCCTCACACTATATTCCTCCTCCCCCACCCCTGTCTCACACCCCCTCCTCTCCCTCTCTTATACCTTCACCTCTCCCCCTCCCTCTTTTACAGACCCCATCTCGCTCGCTCATCCCCCACGCTCAATTTCTCACACACATTCAACCTCCCCGCGCCCCCTCACACACCTTCAGATCCCATTCTCTCCTTGACCCTCGGACCATGTCTCTCCTACACAGGTCCCTCATGGGCCTGTATTTCCGTACACTCGCACTTCTCGCATTGCAAAATCTGGGGCTCTGCTCCTTCGCAGGTGGTGAGGTCAGACTATATGTGCCCCAGGATTTTTTATTGGTTTCACTTGATTTACTTCTACACCACATGTGCCTTGAGCATATTTGATTGTTGCCACATTATATGAATATACTAGGTTTTATTTAGTCTGCGCTATATTTTCTGTTTCACAAATCTGGCAGATGCCAGCTAGTCAGGGTAGGAACATTATTCCTGGTCTCTGCACACGGCCCTAGACCCGGTTGATGAGGTTACTGGGGTCGAAGGTGGTACAGGACAATGCTTATACAATCCCCTTCCACAGACAAACCATACAGATATAGCCCCAAGAATTACAGCTTTCTTGTAGAGCAAGTCCATTCAGCAGGTGGTCGACCTCTCCCTGGTTCCTCAACAATGGGCCTAATCCTATCAGTGTCCAGGCCTACAATACCAAACTCTGATGTGATTATACAGTAGCTCATTTTGCAAGAGTTAACCCCTACAGGTCCCCACTCTTGAATAGAGCTGTACATCACTGTTTCACATACTTTAAGAGGAACATGTATAGGACTGGTACAATAAACAGTACATACATAAATAACTACATCATATCCTTGACAGGTAGGGGTAATGGCGGGCTTAACCTTTATTTACAAGCAGCCAAATCTACCCCTAGCGTCACAGACACAACCTCCGATCTTCGTGTCTTATTTGACACAAAGAGAAAAAAGTTGTCTGTTCCCGTCGCAATGTTGCGCTGTCTGTCCTTTCCCCAAACTCCTCCTATATCTAATAGTCCTAATAGAGGACTGTCCTATCCCCAAACGGCTAAGTCATACATTAGCATGTATTAAAAATGACAAATTACACAAATTTTGGAGCAGTGCTCCAGCTTGTGACACCTGACATCTCCATGCTTCTACAATGGGATAAAGATGAGCTTGGAAATAGTAGGAGAGAAGTCTGGTGGTTTCAAGAACAGCATGATCATCTTTATCCACCCCCAAACAAACGGTATACCATTAATTTCCTGGGCTACAAGGAGGGCATGAATTACAACATGCTTCTGGAATCTGGAACTGGATAGTTTTGGACGATATGGTCATAATTCAGGAAACCTGTAGTGTTTGGCGTGCCTTTAATATTCACCAAGTGCAATGTTGTTGCTCACCTTGAAAGATTCATTGAAGAAATAAAATGAGCCACTCAATTGCCATGCAAAGTGTTGTCATTGGTTATTGCTACTTCAATCTAATATAGAAAGATAACGTATATTAGGGCTCTGGCGGGCAATATAGTTTCCTTTGGTGAACTTAGTCGGTATATTTTTGAGCTTTGGTCTCTGCACAGTTTTAAGTATGCCCAGGGGCGTAGCTATTGCCTGGGGACCCGCGTTCTTGGGGATCCACAAGAGATTAAACGTTGAAACAGGGAAGAAATACAAAACACCGGCATTAAATCCAAAATGTATATCCATTGGACTTGGATCAGTTTTCTCTCCCTCCCCTGTCAGCGGCCCTGCTGGCCACTTCTCTTCTCCCCACCCTTCTCTACCCCACAATCCCTTTCTGGTTCCAGTCCCGCACCGGAGACGAAGGTCTGTCCTTTCAGAATAGTCCGCTATTGGCTCTTCAGGGGAACGTAGTGGATCGTAGGTCTTAACTAAAGTGAAGAAACAAAATGCAAACTTATTTTTAAAATTTTAAGTGAATAAAGGTGGGTGTGCTCTCTCTTTTTTTGTTTGTTGTGAATTTAGCTAAATCGATTGCCAAAAAAGGCATAATACAGTAGCCTGTCAAATGATATCTCAAAGCTACATACGTATTTGAAAGCAGGGGGTCAATCTGATCTGCCAGGCAGTGGAAGGCAGAATACACATGGATACCACTTTAATATCGGTATCGGTAATATCGGTACGGAGTCAGGTGTAGTCCTAACAGTCTTGGAAAAGAAATCTTTAACACTTTAGTTGCTGATGAGGGTAGCAAGTTAAGTGAATAAAATGGGAGGAGCCTGGCCCCGATGTAGAAATCGGGCTGGAGTAAATACTGGTATATTGGCCACTACCGAAGTTGTATATCATAGTTACATATTACATAGTAGATAAGGTTGAAAAAAGACATAGGTCCATCAAGTTCAACCTATGCTAAATTTAGACAACAGATACTTTATCCTATATCTATACTTACTTATTAATCCAGAGGAAGGCAAACAAAAAACCCCATTAAGGGGAAAAATTAATTCCTTCCTGACTCCAAGAATTGGCAATCGGATTAATCCCTGGATCAACATCCTTCACATGTATACTTATTTGGTATATCCCTGTATACCTTTCCCATCTAAAAAGATGTCCAACCTTTTTTTTGAACAAATCTATTGTATCTGCAATCACAGTCTCCATGGGTAATGAATTCCACATTTTAACTGCCCTTACTGTAAAGAACCCTTTCTTTTGTTGCTGGTGAAATTTCCTTTTCTCCAACCTTAAGGGATAACCCCGAGTCCTTTGTACTACCCGTGGGATGAATAGTTCTTTTGAAAGCTCCTTGTATTGTCTCTGAATATATTTGTATATAGTTATCATATCCCCTCTTAGACGCCTCTTTTCTAATGTAAATAAATCTAATTTAGCTAGCCTCTCCTCATAAGTTAGAATGTCCACCCCCCTTTATTAATTTGGTGGCTCTTCTCTGCACTCTCTCTAGTTCCATAATGTCTTTTCTTAGGATTGGTGCCCAAAATTGTACTCCATATTCAAGGTGTGGTCTTACTAATGCTTTGTAAAGGGGCATAATTATGTTTACTTCCCTTCCATCCATTGCCCGTTTGATGCAAGATAAGATCTTGTTTGCCTTTGCAGCTACTGCATGACATTGGGCACTATTGCTAAGCCTGCTGTCTACAAGCACTCCTAAATCCTTCTCCATCAAGGATTCCCCCAATATATCTCCATTTAATTTGTAAGTCGCCTTCTTATTCTTGCATCCCGAATGCATAACCTTACATTTATCTGTATTAAACCTCATCTGCCATTTACCTGCCCACGTTTCCAGTCTCTCCAAGTCCTTCTGAAGAGAAATTACATCCTGCTCTGATTCTATTACCTACACAATTTAGTATCATCAGCAAAGATGGAGACTTTGCTCTCGATCCCAACCTCAAGGTCATTAAGAAAAAGTTAAAAAGCAGGGGTCCCAGTTCCGATCCCTGAGGTACTCCACTCACGACTTTAGCCCAACCTGAAAAAGTTCCATTTATGACAACTCTCTGTTGTCTGTCCTTTAACCAGTTTTCAATCCAGGCGCATATATTATTACTGAGTCCAATTTTCTTTATTTTGTACACCAACCTCTTGTGTGAAACCGTATCAAAAGCCTTTGCAAAATCTAAGTAGACCACATCAACTGCATTACCCTGGTCTAAATTCCTACTTACCTCCTCAAAGAAACAAATAAGGTTAGTTTGGCAAGATCTATCCTTCATAAATCCATGCTGACTATTACTAATAATTTTGTTTTCCAATAGGTATTCCTGAATATTATCCCGTATTAAACCTTCAAGTAGTTTCCCTACTATTGAAGTCAGGCTTACAGGTCTGTAATTTCCCGGTTGTGATCTAGCTCCCTTGTTAAATATAGGCACCACATCTGCTTTACGCCAATCTTGTGGTACTGAGCCTGTGTAAATTGAGTCCTTGAATATTAAATATAATGGTTTTGCTATTAATGAGCTTAACTCCTTGAGAACTCTTGGATGTATGCCATCGGGGCCAGGTGCCTTATTTACTTTAATTTTTTAAAGTTGCTTATGAACTTCTTCCTCAGTTAACCAATTGTTCATTAATATGGAGGTTGTGGCTTCCTCCTGCGGCACTACTTTTGAACTTGATTCTTCCCTGGTAAACACAGAGGCAAAGAATTTGTTTAATACCTCAGCTTTTTCCTTATCTCCAATAATCTGCCTAACCATCTCATACTGAAAGGGTCCTATATTTTCTTTTCTCATTTTTTTGTTATTAAGATACTTAAAGAACTTTTTAGGGTTGACCTTACTTTCTTTTGCAATCCTTTTTTCATTATCCATTTTTGTAATTTGATTGCCCTTTTGCAATTTTTGTTACATTCCTTATAATTCTGATACGATGTCTCTGTCCCTTCTCGTCATATCGTCATGGAGATAGCCATAATTGAAGATGTGACAACCTGTATTGACAGGAGTCAGTATAAATGGCTATCTCTCGGAGGGGAGCAAATCTCCTACAGGTCACAACAGAACTGGATGGTTAGTCCATTTAGGTAGTGTATCAACACTGTGACACTATGTCTAATAGACGAGGCTTCTAGTTCTAACTCTTAGGCTGGGATTATGGTGCCGACGTCACTGCGTGCGCGCGCCCGGCAAGCACTCTGCTGTATTTTGTTATGGGAGCCACCCCAGTGCCTGCGCAACTGCCGGCAAAGTAGCGCGTTGAAGCGGCAGCATTCTCAGCATTCAAGAAATCTGTGTTTTCAGGCGGCTGTCGCGTGACGTCGGCGCATGTGCGCTGGTTCAGCCAATGAGGGCGAACCAGCTTTGTGACGCGTCCGCCCCCGTAACGCGTCTACAATCTTTTGCAGCCAAGTTCAAAAATCGCTTGGGCTCCAGGTGTGTGCGTGGCGGCGCTCTCATTCGCACGCGGCCGCGCAGGGACCAGAATTCCAGCCTTAGGAGCCAGATACCTTTATCTGCAGATAAAGGTATCAACAAAACGTGCTATCCGACCCCCAACAAACGGAACGCAGTGCTGCCCGTGAATTCGGTGCAGTCTCCTAATATGTTCACTTATAATGGGGCCCTGAAATTTTATTTTTTTTGCCCAGGAGCCCACGCATGTCTAGCTAAGCCACTGGGTATACCTTTTATATACCTTAAGAATATATAGATATTGTTCAGGCTGTCTGTTTATATGTCATTCTTTATTAATTAACGTTTTTTTTTTTCCTTTTTAGCACCTGCGTACATTGAAGGTTCCCGGCAAACAGATGGCTGCAGTGTCATGGGAAGGGGGAGGATTGAGGATTGGACTGGCTGTGGATTCATTCATATACTTTGCAAATATTAGGCCAGTTTATAAGGTAAGAAGATAAAGCCACATGTGTGCTACAGATCTATCCTGACTGTGTATAACCATCACCGACCACAGTATAATCCGTTTTGCTGTGGTCCTGTGAAGCCATGTGGATAGGCGTTCAATTACAGGGTTTAAACCACCAATACAAGGTATATTTTTAGTTAGTTTTCATTTTACCCCTGGTACAGGAGTTACGGAGCCCGTGGTGGACCAGCTGTGGAAACAATATGGCCGCTGGGCTCAAAGCTCTCGCCAGTGACCAATAGAAAACCTGCGTCATCATCGAGAGATGTTGTCAACACGGCTTTCTATTGGTGGCCCATGCTTGTAGTTCCCCTCCATATTTGCTGTTTCTTTGTGTAAAAACTGGCACACAAAGACTACGAATATATCTCTGAAACCGGATGTCAGGGGGCCACTGATGACAGCGCCATCACCCCCTTGCCCATTTCAGGTCTGAATTGAAAAAATTCAGATGGGATTGCTGCTTTAAAATTGCAGTGATCCTCCAGTAGAGGCAGACTGTGTTTGTTTGTAGAACAACATCTATATAGTAAGTATAATCACAGATATGGTTTACAAAGAAGTTGCTCGGTTTGACCAATGTTAGCGGTGTGGTAAGTGATGGAAAGGATCGTAATAGTCCAATACCACTGGTAAAACATTGGCAACAATTTAGTCAATCCCCTCTGCTTACAGGTCAGGTTCCTTTGTTCAAAGCCTGCTCTATATTCTGATTAAGATAACTGAGGTAATTTAAAAATCACAGTAATAATAAGCTCAGAAGACACTGTTGCTGCTTATTAGAACTTCAGGGCGTCCCAATGACCTTCGTTTCTGTTGGAGAGTTTGTTGGATGCAATATGTTGGTTTTCAGGGGTGTTAAAATGCCTTTTGATGTTTGTCCTTAGCACTAAGAATAAACTAATTACATACTATAATGTTCTTGCTTACCTACTTGGCAGTGGGGCTATTGTTCCAACACGGTGGTCTACGCTTATACGAGACCGGATCGTCCAGAGTACTGTGTTGTCTTCTGGGACACAAAAAACAACGAGAAGTTTGTAAAATACGTCAAGAGTCTGATTTCTGTTACTACGTGTGGGGATTTCTGCATTTTAGCAACCAAGGCAGATGAAAACCATCCTCAGGTAAATATTTTTCTCCATTTTTGCGTTCAGTAGCACATTTAGCTTAAAGCAGGGGGGCGGGGCAACTCCAGTCCTCGAGGGCCATCAACCGGTCAGGTTTTTCGGATATCTGCACAGCCCAAATATGTATGTATGTATATCTTTACAAATAAACAAATAAAGACTGCGCTTTAGGTATCTATCTGCAATAATGTGCAAACTTAACTGTATTTTCAAAAATATATAAAATATGAAAAATAATAAAAAAATATTTTAAAAAACCTAATATATACCAGAAAATGATGCTCTAGCAATATAATACCAAAAAATAAAAATATATAAAAATAAAACTAAATCAATAACATAAACTAGTATTACCAGTGACTATTCTAAATAAAACATATAAACATGCATATATAAGAAAAATGAAAAAGAAAAAAGAATGAGTGAGCATAGAGGAGTATAGGGAAAAACTGTGAATAAAAAATGTAAAAATCACAAATGATTAAGTGAAAAATAGAGTCCACAAAAACCATGTGATGAAAAAGTCCTGTCAGGATGGAAGGAATGGATGGTGGCCCTCTATGTAGGATACTGGCAGCTTTCTGAAAGGAACAACGACCTCCCACTGGATCTAGAAAACAAGAAGAGATGAAAGCGCCCGATCCTAGTGTATTATGATAAGATACAAAATTTAATGTTCCAACAAATGCACACTCACAAACATAAAAAGTATTAAAGCATGTAATGAGTAATACTCATTCACCAGATGCTGGAAACTGCTGCTCCGCTCACACGTCCTACTCCCACAAGTTGTATGGCACCTCTGGGCTACCGTCCAGCAGGAGCTCCAGAGAGTATGCAGCTACTCCTGTTCTCAGACGGAAACAAACTGTAGTGAACAGAGGTTCCGGATAGGAGGCAGGGAGATGATAGGACCAAGGGAACCAAATCGCCAGTGTGTCATCCTGAGGTGGCGTCCCAAAGTCCCAGAACACAGCGCATCAGCGCGGGGCAGCGTCCCAGAGTCTGAATGAAAGTCCCAGATATAAAAAAGGTCTGGTGCAGTGACTGTCACTAGTTAGACTAGTATCCCTACGCGTTTCTTCACACTTAGGTGATTTCATCAACCTCTGTTCACTACAGTTTGTTTCCGTTTGAGAACAGTAGTAGCTGCATACTTTCTGGAGCTCCTGCTGGACGGTAGCCCAGAGGTGCCATACAACTTGTGGGAGTAGGACGTGTGAGCGGAGCAGCAGTTTCCAGCGTCTGGCGAATGAGTATTACTCATTACATGCTTTAATACTTTTTATGTTTGTGAGTGCGCATTTGTTGGAGTTTTATTGGAACATTAAATTTTGTATCTTATCATAATACACTAGGATCGGGCGCTTTCTTCTCTTCTTGTATGTATATCTTTATTTATATAGCGCCAGTCATGTACATAGAGCTTCACAGCATCACAGCAGTAATACACGTAACATAATAATATAACACATGATGGGAATAAGCGCTTCAGACATAAAAGTAACATTAGGAAAAGGAGTCCCTGCACCGAAGAGCTTACAATCTAAGGGTTTAATAGGAAGAAAATACAGAGACAGGAGGAGTGTGTTCTTGTAAGTGCGTCTGCAAGAGGCCAACATCGGTGCATATGAGTTATTTGATTGAATGGGCTTTTTGGTGTCTTCTGGGGCCAGAAAACTTATTCTAGCATAGCACCACTTAATACGGGCTATAATCTCTGTAGAAATAGCAAATCGGACTCTACTAGAATTTTTTACTAGCAGTATAAAGAGCCAGACAGACGTTCCCCTCCCAGAATTTCATCTATGTGACAGCTAAAATGAGAACTTGGAAAAGAGGAGTTTCTATGCCTTGAATTATTAATGCCATACAAAAATAGACTTATATTGCCCAACATGCCGTGTAACATCCTGTGTTTAAACTTGGGGTATTGCGAGTAAAAAGACTGACAAAAAATCATAATACAAAAAACGCTTAACACATCCCACATAGTGCAAGCTTGTCTCACATGTTTCTATGTGCATAAACAGTCCCGACTAGTGGGGTGTGCAGCAAATCTGCACTAATGTGTCGTCCTTTTGTCTCTTCTCTGTTCCAAAGTACACTTAAAGCTTTTACCTGCTGTATTATATAGCTGATACTTCCAAGCTGGGTCCAATACAGAGCCAGAAAGCCACTTATTATAACTGTTTTGTTCTTTTTGGCTCAATAGCTATAACTTGGCGATGAAATTCAAAAATAGTTTTCTTGAACTGTCTTTATAAGTAATGAGTGTTGAATAAACCAAAACAAGCATACTCTTTTTACAATGGAGAACATGTTTGTAGGATTCTCTGTTCTTGAAGGAGTAATGGAGTCAATTTCTACAGAGAGTAAATGTATAGAGTTGTGATTCTTTCTTCCTATTTGCTCTTTATAGGATGACAATGAAACCGAGACAAGTGGTGCTACGGTAACAATCCACATTTTGTTTTTGTTTTGTGGGTTGATATTACAACTTGACAGGTGCTGGGTATTCTCCCATGTATTTGTTAGCCTGGGGTTTGCAAAATGCATTCAGAACAATTAGCAAAACTCTGTAGGTATTTTAGAAACGTTATCTATTTTGCATTTCAGTAAAAATATTCCCTACATTTTCAAAAAATGGCGTAAAGATGATGCCATTTGACTTTTGGAATTGGATGTAAAGCAAAGTTTTAATTTGTTCTACTCCTAGTGAGTTTTCAATAGGTATGCAACACACAGTGACTACTAGGGATGAGCGAAGCTGTCCAAATCCGTTGCCTGGATTTTTCCGAATTTGCCATTATAAATTCATTCCGCCGTTTAAATCCGCCGACGGATGGTTGAAACTGTAACCATCTGTCAGCGTATTTTAATCCAGAACCGCCAATGGATACAACCCGCTAGAGAACTGTAACAATACATTCCGCTGATTCTGCAATCCGCTGATTGGACTCTTACAATCTGTCAGCGAAATCCGCGGATGGATTGTCGGTGTTAAAATAAATAAATCCGCAAAAGACGAATCGCCATTTTTGAAATTGATCCACTGAAATCCGAGGACCAGAAAGCAACCAGCCGATCTGTGCGGATCCAAATAAGCACCAATAATTGATGTCATGATTCGCTCTAAGTGCCAGATTTACTAACGGTGGTAATTGATTTATCAGAATAATTTTGTGAAAGTTTCACAACAAGTGCAGAGAATTTAAACGCTGCACTAATAGATTGCCTTGGTTTGCAATGTTTCATTGAATCTGTTATTTACTGAGGAACATTGTAGGAATGTTATATTTACTAACAATACAGTATCTAAAATGTAATGTAAATACCACATGATGGTTGACACACATCAGTAGGTTATTTCCAATTTGGCAGCCCTAGAATGTCACAAAGTACCCATCATTCTGTCATTTCATACCCAACACTCAGACTTGCTTCAGACTTATTTTGGCTGCAGGAGTGGCACTGAGTATGAAGTCTGAGCCTGGTTCAAATCCCGGTGCCAGCTCCTTGTAACCTTGGACAACTCACTTTATCTCCCTCAGGCACCAAAAACAAAGATTGAAGACTGTAAAAATCCTATGTACAATGCTGTGTACCGCACACTATTCTGTAATTGTGAAGCGCTTTGAGTCTCATTGGGAGAAAAGCTCTATATGAAATAAAGTTGTTTATTAGTAGTACAGTACATATTGGTAGCCTGTATCCACGCAGAAATGTGCTACTATGGCATCAATTCCATATTATTGTGAGGTGTAAATGACACTGGTGTCTCTATATCAAAGTTCATTTGCGTAAAAAGACATATTTTTTTTTTTCCAGTCTGAAAAGCAACATATTTATTAAGCGTATTTGTGGAATTTGCCGCATGCTGCACTAATATTCTGTGTTTAAAAAGAGACGCGTCACCTTTAACGTGACAGAGAAAACCAAAGCGGAAAGCTGTCGCGAAAAGTAATGCAAGCCGCTGATTTCTTAATGCACGGACCCGCACCAATATGCTAATGTGATCTCCCCCTAACTCCTCCCACTTGTTTTATAAAACCCTCGTCACAGACAGGTGTAAACATACCCGTAAATGGCACAACAAAAGATTCATATATGGGCGCAGGTAGATTTGCAATAAAAAAGCGACTTTGCCCTTTCATTTTGCCTTTTTAGACATAGAGCCCATGGCTCTATGGACATTTCATTTCTTTGGCAGACAGTTTTAGTTATGTAGAAAACCTGCTACGTACATCATTTGATGAATAAAATGTAGGCATATTCCCTAGTTTTCCTCTGACATTAACCCTTTCACTGTCAGAGGGGAGAAACAATGTGTTGCTTAGGCCTCTGAAATCAAAGGGGTTAATAAGAGGCCAATGTCTTCGCTATCTATCTGTGTGTTAGTGTTTTTTGTGGAAACAACAAACTACTTTCTTGATTTTCTTTTTTACATATACTAATATTTGCTGTATTTTCTTTTAGTATGTGCTGGTTTTGTGCAATTCTATTGGAACTCCCTTGGATTCAAAGTACATTGACATTGGTAAGATATGAGAAAGGGAAATTCTCGCTTCCTATTTAATTGCAGTTATTTTTTAAATGAGCCTGTCTCTTTAAACACAACACAGTAATGGCATATGTAGCAGGGGCCTAATTGAGGAAATAAAGTATTCTATTCTTCCTGATTTTAATGCAATGTATTTATATGGTATCGATTTTGATAAGGACGTAGGTATATTGTTGTTGGATTTAATATTATTGATAACATAAATCTGACGTTGAGGTACACTACTGTAAAGTAGTATGCATGTAAAAAAATAACGGCACCTAACTAGGGTTGCCAGGTGTCCGGTTTTGAACCGGACAGACCAGTATTTTGCAGATATGTCCGTGAAAAAAAATGACAGGTGATACCGGACATGTATATGTCCGGTATTTCCCCTCTGGATGTGAGGGCAGCGGTAGTGTGAAGGGTGGCCGGGTGCAGCGCCCCCACTCTTACCTCCGATTCATTAGCAGGCTGCAGCGTCTAGTAACCAGGGAAACGGGCGTCATCCCTCCCAGCCAAGGAGAAGACTAACCAATGGGAGGGCTCAACGTCATGCACAGCTCCGCCATTTGCATGCTGAGAAGTGTAGTTTTCTGCCAGCTTTGCATGTGGGAGAGGAGAGAAGAGTTGCATTCTGTCCTTGCCACCACAGATAAGATACCAGGAGGGGGAGAGGATGAAAAAGGAGGATGATGAGGTGGTGAGGAGGAAGAAGGAGGGGGTGGTGGTGAGGAAGGAGGGGGGGTGGAGGTGAGGAAGGGGTTGAAGGTGAGGAAGGAGGAGGAGGAGGGTGATGGTGTGAGAGGATTAGGGGGGGAGAGGATGAGGGGGTTTGCAACAATCTTGGAAGTAGTGGGAGAGGAGCATTAAGATCAGTATAACTCGCCATGTATGACTGCAGGTATGTTATTTATAAATGATCTGATCCGTTATATCATTTTGTTTCTAAATTTCACGCGACGTGTGCACCAATTTGCACTATTTCATATTGTATTTTGAAAAAAATGCTAGGAGGGCGCTCAATCCTCAAACCCCTCCCCAGAATTTTTTTACGAAATATAATCTGAAATGGTGCATATTGGTACACACGTGCAGTGAAATTTAGAAAACATTACATAACGGTCTGAGAATTTATAAATAACATACCTCCCCACCGCATTTTCACCGTTGTGTCCAGTATTGTTTGAGAAGCTACCTGGCAACCCTACACCTAACTAAAAAATGCCATCATATAAGATTGATTAAATAAAAAAAGTATGTTTAGAATCTATTGTTCAAGGTTGTGGTAAGGTTACAGAATGTAATATATAAGCAGTACCGTATCACGCTTAGAGGGAGTTAGAAACACACAACTGATCATTGCATAACTTTATATACTGTAAGTACTGCACAGTGTATGAACCAGAAGTTTATTTGTAATAAATCAACATTTTGCATTGACATTTAGTTTTTCACAGGGGAATATGTTACTGCATAATGCTCTGAAATAGTACCAGTCTTTCAGATGTGAGAAGTTAGACATGAAAGCCTTCACCTTACGCAGATGATAAATAACGGCTGTATGTACATTCTTGGACACCCAAAAGAGTCTTATAGTTATACCAGTAATTCTAACAAATGGGCCTTTCATTGGTTCGTGGTAAACACAGCCAAATGTTTAACATTTGTCTATTTTACACTCCTAATGCAAAATTCCTTGTTAACTTGGAGTTGCCAGCTACTGAAGCTTCTTAGCAGACATGGGGAAATAAGCTTGTGTAACATTCTGGAATGTAAACATTTCAGTATTTGTTGTTCTCTCCTGCATGCTGGGGAGCAATTTATTCCTTTGGTTATTAGTAGAACTTAAAATCCATATTTTGCTTTGCCCCAAACAAAAGTATTTCAATAATGTTTTTTTATTTATTTTTTATTAATTTGTTTTTACACTTTCACATCTGTAAAATACACAGTTATCATTTAAAAGACAAGAACATCAGAGCTATCGGATCCCCCAACACCTGCTTCACTCACCCTGTTGTCACATGTCATACGGTAGTTGGTTAAACTGCAGACAAGGATTCGGTGTAAAGACAAGCACATGAGCAGTCACGTTTTTTTAGCTTCATATCCCTTTTAAACATGGATATTCCCCCAAATGGGAAGGTGGTGAGTGATCGCATCTAGAAATGACACGTGTGTTTAAATACTAGAAAATGTATCCATCGCAGCAAAGAACAGGTTAAATCTTGTTTTCCAGTGATTTAGGTTATCTCAAAGTGAAAGAAAGTAGAGGTCAATAGTGCAGATAAACCAGGTAATTTATATTAAAACGGAACAGTGTGCGCACTTACACTCCAAGACATTTCAGATTAAGTTCTGAGAAGGGTAGATGGGGAGAGGATGAGTATCGGCGATCTCCCCACCACCCACGCTGGTCTAGGCGTTCCTCGTAAAGCGTCCATGTCACTTCCGGTAAGTGATTTCCGGATACAGGAACCTCCGTTAGACCTGCCTCTTTCTCCACAGAATGTCTCCAGAAATCAACTCAACGCGTTTCGCCAATGGCTTCGTCAGTAGTTGTAATCTGTGATGTAAACTATATGGCCTTAAATACCCTAATGGTCTTATTCTATTAGTATTGATTCAACATTTGCATATGGCTGACAATTGAAATGTGGAGTATAATACATATCTAATCACTAATAATTTGAACAGAAACTTTATACAAAGTAATTAAAATTCTGGTATGGGACTAATGACATACAGGACAAAATGCATTTATAGGGAACCGGACAGTAAAAACATATGAATAATCTCTCTAAAATACCAGATAAAGTCATATAATCTTAACAAATACAAAAAAAAATAAAACATAAATCTATTTGTAATATTATGTAAAAACAGAGACTATGGCTCATAATATATGCAATACTAAATATATAATAATTATATGTCATCGATGATAACGATTACCTACAGTAAAGACAGACATCTAATCAATGAAAGAAGTAAATAAACATTTATCAGAAAGACACATTGGGAACCCAAATGAAATAAAATAAAAGCAGACTACAGAAAAGGGAAACTTATTCTCCTATAAATGCTCCTATATTAAAATCAACATTCAGACCCTCTGGTGCCAAAGTTCTTAACTTATGAATCCAGAAGGTCTCCCGTTTCGCTTGGTCTGTGTTACGGTTGCCAACACTTCAATTAGTGGTGACATGTTCTATATTCATTAAGGCTAGTCGCTGTCGCTTGATCTGATGGTATCTATACATAGGCCAGATAAGCTAAACCAACCTAAAATAGATGATAAAATAGTTATATTACTGTAAATATTAACCCCTGAGTAGCCTACGGGTCAATTAGTTATGGGTTTCCATGACAAGCTCACCACAAAGGGCTACAAAGGGGTTAATATAAAACCACACTACATATCCCCCTTTCCCACCTTTTGTGGCTAGTAAAGCATTGCATTGCATGGCTAGACTAATGCCCAAGATCCCTATTAGCCAAATGTGTCTGATGGTGGTCTCAATACACGTTTTAACAAACAATAACATGAATAATACATATTACACATCAAGCCATTGATTGTCACTGCAGCTACCTGAGCCCTCTCAATGGGCCTATCAACCCTCCTGGGGCAACATTTGGCCATTGGAAGCATAAAAATAAACATTACAAAATATACTTTATAATAAATCCTAAGCCATTAAATCCATAATCGGGTATGTAGATAGGCATATTGCCTATCAATGGACACCCTAAAAAAATAAATGTTACTTACCTCTGCCTGGGTGAAGGCCATCCTCCCCATTGTTTTGTATTTGCCTGAGGTGGGTGGTTAGGCCTCCTGGTGGGAGGGGTTAACCCCTTCATTACCTTAGCGGTTAGCCACTAAGATATTGAAGGGGGTTATTAAATGTATTTTAATAGTGTTTTGTATTCAACCTTACCATGTATTGCCAATGCTGCAATCTAGGCTCCCCATTGAAAGGGCCTAGTTATCCACAGTGACAATCAATGTGTTTTTTTGTTTCATACTGTATGTATTTTGAATGTGATTATTTTTTTTAAACGTGTGTGATGGAAAGGGGCCCAGGGACCAGCATAATAAAGATTAAGCCCTGCCCGTCCTTTCCTGGGGCTGATCTGGCCACCAGACCCTGGAGCAACCCCATTTTAATATACACGGTAACCCCTTGCATATCCTGTAATTGTAATCCTCTTATTACTGTGTGTATAAATGAACCTAAAGCATAAAATTATGTTTTGTGCATATTGTAAAGCATAGACATGGTCTCTGGACATGTGGGTCTGACAAACCGTTTGTGCAACCCGCATGTCTAGAAAACTGGTTAGTGCTGGGACTGGAGGGGGAGGAGTGGTGCAGGGAACAAAAGGAGAGCGGCCGGGGGTGGAGATCTGGCTATGGGCCATCAGCCCGAAAGCATAACTTTTGGCCATTCCCCCAGACATGGTGCATGTCTTTAAATGTATTGACCTCTTTGGTGCCCATGGTCTACCTTGCCAACCACAGGCATCAAACAGGTTAATGTTATTTATATCATAGGCTTCTGTATTAATAGTTATTATAGAAGCCTATGACAGAAATATGATTGCGGGGTCATTAACGCATTATGAACTGCCGTGGTAATGCTTGCATCGGGATTTTGGCAGAATATTGCACCTATTGAATTATTACTGCAATTTTGATGTATATCAAAATCATATATAAAAGTGCTCAACTCAAAACCTTCCACAAAAGGAGTTATAGCCTATAAAATATAACATACATATATATGTGAATATATAGAAAACAGATACAAAAAATCTTACAACATTCTTCAGTCGCTTGCTCAGTCCTTGGAGCTTGAGTTTTCTGGCTCTTTCAGATCCCTCTAGGGGATCCTCACATAAAATGAAAAGAAAATGGGACAAACGCAACAAAATGTTAGTATAGGACACATTTTAAAAGCAATAATTATGCCTGGGAGTCTGTTTCCATTGGTGTCAGCCAGTATGAAGGTTACCCTCAGTGTCCGCATGTACGCCGCTCCCAGTCTGCTTCTCTCAGGATCACTTCCGCCATAACGTCTGTCCGACCTCGTCACGTTCACTTGGAGAACCGCCACACATTAATCCTAGTCGTAGCTTTGTCAGGGGTAATACATCTAGAAGGAATCCCCCTAAGGAAACTACGACTAGCGTAACTTACACGTAGGGTTAATTTGTGCTCCAAGAGAAACGTGGTGATGTCGGATGGACATTAAGGCGGGAGTGATCCGGAGAGAAGCTAACTGGGAGCGTCGTACATCCGGACGTGGAGGGTGTAACCTGCATGCCGGCTAGCAGGACTCTGATGGAAACAGACTATGGAATAATCATTTACAGCCACTGGATAGCAAAAACTGTGCTTTATTGGAGCCACTAATTGGGCACTGGTTTTTGTGTTGGGGGTGGTTCTCTGTTTTTGTGGTTTTGTGAAATAAATTTTAGCGAATTTTTCTTAAATATATTTTGAGATTTTAATTTGTTGATGGTTGCAAACTGGACACAGTGGTGTTGTGGTGGGTAAAACAAATGACAAAAAGCATTCATTATACACTTAAAATGTTGCATTATTATCCTATTTACACAATTTGTTTGACAATAAGCCTGCTATTCACTAGCCTGCCACTATTCAGAATCATCTATAACTCTACAACCCAGCGTGATTTGCAAATCATTGTCTTTCTTATTGTGTCTTTATTTATTTTTTATTTTACACTCAGTCCCCATGTTCGTGACCATGACCAAAACCCATGTTATAGCAGCTTCTAAGGAAGCCTTTTACATATGGCAATATCGGGTGGCAAAGAAGCTTACAGCAATGGAGATTAATCAAGTGGCACGGACAAGAAAAGAGGGGCGAGAACGGTTAGTCTTTTTTTATAGTTTTTAAAAAAAAAAAAAATTCTATTTTATTTTTGATATACAAATTCTTGCTGATGGAGACATTTTATAAAACATACAGAACACCTACAAGCTCATATTGAACCCCCAAAATACCCACAACATATATATAAGCATATAAGTTTCACAGAGGAGTGCTACTGAGCATGGCAATATATATATTTAAAACCAGAGACATAACATAAAACACAGACAAAGCTCAGTGCACATCCAGCAAAAAAACTTATATACGGTACAGTGCCTAAATATACATGTATAAATAACTAATAAATAAAATGGTCTTTTAGTTTAACATTTTGGCCAAATTGTTGTAAGCCCTTGAGCCAACTGCACGGCAGACCACGTTTCAAGGGTCCCTAACACTAATATAGATTCTTAATAACCTGTGCATTGCCAGGAAGAATGATTTATAATAAATCTGTCAATATTAGTTGCAAAAGTTCTAAGTCTGATTGAAGCTTTTATTAACCTGTACATTACCAGGAAAAGCACTCTGTAATAGATTTATTTATTAGTTATTTATACATGTATATTTAGGCACTGTACCGTATATAAGTTTTTTTACTGGATGTGCACTGAGCTTTGTCTGTGTTTTATGTTACTGTATGTCTCTGGTTTTAAATTGATGGAGACATTAAACATACATATATCACATAACCTAAAAGAGGTCAGTTTTGAAAATGGAAAATTAAAAGCCTTGCGTATATTATGTAATTTATTGTGTATCCAAGTATGTGAAATATTCTGTGATAGTCCTTCACTAATGGGTGAAAATAGGTACTCTCAAACTCCACATAATTAGCAGTATTTTTGCTTGAGATAGCTCTGCTCAATCATGGTCCTTCCATGGAGATTGAAATGGTTATGATAGTACTAGTAGTTAATAACTTTTATTACATGGCATTTAACAACTAAAGCAGAGTATTTACCAATTCTGTCCAATTTAAATACTGTGTTTTATGTTTTTCTTTAAAAAAAAAAAAAAACACACACACGTTCAGCCCTTGTTACGCTGGGTGAAGGCCTCCCCGATAATCTTCCAGGTACTATGGTTGCAAGCCTCACTTTTCGATGTTACTCCAACAAATTGTCTATCATCCTCCCTTCATACTTTTGGTCATCCTCTTGGTTTTTTAATACCTTTTTGGAATCCAGTTGAGAACAATTCTAGTCCAACAAAGGTCATTGCTTCTTGAAATATGTCTGGCCCACTGTTTTGTATTTTTTCACCCTTGTGATGATGTGAAAGCCTTTGGTTTCAAATTCATTCATTCTTTTTCCTGTCTCTTTGGTTAATACCCAGCATATTATACATCCCTCCAAACTTTGAGTAGCATGAAGCTTTGAATTATCTTTGCATTTAAGGTCCAAGTTTCACATCCATACGTGTGCACAGCTGGTTACACTGGTCAAACACTTTTACTTTGAGTTCCCTTGTAAGATTGTCTTGTTTCTTCCAAATGCGCTCCATCTCATCGTCATTCTCTTGTTGCTTTCATTTGAAAGGTTATCTATTGATTCTTTCTGGCTAAGGTAGCCATAGTCTTTGACTTCTAGTTATATTTCATTTATTTTAAACTCTATAGAGTTTACACATTTTGTTGAACATCATTTTGGTCTTGCTGAGATTCATATGGAGGCCCACATTTTTACTTCGGCAAGATCTATGAATTATTGCTGAAGGTCTTCTGGACTTCTTGCTAAAAGATTTGGTGACATGGTGTCTCCCTGTCGCGCACACCCTTGCTTATCCTTATCTTGCTTGTATCTTCATATATTCTAATGGCTAATGTGGCATTATTGTAAATGTTCCTTATACAGCGGAACCCTGTTATAACGCGGTGCACGGGGGCCACAGAATGAGACCGCTTTATAACCGGGATCGCGATAAAAATTATTTTTTTTTAAACAAAATGGTGACCGTGATCAGGGGTTCTGCAAGGACTTACCCGGCATCTGCAGCTCTCAGAGTTCAGGTAACACATGCAGACAGTAAGATAACTGGCACGTTATTCATATTTAACTGGAGCTTTCAGGTAGAAATTAGGACGCCAGGTAGAGTGTAATCAATGTATTCTAATGATCCACTGATTTGTATATGTTTCGTTATTTTTCTGAAATTAATCAGTTTACCTTAGGTGATTGAGTCAATGAACTGATATGTATGTATGTATGTATGTATGTATGTATGTCATATAGCAATATTACTTGTGAGCACATTTACATGTCTTAGACAGGTCTGCAACCCTGCTTTTTTGCCATTATCACCCAGAATACAGTGCATGTCATTTCCCAGAATCCCTTGCTGCAGTGGAAGCACTGTATGCTGGGTGATAATGGCGAAAAGCAGGGTTGCAGACCTGTCTAAGACATATGAATGTGCTCACAAGTAATATTGCTATATGCTATACGGTGTAGGGTTTTTAGTCACCTTTTCACCCTACTTAAATTATGTGTGTGTGTGTTAGCTATTGGTGAACTCTGTCCCAACCATCTTACAGAAGGTGCCTGTGATGTGTTGTTAAAATTTGCCCCAAAAAATAAATATTTTTTTAAACGGGAGGCACTCTGAGACCGCTTTATAAGCGGATCTGCGTTGTTGCGGATCGCGCTATAACGGGGTTGAGCTGTATTATCAATGTATTAGACTTTCTGCTGGGCACCAATCTTTGCATTGAAATCTCCAATAATAAACTTGAAGTGACAATTTCCTTTAAGTTGGTTGATTTCATGCTAAAAGTCTCCCACTTAATTGTCTGCGTGATTTGATGTTGGGGCATACATTTGGAAAATGTGAAGCCTGTATCTTTTTGACAACCGAATGATGATTCTGGCTGCTCTTTCAAATGAGCATTCATACTCCACTGTGTTGTTTCTCAGCGTCTCTTATTAACAATGAAACCTACTCCACTGATTCTTCCTTTTTCTGGTCTTCTAATATAATACGTGTCTGCTTTTGAGTTCAATGAGACCTTCATCTTCTTATTTGACTAAGGCCACTAATATCCAATTTAATATTTTCAAGCTCGTCTACCAGTTCTTGCAATGCCATTTCACCAGTTCTGCAGTGTTAGGTAGCCAGATTTGGGGTTTGAATGAAACCTTTAGTTTAACCTGCAGGAATTCTTGCCATCCTCTGCCTTAATGCTTTCTTCCTTAACGCTGTCACGGTCAAGAAGGATGAGGGCTATGATGCTGTATTCCTTATTTGGGAGATGAGCCCTTATTTGCCATGACTGCTGCATTTGCATGTTTGCACATACCTTTCCCACTTTAGCCGGCTATGTTGTTGTCTTCAAAGTACGGTTCAACTTACCAGCATACGTGCTGCTATACAACTTCCTGAACACCCACTGCCACCTTCCTGCCCAGTGATTATTATTTATTAAACAGTTCTACTGAGCTCATTAAGAAAGTAAGCTTCATATTTCTCACTGTTATTGTTGTCTATTGGATTTTATAACAAATATAACCAACAAAAAACAATGTAAAATGTTGCAGCTTGTGAGGCATTGTGAATAACCCTCTCCTATGCACTAAATGGCTTATTCACCCCTTAAAATGATTTGCAATATTAAACATGTTGTATTGGAAGTTTTGCTTATATGGTCCTACCTAAATATAATACCAGGGTTTATTGGGGTCTCTTTTTATTAATACCAGTGTTTTTTGGGGTCTCTTTAGTAATGTTGTATTGCATTTTCTATCAAAGATTCAAACGTGAGGAGTATCTATGACCGGAAGAATGGTTAGTTTGTGAAATAAATGATCATGGCTGGGATTTATCTTCTTTCGTACCATAAAATGTTAATTGCAATAGTTTAGTTATTTGATGCACTCTTTTTCAATATTTTCTTTCAGAATATTTCACATTGATGACACTCCATCTGGATCTGTGGAGGGTTTGCTGGATTACACCAAAGCATTGGCGGTAGGTGCAGGTTGTAATGGCACGTAGCCAAAATAGTAAGGAAGGTGTGCGAAGCCTTGTAAGAAATTCAGTTGGGTTGTATCTATGACTTCATGGTCAAATATGCTGATTTATTTGACTAGGCAATTATGAGCACTTTCTTTTACAAATGCTTTACAAGGTATAATTTATTTGTTCATGGCAATTATGGGCAGTGCGGTTTCCTGCAGTAGAAGATAATTTTAGAAAATGAAAGCGCAAGATGTGAAGAGGGCTAATGGGAACTGATTCTCTGAAATCAAGGCTTAAACATTAGTTTGTAATGGCACCATATAGAAAATAGAAGAAAAGGAATTAATGGTAACAACATTCGTGCCCCCCACCCCCCACCCTTTCAATTTTTATTTTTCTATTTTTATTTAATTGAGTAATATTTTTATAGCCTAGTTATCCAATAAATAACTAATACTTGAAATAAACAATGCGTATATAATGTTTTAAGATTACTTTGTTACCAGACTGCTGAGGAATCCACTTCCTTCTGACTGCATTATACCTTTGCCTAATTTATTGGTTGGTAGCTGAGAAGCAAGCACACCTTTTTGAAGCTTATATCCTTTTGAGGGGCCTTCAAAATGTTTCAAACTTAATTGACAGCAAATGTTTAACTGTGTGCTAGAGTTTAACCTTCACTGAGGTTTTGTACTTATTTATTGTGTTTCAGATAACAAGAGACCCTATCTGTTGTATAAATGCATCTGATAAGGTGCTTATTGTGGTAAGTGGAACTGATATTCTTTAAAAGGATGTAACATTATACATTAGTATTACCCATTTACCAAAAGTTATATATGAATGCATACTTTTATTTATATAGTGCCGCAGTTTACGCAGCACTTTATAAAATGAGAATACAAGATAAAGTACCAGCAATGGGAATAAGCTTGACCGTTAAATGACAACATGAGGCAAAGGGAGGCCCTGCCCCACAGAGTTTGTAATCTTCGTGATATGTTGGGAGGTTTACAGAAATAGGAGTAAAAGTGCATTATTAAAAATGCAGTCTGTGATGTAAAGGGTATCTGAAGTCAATTGTAGAGGTGTAAATGATGTAATGAGCTGGGCTTTGAATGCGGCAAGTTAAGGTGCTGCAACGAATATTGAGTGGAAGAGCGTTCCATAGGTAGGGAGAGATTAGTGTGAGAGGTTTAAAGCGGGAGAGAGCTGTAGAGGTAAAAGGTGCAAAGATGAGACACCCTCGGGTTGAGCGTAAGAGGTGACTAGAGATATATGGAGGTTCAGAAACATATAGAGCCTTAAAGGAAAGGAGGAGAATGTTGTAATTTTATACGGAGATTAATAAGAAGTCAGCAGAGGGCATTCAGGAGGTCAGAAGCAGACACGTGTAGAAGAGCAGTAGATTATTCATGCAGCATAATTTTGAATGATTTGTAAAGGAGAGCGATGTGAGGCAGGGAGGTCAGATTAAAGAATGTTACAGTAATCAATATGGAAGAGAAAAAGGGCATTCATTAGTATATTAGTGGTTGTGGAGCATAGGAAGGGGCATATCTTAGCAGTGTTGATCCAAGCTGAGGTTGCTGAAAGGCACTGTAAGTTTTGACTGGACTACAGGTGTATTGTCAGGTGTAGATAAGTATAGTTGTGTGTCATCAGTATAGAGATAATTGCTAAATCTAAAGGAAGTCAATAGGGTCACCCAGCAAGAGTTTATATAGAAAGAAGAGTAGGGGACCTAAAACCGAGCTTTTAGGTACGTCTAGAGAGATTGCCGTAGAGGTAGAGTTGGCAAAAGATACACTGCAGGAGCGGTGATAGACAGAGAACTAAGAGATAGCAGTGCCACGGATACCAAGAGAGGGAAGAATGTGTAGGAGAAGAGTGTTCCACAGTATTGTAAACTGAGAGATCAAAAAGAATCAGAATGGAGTAATTTCCTTGAAATTTGACGATATGGGAGTTATTAGCTACATTGGCGAGTCCAGTTTGTGTTGAGTATGCAATGCGAAAGCCTGATGGTAGTGTCAAGTAGGTTATGGGAGTTTGCAAAGTGAAGTATATGTAAAGAAACAACTTGTTCCAGAAGTTTAGAAGCAAAAGGCAAGATAGACATAGCATGCATAAAAAGAAATGTAAAAGAACAAATAGATGTGTTAAACTCATCAGTGATAATGGGAACCAGGGTAAAAACGAGAGGTTTCAGGAGGTGGGAGAGAATGGGATCGAGGCTTCAAAGAGCAACCGAGACTCTTCTTCCTCTGTATCTGGAGAAAAGGCAGAAGGAGAATTAGGAGTGAAGGGTCATTGGGGATTTCTCTGCGGTTAGGTTCCATCTTGCCCATGAAATAATCGTCAAAATCTTTATGTGCTATGGAAAGAGTGAAGAATGATGTCGCTGGAGGTCGCAGAAGGGTGTCAAAGACTAAGGCGTGGATTGGATTTATGCCTGTTTATAACAGTTGAAGTAGCTCTGTTTGGCAAGAAAAATAGCAGAGTTAAAGCAGGACAGAGTGAATTTGTAGCATTCTGCCAGAGTGTAATTTACTCTACATGTGTTCAGTCAAACAAGTGACAAAGCGCATAAAGCATGCCTTCGTGTTTAGGCAGGGTTGTGGGTTAGAGTGCTCTGAGTGTCTGCGTACAAGAGGAGCATACTGGGCAAATGAGGAACCAAGGACAGAGTTGGAAGTTGTGACATGGTTGTTTGGGTCAGTGGATGGTGATAGTAAAGAAAGATGGGGTTGTAGGCTGGATTCCATGCAGACAGAAGTCCACCTCCTGTTTAACGCTAGGTACACTTAAAATGTTCATGTGTTAGTGTGAAAATGTTTAACTGCAAGCAACACCTACAATGGTTCCCCAAGCTAAGTTTCAAACTACTGTATCGGGCTAAAACATCACATGACCTGCTCCAAGTGAACAGACCTAATTTGCATAATTAAAGGCTGGACAAGTGGCTTACGAGGAAATTATGGTGAAACAGAAAAACGCCTAAAATATCAGATCAACTCAACATTTTATTAGGGGGCGCCAAGAAATATCTACAGTACTATGGATAGATTAAATATTGCCTCAACCTTGTTGGGATTTAAAATGTAAGATTTTCACAGAAATTACAGATGTCTTAAAACAGCAGAGCTACAGTATCTATCCAAATAGTTTTGTATCATAATATTTCCAAAAGAGAAAAATGATAAAGTGTGTAATTAGGTTTAAAAGGAAACCAATGTAGAGAAAAAGGAGAAACAGCAGCGCACTGCCAGGGAGCCAGGTGGTTAAAAAAATAGAATTTATTAATCAAAATAACATCACCCACAGGGGTAGTGCCGCCCTGCTACGCGTTTCGAACCTGCAGTCCTTTAACGAGGAGTAAAAGGAAACCAAACAGCAATTTGGACTACAAGAAATAATATCTAAATGGAATTGAGTTTCAGTTCAGTGTGTCCTAACTAGGTAGTGGAGAATTTGCTGTGTATGCTGCTTTTACCAGAGGTACATGTGTAAGAGGTTCTGTAGTTATAAGCAAGATTAGCTATGAGGTGTGCTTTTCCATACATTTTTCATTAAGCTTCAGCAATGAGGTGTAAAAATAAATTTTATATGTGGAATTAAATGAGAATAGCAAATGTGTTTTCACATTTTTTTCCCCAAGATCTACCGTATCAATTCTGGAGTAACACACAATGAAATGATTAGGATGATTATAACAAAGTAAATGTACCCTTGTTACTTAGAGTACTATTAATCCAACTGGGCTGTTACCATGAGTTGGCTATTAAAGGTATCGCTTGTATCTTACTTTTCTTTATGTATTTATTTTTCTGAACATTAAATCTCTTTGTGCAAGACAAAATCCAGACAGGTTTGTTTATAGATGTATTACTGATTTTATTGCTTTCGTCTTCGTTGCTGTGTTCTCCAAGTAATCTTGTGCTGAGGGCAGCGGATACATTCTTGTGTTAGAAGACTTTAACGTTAAGGAAAATACACATTTTTGTAATTTATATTGTTTTTCTAAACTAACATTGATTTTTTTTCCCCTCTATCACCTCCTTCTCAAGGGGCGTGAATCTGGAACGCTACAAAGATACAGTTTACCGAATGTGGGCTTAGTTCAAAAGTATGTGCTGAGCAGTCGCGCATATCAAATGACTTTGAATTGCAATTCCAGGTAAATATGTACATATATCTCCTTGTCAGTACTTGTAATAAGCAGTGCTTGTACTTTGTAAAGTGGCAGATTCTTCGGCTACATAAGGACACCTCATCTTGGCCAAAATCTGCATCATCTGATAAGTTATTTATTTAAGTATTCTGGGCTTTGTATAATAATACCAGCCACATTAACAACAAACTGAGTGATGTTGCTTAACGATTTTATTAAATCAGAGAGCTTCTCTCAGACAGTTTCATGCAGTAAAACCGTGTTTGTTTGGGTTTTTCAACATTACAGAGAGGTGAGTGAACAGAGAAATAGTATGAGACAAGTCTTAAAGATTAGACAATGAGGCCCTTATTTAGTAGGTTGCGATAGAGCCAGATTGGCGCTGTTATACGGAAAGCCCTATTAGCTGAGCGATAACGCAGATCCAGCGCTATCGAAGGTTACTGAATAAGGATCTAAATTTGAGACAAGTAGATTGGACAAAGGAGTGATGGGAAAACTGTGCAGATAGCATTTGTATATTACTTCTGAGTGCACACCTCGAAATTTTAGTGAACAATTTGATATTTAGCAACATGCATGTTCTTTATTGATGAACCTATACTGTACAGACATTTCAAAACCCCACAGGTGTCTTTGATATATGTAAAAATCATGACAACACTTAAACATATGATACATTGATGGAACTCTTCATACAATTCCTGATCTTTAACGTAACAAGACACTAAAGGGTTTGGTTTCCATGTGTGCACATTACGTAGAGAATTTACATTTTGAAAGCATAGAATAGTTACATCTATAAAGAATGGTCTTGTTGCTCTACTAAAAGTTATCACAACTTCCAACAAATCCACGGAGAATACTTTCCATATTTTACAATGAAAAGAAAATAGAAATGTGGAGTTTATTTTTTATTTTTTCTTCCTCTCTTCCTCTCTTCCTCACTACGTGTGTCCAGTCGCCTCGCTATCATAGACATTTCGGGGGTTCTGACCTTCTTTGATTTGGAAGCCCGATACACCGATGACACGGGGCAGCAAGTGATTGGAGAGCAGCTTAAGTGTGAACGTAAAGATGTTTGGGACATGAAATGGGCCAATGACAACCCTGACTTGTTTGCCATGATGGAGAAAACAAGAATGTATGTGTTCAGAAACTTGGATCCAGAGGTAAACAAAGCATTTTTATGTGAAAACATTCGGAAACTCCGTACTAGAGATTTTGTTAATGCTGTTTTTGTGACTTTTTAGGAGCCTATTCAAACATCTGGATATATTTGCAATTTTGAAGACCTAGAAATCAAATCTGTTCTTTTGGATGAAATTTTAAAGGTATGCATTTTCTATTAACTCTATGAGTGCAAAAGTGTGGAAAGCACCAGCCAACGAGTAAAAAAGCAATGTACAAGTGTTTTTCTCTTTGTAAGTGAAATATTCTCCTTATTTACAGGATCCTGACCACCCTAACAAAGATTACATCATTAACTTTGAAATACGTTCCCTTAGAGACAGCCGCGCGCTGATTGAGAAAGTTGGAATTGAAGATGCTTCTCAATTCATAGAAGATAACCCCCATCCTAGACTTTGGTAAATAAAATGCATTTTATTGAAGCTTTATTGTTTATGGCTACTGATCCTTTTTTTTTAAAGTCTTTTCTTGGTTTGTTTAAAAGAGCTAAGGTACAGGAGCTAAATAAGCAAAATCTTATTCTTAATTTTTAAAAGTCCAGCCGGTACAGAAGTTCAGTAAGCAAAAAAATAAATAAATAATGAAACAGGTGTAAGATCCTAGTGATCAGGTCGTCCTTAGGGCAAGCAAAACACACACACATACACACAATTTCTCCCGGGAGCTTCCTATGGCACGGATATGCTTTTAGTTTCAAATAGTATAGCAGACGGGCCCGGAGCTGTAAGAATTCAGAGGAGACTATGGCTGAGTTCTTACAACTGATTTAATAGGTTTCACAAAGCAGCTTTTATACATAAGGCAGGGACAAAAAAAACGTTGTCATCTGTTATAAATATGGATTACACATCTAAATTTACATGTAACCTTTACATACTGCCTTTTCCGGAAATCTTAAAACATTTAACTGCTGAGCAAGAGATATATAATGGTGTCTTATAAGGCAGTCCTGTCTTCTGGTAGTCTTGCTTTAAAAGCATATGACAGGCTCAAAACAGCTGCTCTCAAAGCCATTTACAATGGTCTCTGAGAAATAGCAAGGCTAGCGTATACTGTTTTTAACCTTATCAATCCCTGAGGGGAACAGAGCTGACAGGAGACAGTTTTAACCTTACAACAGGGTTTTCTGAAAACGTCTCTTTTGGGTAATTGTGGTCTTTGGAACCTAGATTGACCACTGGTTCAGAGAACTCCCAATGGCAATGCTCAGGATGTGGCGAGTTTGAAATGTTGAGGTAGGAGGTGTGGCTTCCTATTGGTCTGCGGGACCTGCAAGATGTAGCTGCCATTTTGTTTCCCATGGAGAGAGATTTAAAATCAGTAAGTATTTTGGAAACTGGGGCGGTCCCTGGACCTGCAAGCTGTGCAGTTGAGCTCTTGATCACCCCCATGGCTCCCATCCTATTGAACAAGAAAAAGGGGTTAAAAAAACGAACAGGCAGAATTGCTGCTTTAATTAAACGGAGAAACCAATGGATTTAGCCAGTCACAATCCACTTCCACATATGGCTATACTTATTGCCATTTTCTCCACAACTCCTAACATTTAAGGTAATAGAACACTAAATAATTAAATAATGGATCCTGTCTTTAGTTATTAAATACAGTTGTCACAGCTAAACAAGCTAGAAGAGAAGGAATATCGATTTCTGAACATATCTTTTTTTTCCTTTTACACATCACCATATTGACTTTTTTCAATGTACCGTATGGCTCTGTTTTTAGATTTAATTGATTTATGCCAGAAGAGCACAGACTTACTTGGAGTAGATTTGTACAGTCTGTGTGACTTCCAACATCAGTATGTGGAATGTGAGTGATACAGTATATAACTTTTTGGTTGCAGGAAGGTCTAGGCTGTAAAAGGAAGGTCATGTGAAGCAGTACTTCTAAAAACAGAAAGCACATGGCAATACTTGTTATTGTAAAGAAGCAACAGAGCTGTTATTTATTTGGAGGACGCCTCAAACCCATGTGCAATACAGACTATAACATTAGTCTAGCAATAAACTAATAGTCCAGCCAGGTTTTATATCTCAATATGTGTAACTGTCTGTTTGGTGAAAGGAATAACAGGTATTGTGGATTTAAATACATTGGTAACAAACCACAAACTATCCATGAACAGAGACTCCAGTGACAGCCCAGACAGTGGGATTAGGAAAGGGAAAAACTGAGTTGTCTGTTCTATCGCTGGAAACTACTTAGATTAACGTTTTATGTAACTGTTTAAATATATATTTTTTATAATATACACACTTCCTATTTACTAAGCAGTGCTATTCCATAAGACACCTTCCGGTGCTAGAAGACACCAAGCGAATGGGTCGTAAGGTGCCTTTCTGCAACGCTTAGTGCACTAAGGTCCATATTTATGATCACCTGAAACTTATTTCTAAACGCGTCCTCTATGGCTGGTGCTTCATGTGAAAGCTCTTCCACCTCTGTTGCTGCAGCTATTCCACCTTCTCCAGACTTTTTTCCCCAACCTCAACATGTCTTTCCATTGTTACATGTTGTTCAGAGGTTGTTCGGCTATTAGTAATGATAATGAATTTCTGTGGTCGAAACAGTTGGGACCTGTGTAAGGTTGGGACAATATTTGAGACTACTGTATGTACAAACCTTTTGTGCCATTTTGGGGTTGTAGTGGTTCACCATAGCAATACTTTTTTTGTATGAAAACGTGACTTGCAAAGCACAGACAAAAAAAATCACGAGAAGAAAGATTTCAATCAGATTTATATATTGTATTGATCAATAATTTATAAATTTATCATGATCGATCTGAATACTGAATTACTGCAGGGTTGTTGTAGAAATCTGTACAAAAGCACACCGAATGTTAAAATCAAAGTCAAATAATGTGGCATTTGAATTGATATTGTGCAGATTTTTTTTGGTTTATCAGGCGCTTACTGGCTGAAGCTGCGCTTCAGAAACTGGACCTTCCAACTGCTGAACAAGCATTTGTGCGCTGCAAAGATTACCAAGGAATTGAGTTTGTAAAACGCGTAGGTAATCTGCAGAGTGAGTCCATGAAGCAAGCTGAAGTTGCAGCGTATTTCGGCAGGTTTGAAGAAGCAGAGAGAATGTATTTGGCTATGGACAGGCGGTAAGAACAAATGTGTTTGTAAAATGAAAATATTGGTACATTTGAAGAGTCACTACTTGTCAGAGTGATAATTTCATTGCTTTTGCGACCTGTGGTCTTCTGAATAGCCATAGTCATTAAAATCAACTGCTAACTTATGATGTATCTTTTGTTCTGTATCTTTTTTTTTTTTTTTTATGTATGTAATTTAGATTTTTGGTAAAATTTAGTTTAAACTATAAGTGTGTACTCTCAAAAGAAATAAGGTAGGAGCTTCACAAGCAGGTAAGGCTTAACTTCACCAGGAGATGCTCCTCTCTCCATTTTCTTGAAGCAAGTTATACTGTGTGCCTGTATGGAAACTGCATGGTTTCTCATTTTTAAGCATAATTACTATTTAGACAAAATAGAATAGCCTTGTTTAGGAGAGAAGCACCGTCTTCTCTGACATTC
This sequence comes from Ascaphus truei, assembly GCF_040206685.1. Classification (NCBI taxonomy): domain Eukaryota; kingdom Metazoa; phylum Chordata; class Amphibia; order Anura; family Ascaphidae; genus Ascaphus; species Ascaphus truei. The sequence continues at coordinate 377,034,171 of NC_134486.1, read as the reverse complement.
AGCACAACTTTCATGGTCTTGACGTTTTGTGATCTTGCCAGTTGTAAAGCAACGTAGACACGAGTCAAGGAAAACGGCTAACAAGCAATGAGAAGCAAAAATTTATTACTGCTCCATTTCTTTCTGTATTCTATCTTTTATCTTGTTATTACATGAACATTAGTGAGGCTCAGAACAAAGCAGCCAAGCAACCCTTATGGTTAGGTTAGGGTAACACTGTTAAACTCCTACAGTGCAAGAGAGGCTTATACTTTAACTCATTGATTTGCAATGTACCATTGTGGTTCAGGCCCTTGATATAATTGAATCATACTGTATGTTCTCTTATAAATGTCAATTGCAGAGATCTTGCTATTGGCCTCCGAATAAAGCTAGGGGACTGGTTTCGAGTTTTGCAGCTGCTCAGAACGGGATCTGGTGATGCAGATGACACTCTGCTAGAGCAAGCATACAATGCAATCGGCGACTATTTTGCAGACCGACAGAAATGGTACGAAGAGATAGGAATCTGAGCATTTGTTAACACCTTGGAAAATAAACTACCTGTTTTTGGTGTTATCTATCAGTCTCCCATCTGAAAAACTGGAGCAAAAAAATTTGCACCATATTTATAAAAGAATAAGGTCCCATAAGTTAAATAAATGAGATGATTTGCTTTGATAAATATGGTGCTGCTGATTTGCTCCTCAGAGACATTTATACATAACCCTCAATGTTTTCACTAATTTGCTGCTCATCTGTTCATCTCCATTACATCAGCATCACATGATGACTATCCTAAGGTCCAAAGTGTTGTACTGTAGATAAGTATGTAAATTAGTGTGCCAATAGGCTAGTCAGTGGTGTTTGAGTTCCAACATATTTAGCATATATAACTATTGCTGTTGTGGTCTATGGATGTCAGATATGAACTGCCCTTAGAAATGATATAATTGTGTCAGTGATCTTCTGGTGCTATGTTTGCCTAGCTGTGGGCATGCGTTTAACCACACCAGTTGCAATGAACCATTGAAAATAACAAACTTGATAATAAAGTTACTTCTATAATTTAGTTAATTTAAACAATCCCAGATAAGTCCCTAGTAATAAAGCCTCTCTGGTATATTCACTCTCAGACTATGAATCCCTGTGCTCATTCTCCCCTTTCTTTAGCATGATTACAGACTCACTAAACAACAGTACCAAGTGATTTAAAGAGGATACTACTTTCTGCAGTAACAGATACTAGCCTCCAGCTCATTATTGTATATTTAGCTGCCCATTGCCTATATGGTGCGACTATGGGCCTTATATAGTATACTCTGAAGCGTAGGTTGCATCTTTAGCAGATTAAAATTCCCATTGACTTAAATGGGGTGTGCTCGGCTGCTTTTGCATATACTGAATTACCCCCTATGAACCACACACAAGGAAAACACGAGGCTCATCTCTTTTTAGAGTAGGTTAATATTCCAAAATCTTAAGGCTGGTCCGTGGAGAAGCACAGTCAAAATGTGACATCACTAGGGAAAAATGTAAACAATACTTAGGCAATAGTGGGGGCATCCGACAGAGGAAAGAACGAGAACATCTTGCTGAAGCCATGTACTGTACGAGGAATAAAAAAAAGCTACATTGAATGCCTTGAGAAAGACCCTTGTGGGTGGAAATGTTGGTTCTGGCATCATGTTCTGAAAATAATATTTGTAATTTGTCTATTTGGCACATAGAGCTTTTTTTTCCTTCATCTTGCATCATTAGAGCAGGCATTGTGGGATGTGTCTCCCAAAGTGCTCCTCCAGTATATCCTCTTCACTGCTGGAGTAACCAATGGCGTATTGCAGGAAAAAATTATATTTCTTTTCTCAGTACTTTAAAGAATACACCTTTTTAGAAGCACTATTGTACTTTTTGTTCTGTCTTGATAAGAAAACGAATTGGTGGCTGTAAAGTGCACATGGTCTAAAAACCATTGGGCTTGCTGTTTATTTCCAGGGTAAATGCTGTACAGTACTATGTGCAGGGCAGGAACCAGGAGCGTCTCGCAGAATGTTACTACATGCTGGAAGATTACGATGGGCTAGAGAATCTGGCCAACTCACTTCCTGAGAACAACAAGTTACTTCCTGTAAGTGCCAAGCTTAACATGTAAAACCTTTTTATAGGAAGGCTGCAGGATGTTAATATGTACATCATGCATGAAATAGAGGGGCAAGAGTGGGAATATAATAGAGACTTTCAAATGTTTTGACGTTGATTCGACGAGGGAAACATCTTTCGGAGAAAAAGCAGAAGTGGTTGTAACAGAATTCAAGAAAAGCTTGAAGAGAACCCAACCGAGGTGGGAAATTATAAATAAAGATCTGGTATATGATTTGACTAGGTTAGGTAAATGAGCAGACAAAGAGCAACTGCCCCTTGTATAGCTCAGTCATTCCGATTTAAAATATATTCAGTGTTCTGTGAGTTTGCTCCCCACATGTATGGAAAGGGTCTAATGTGTCTGATCTAAAGTTACTATTTATTAAAACATACATACACACTTCCAGTATGGAGCATTGCACAATTAAAGGTGTGTGTGTCACCATTGTCACCTAGCATACAGTGCTTCCATTGCAGCAAGGGATTCTGGGAAATGACAAGCAAATGAGCACACAGTGCCACCTTTTACCTTAAATCCATTATTACATGGAATGCTTAAGCTGTTTTAAACACAGCTTGACTTGCCCAAGGTCACAAGGAGCTGACACCGGGAATTGAACCAGGTTCCCCTGCTTCAAACTCAGTGCCAGTCAGTGTCTTTACTCACTGAGCCGCCCCTTCTCACTTTCATATTTCTATTCACTTATTCATTCAGATTTTATTATATCACTTATTTTAAAAGTTAGCACTTAATAATTTTCGGCAATTTAGCTTATCACGTGTCAGTGTGTAGATTGTATTGATGCACATATTGAATGGATTTTTTTTTGTTTCTAAACAGCAGCTTGAACTTCTGCTTTAAAACCAAAAAGTGCTGGGATGAAAATTACTTCCTGAATCCAATGAAGAATTCTCGTTAAAAATAGATTTGTAGTTTCCCTAATGAAGCATTGTCTCCATATAGATGAAATGTTTATGTTCACTGTGCATAATTGCAAATAACCTACAAGCCAACGCCAGAAAAAGGAGCTTTGTTATTTATTTGTAATGACCTATGAAAGTGTGGTACACCACGTACAGTATAAGGCTACGGTTATACCAGATGCCGCTGAGTGGCAGTGCGATCCGGTGATGTCATCCTCACACTGCCGCCGAGCGGCATCTTGATCAAGGAGAGAGGCGACAAGGAGGCGCCGCCGTGAGCGGTTCGCTCTCATTGGCTGAACCGCTCACGTGACGCGGCTGTCGCCAGCCACAAACAAATGTGAAAATCCCTTCAGGAGTTGGCCGCCCTGCGCGCCGCACTTCGCTACTGGTAGGTAAACCTGGATTGGATTTCTGGAATCTGTTTTTGCGTTGCTCCACGCACCGCCGCCGGCGGTTTTTTGGTATAATCACGGCCTGAGAACTATCGCCTTTAACTCGACTTCCATTTACTTTCTAACGTTGTGAATGCCTTGAACAGTCATACATGGTCTGTGTCTCACCTAGATACTGCGTTTATTGCCCTTCTGGGGTATCAAGAATCCTATTGGAATAGTGCAGTGGTGCTCAACTGCAGTCCTCAAACCCCCGCCTCCGTCCCCCCCAACGGGTCAGGTTTTCAGGATATCCCAGCTACAGCACAAGTAGCTCAGAGGCTCATTTGAGCCACCTGTGCTGAAGCACAGACTGATTGAGCCACTTGTGCTGAAGCACAGACTGATTGAGCCACATGTGCTGAAGCTGGGATATCCTGAAAACCTGACCTGTTGGGGGGAGCTTTAGGACTGGACTTGAGCGCCCCTGGAATAGTGCACTGCTGGGTGGTACATATTATTGCCCACAAGGCAGGATTGTCTATTACAAATGAATAATTCTCCTTTTAAATAACATTGTATCCTTACAGAGCTTAAAATGTGACTGGCCTGGTAGAGATGGAAGGGAGGTAATTCTCTCTGACGTATTCTTTTGTCTATTGAACAGGATATAGCCAGCATGTTTGTGACGGTGGGAATGTGTGAGCAGGCGGTGGCAGCTTTTCTTAAGTGTAACCTGCCTAAAGCTGCAGTAGATGCGTGTGTACACTTAAACCAGGCAAGTAATCACATTGTACGACACAAGCTAAAAAAGAAGGGCATGCTGTTCGTTACAGGATAAATGGTAAAGGAAGCGTCTACAGTACATTGCTTTCCACTGGGTTACACTGCAGCTTTGATTTTTATGTACCCCATGGAGTTAGGCAGGCTTTGGACAATGTCACATTTACAATTCAAAGAAAGGAGAATCCTTCTAATAAATGCTTCTTGTGCCTCATTGCTGGACCCTCACCCTTCTTTAACCAACATTCAGATATTAAAACACTGAGCTTTTATACATTCACTCATGGCTCACTGCATCCATTCTCTATCCAGCATTCTCAGCAGGTAAGACTAGGTTCGGAAAGTACAGGTCCAATAGCTCAGTCACACTCTTCATCCTGACCTGCTTCCTCGGGCCGTTAAAATCAGACCCAATAAGCAGGGCTTTACAAATTATAAAAAAAATGCTACTTGCCAGACATTGCACTGTATAACTGAGCATGCACTCCCTTTCACCCCCATCCTCCTCTTCCTCTCACCCCCTCCTGCTCTCACCGGGCTTTGGTGGAGCACTGTAGCAGAGGAGGACGTCGGTGGGTGGCCGGCAATAGAAGAGGATGACTGAAGAGCGGAGCAGCACCGGAGGAAGACAGCTGGCATCGGGAGAAGAGGACTGAGGACCACCATGTCAATTGAGCAGGGCAGCCGGGTAGCAGCGCGCCCCAGCAGTCCGACTCGGAAGTCTTTACTGACTTCTGGTGTCTGCCGCTGCTACAGCGCAGCTCATACCTGGCTGTTCTCCTGCTGCCGCCCGCCGTGTTACGCCTCTGCTGCCCTGCTCCGCTGACATGGTGGTCCTCGGTCCTCTTCTCCCGCCACCAGCTGTATTCCTCAGCTGCCGCTCCACTCTTCTGCCGCCAGCCGCCACCTCGCCAGCGGCTAAAATCAATTCGCCGCGGGCGAGTGCATTTGTTGAGCTCTGACAATAAGGCAGGAGTGCTCGACTCCAGTCCTCAAGGGCCACCAACCGGTCAGGTTTTAAGGATATCCCTGCTTCAGCACAGGTGGCTCAATTAGTGGTTCAGTCGTTGACTGAGCCACTGATTCAGCCACCTGTGCTGAAGCAGGGATAGCCTTAAAACCTGACCTGTTGGTGGCCCTTGAGGACTGGAATTGGCCATTCCTGCTATAAGGTTATAGTTTAAAAACATCAGATAACATTTACAAAAACACAATACATTATCACTTAACAATTATATTGTATTAAGGTGCAAAAGCTACAAGGTCCTGCCATGTTTATAGATGTAGGTACTTTAATGTATTGCTTGCACACAGTGGTGGTGGAGAGTTGAAGCCTTTGCACATGACACACCTGTGCTAAATTAATGTTACCCGCTGTGTTATTGGTGTCTGTCCCCTTATTCAGGGACCAAGATAATGTTGCTTCTATGGGCCTCATGCAGAGAGGAGCGCTATTAACAATCTCGCCATTTTCCGGCGAAAATCGCGCTAAAAACAGCCGAAAATGGCGAGGTATGAAAAAAGCGCCATTTTTTTTTTCTATTTATAAATCTCGCCGTGCGGCTGGCGAGAACCTACATCTCGCCAGTCTGAAAAATATCCAAATTCAGAAAGGCGCGCTCGCCATCTAGCGGCTGTTTTTGGCGCGATTTTCGTCAATTTTCTCCGCCAACTAAAGTTGGCAAGAAGCAGGAGCTCGCCGGCTATAGGGGAAAAAAAAAAATGCGCGATTTTTTTTCTCCCTTTCAGCTGCGCGCATCTCCTCATTTACAATTCTCCACATGCAGTAATGCTAAAAATAGGGGATTTCGCCCATTTCTGCATAATGAGAATAAAACTCCATTAAAGCTACTTTTTCTTAAACTCTCCAATTTATTCTAGCGCTGCTCTCTGCATAGGCCCCTATGTTTCATTTCATGGGAGTAAGTTGTTGAAACAGATGTTTTCCACTACAGTAACGATCAATGATCTATTCAAGTTTGTAAAACCCACTTCTGGCTAGTTTGGCATTCAATGTACAACCCAGATTTTCTTTGCATTAGAACTATGCAGGAATCGTTTAAAGATGCTCCTTTCTGGTAATTGTGTCCTTATTAATTGTTTAACTGTAACACCTTCTCATTTGTGTTCTTGTTTTAGTGGAATAAAGCGGTTGAGCTAGCTAAAAATCACAACATGAAAGAAATTGGATCCCTGCTGGCTAAGTATGCATCTCATTTGTTAGAAAAGAATAAAACACTTGATGCCATTGAACTATACCGCAAAGCAAACCACTTTCTAGAAGCAGCCAAGCTCATGTTCAAGGTATGATTATTAGTTAGAAGATGTTAAAAGGTTGTACTTCTCTTGTTTTAGTTAAGGTGGGAGAAAGGGACACAGAAAACAAGGCAAATATTCTCAGAATAGAGGTATTTATAGGGTTAAATTGCAATGATTAAGTACAATTAAGGCTATTGATTTTGACTGAAACATTGATATTTAAAAAAATAAAAAATAATTGTGACGTAATTTGACGCCGTGGGGTCACGTGACCCAGTTACCATAGAGATACAGTGTGACGTTGCTCCGCATGACACCGCGGCGTCATTTGACGATGCGTCACACCAGCGCATCTGGACCCCGGCAAGTTTGTTGCAGATGCCCCACGCGATCCCCCGGCATTTAATTTTAATGCCTCGGGGAAGAGCGCAGGGCCTCTGCAAGTGCCCGCGCCCCCCCCCCCCCCCCATAAAAAAATCCTGCATCCCCCACTTTGCGCACCGTTGCTATGCATGCATACATACACACAATCAGTATGTCTTTGTATAGAAAGAGGCATACTTTGAGAAACAATAATAGTTGGTGATACAAATAAGGTTGCTAACCAACTGAACTGTGGAACAGTTCTGCCATCTAATGGTCAAAATGTTAACTTTAAGGTGCAGTTGGTTTTTATGAACGTGTGTGTGTGTGTGTGTGTGTGTGTGTGTGTGTGTGTGTGTGTGTGTGTGTGTGTGTGTGTGTGTGTGTGTGTGTGTGTGTGTGTTAGATATCATGTACATAACTCAATCACATTTATCACAAAATGGAAATCCGTTACAAAAAAAACTAATCTGCAATAAAAGTGAACCTGACATTTTCTTTACAGCTTTTAATATACACTGTAATTTTATTAAACAAATATGCAACAATACTATGTCAATACTAGATCTTATGAGATATCTTCTCCTAATCAATCAAAGTACCCTCTTATGCACACAATTTGCAATGTCGTACAATCGGGTCATTCCTACGATCAGTATCAGGAGAAAAAAGATAGATTTGTATATAGTTATGGCCAAAAGATGTACCTGTTCATGTTGCTTAATACTGTAAGTACACATAACAGTTACTTGACATTTGTCTGAGGGAGGAAACACAACTCCTGTTTTCTTTGATGTGGCAAATACTTTCATCTAAAAATTGAATGTACATTTTCCTAGATCGCTGAAGAAGAGGCAAAGAAAAGGACCAAACCCCTGCGTGTGAAGAAGCTTTTTGTGCTGGCAGCTTTACTTGTAGAACAGTACCACGAGCAAGTGAAGGAGACACAGAAAGGAAAACTAAAAGGGAAGCGAACTGAGGTGCAAAAACACGCACTTACCTTCTTACACCTTCAATTCTACATGGGTTTGCAATGCAACGTTACATTCTTATATTACTGTACCTGTATTTTATGTCCCATTATTCCAGGGGCGGTCAACTCCAGTCCTCAAGGGCCAGCAACAGGTCAAGTTTTCAGGATATCCATGCTACAGCACTGCTGGCTCAATAAGTGGCCCAGTGGCTGTGTTGAAGCAGGGATATCCTGAAAACCTGACCTATTGGTTTCCTTTGAGGACTTGAGTATCTCACTCCTGCATTTTACTGTGCGGCAAAATATGTTGGTTCCTTAACAATAATAGCATTATTCAAATTTTCTTCAAGGTTGAATAGAGTGAATAGTAATAGTATCTGAACTGTGTACATTTTTAGTTTGTGTTTGCTTCTATTTTAACTGCTGTGTCATAGTTACATTGTAGATTAGGTTAAAAAAGACATTTGTCCACAAATTCAAACTTTGTAACTTTATTTCACTATTGTGAAAAAATGATTATTTAAAACCTTCTTTAGCTAGATAATCTATAGCCATATTAGTCCACTTATGATGTTTGTGATACTTTCTTAATTGGCTAACAAGATTTTACATACAGTAGAGCTGAATGGCGAATGCCAGCTCCAAAAACATGTAAGTCTTGGGCCTCGGCCAGGGTTCCTGCTGGCGTGCTGAGGCTCAGGGAAAGCGGGTGCTTTCCCTGGCCTTAGCGCGCCGTCCGGGGGCGTGTCGGCGGCGGGCCAGTGATGTCACGGAGCTGGTTCGCCCTCATTGGGCGAAACGCTCACGTGACCGGCCCTGCGCTCCGGCAAGCGCTTGATTTAAAAATTTACCGAAGACCTACGCTTCCGCGCGGAAGCGTAGGCGAGCCCCTACTAAAGCCGCTCTCATTGCGGCTGTAGGGGCTCACAGGTAAGTACAAGCGCGCCTCAGCGGGTCAGCGCGTAAGCACGGACCATATCCGAGGCCTTAGACCTGAGAAGGGCAGGTGAGCTCGTGGAAGCTTGTCAAGGTATAACATTGTGTAGTCATTACAAAGGCATACAAACAACAAAAATGCAACAGTGAAACAAAACTTCTGAAATTAGTCAGTGTGTTTAAAGAACTCCGGAACATCATCACGAACTTCTTTCCGCGTTAACATTTCTAGTGGTGCAAAGTGTTACGAAAGACACTTTATCTGAACCATGCCCTGCTTCATGAAGTGTAAATCCTCTTCTGTTTGGATCAGAGCTGAGTGAGCGATGTGGTGCTGGAATGGCACGCGTTTTAAGAACTCTGAAATGACTCTGTGTGCTGTCCTCAGGCTGGTAAACGGGCATTGAAAGTGTTGTGATCAGTTCCAACTAAGGCTCCTGATGCCACTGTGCGACTAGGTTGTAATTCCTGACTAGACGTGAGAGAAAATTCTGTATTTAAACGTTTACCACCGCAATCAAAAAGCAGATGGTCCTGCCATGGAGACCTCAACTTCCAGATATTTCCTGCACGATGCTACCCACCCAGTGTGTTATGCTATGAGCCATATTTTTTTGTTTTTCAGACTACATCTGCCTTAGCTGGTTTGTTGGAGGAGGACAGCTCGTCGTCTGATAACCGAATAATTGATAACGCCTGGCGTGGAGCCGAAGCCTATCATTTCTTTTTGCTTGCTCAGAGACAACTTTATGACGGTTATGTAAATGCTGCCATGAGGACAGGTAAGATAATCGGCATTTCGGTTGAAACATGCCTGAAGAGGCTAACGAAACCTGGTACATTGCACTTCTTCTACTTTAGCGAAATAATGCTTTTATCCCCATTGTCACAAAGTAGAACAAGCAGCTTTCATAGGAAAATACCGACACACCCCAGGTCCTGCACAAAATTATATAACACACTTTATTCAGTGGATCGACGTTTCGGTCTCAAACTCCGACCTTTGTCACATTGACAAAGGTCGGAGTTTGAGACCGAATGGTCAAATCGCTGAATAAAGTTTTTTATAGGTTTTGTGCAAGACCTGTGGAGTGCTGGTACTTGCGTATGAAAGCTGCTTGTTCTACTTTGTGGTATTGTCTCCCTGCAAAGGGTGGAGCTCCGTGCACCCGAGGCATTTCCTTATTGTGTCTGATGATGAGTGCACCTAACTGCCTCAGATTTTATCCACATTGTGACAGCTAAAACATTAACTTAAATCATTCAGTTGTGTATGGACACACAACACTGTTTCCTGTATAAACATCTCAAAGGGAACGTTCCCACTGCGAGGTTTCTGTTATGTGATTGAGGTTAAAATGAAGGTTTACACAAGGTGTGGTCAACTCCAGTCCTCAGGTCAGGTATTCAGGATATCCCTGCTTCAGCACAGGTGGCTCAGTTTTTGATTGGCCCATCTGTGCTGAAGCAGTGATATCCTGAACACCTGACCTGTTGCTGGCCCTTGAGGACTGGAGTTGGCCGCCCCTGGTTTATAGTAACAACTCTGTCAGTGCTTGTCAACCTTTGGTACCTTATATGTTTTTGCAGCTTATTTCTCAAATAGAGGGGGGGATTTATAGTGCAAAGACAAGAAGACAAAACACATCATAGTGTACATAAACACATACGGAGACAAAGAGGTCTCCTACAAGATCCCTATTAACTGCACAGCAAGGCTGGCAAATCTAGTAGGGGTTCAAATACTCCCTAACATATGGTAGGAATAAGCTGTATGGGGTACAGGTAAGTAACCGCTCCAAGCACTGTGGGAGGGCAGTTACCAATAAAAGCCTAATGCTGGCCAAAACAATAAAGTTTTAATAATGAACAAAACAACGATGCATAATTAATGACGCATACTCTAATTCTCATTAAAAACAATTAAACCGCAAAGTGTGGGTGGCACCAGAAAGGGAATATAATGGATAATCCAAGGTCAATAGGCAGATATTCCCTTATGTAGGTGGCTAGATCTGAGGTGGAATAGCGAAATATATGATGTCATCGCGTTGACGTCGTGGAGGTGTAACGGGTGAGATCGCTCTGATGCAGTGGGGAGCGGTTTGTTTTGGCTTGTTGTGTTGAGTGCATTTGGTCTGCAGCCTACGCGGCGTTCACTGGGTTTTCCTGAATTTGGTTGCTCATTTGTGTGTGTTCCTTGCGTGCAGACCGCAGTTGGGGTGCTGTGTTGCAGTACCCATCTGCAATACATTATTTGCCTACTACGATTACTGGGACATTGAGACTGCGTATATATACACACCTCACCATACACCCGCACCCTACCCAGAGAGAGAAGGCTCTATTAGGAGCGTGTTAGGTGACTTACGTATTATATACACTTACCTGCCCTGACATAGATATATATTTCGCTATTCCACCTCAGATCTAGCCATCTACCTAAGGGAATATCTGCCTATTGACCTTGGATTATCCATTATATTCCCTTTCTGGTGCCACCCACACTTTGCGTTTTAATTATTTTTAATGAGAATTAGAGTATGCGTCATTAATTATGCGTCATTAATTATGCGTCGTTTTGTTCATTATTAAAACTTTATTGTTTTGGCCAGCATTAGGCTTTTATTGGTAACTGCCCTCCCACAGTGCTTGGAGCGGTTACTTACCTGTACCCCATACAGCTTATTCCTACCATATGTTAGGGAGTATTTGAACCCCTACTAGATTTGCCAGCCTTGCTGTGCAGTTAATAGGGATCTTGTAGGAGACCTCTTTGTCTCCGTATGTGTTTGTTTTGTATCACCATCCCTTTGCACCGGCTGCATTTATTATTTATTTCATCAGGATTAATATCATATTGGTGAGCGGTATCTCACAAGTTATATATTCACATCATAGTGTAAACTGTATATAACAGGGAAACTTCCCACTACACTAATTGAACTCACAGAAACTGTGATATTTTCAAACAGAGAGTGGAAGGTGAACTGGATCCAATGACAGGGCTGCTGGAGATTCCCTCTATGGATATCGATCCTCCTCCGAATAGAGTTCCATCTGCAAGGGAAAGTTGGCAAAAAAAGGCAAAAATATAGTGTAAATCCACCTTAATATAAAACCGTAAAAAACATACACCGTGCACTCACAAATTCCAAATCGTGTTGAGTCACCGGACTCAAAGATGTGGTGGAGGTCCAATCTTCTCATCGGCTCTGGCGTATGCAGTCCTAGATCTCCTCAAATACACAGAAATAATGTGATCATTAGTTGGCATTGTAAAATATGCCCATATCTTTAAACTTTGCGTTGTCATTTTCAGCTCTTCACCTGAGAGATTATGAAGACATCATCCCTGCTGTTGAGATCTATTCTCTTGTGGCCCTTTGTGCTTGTGTTAACAGAGCATTTGGTACATGTTCCAAGGCCTTTATTAGACTTGAATCTTTGGAGACTTTGAGTTCTGAACAGAGGCAGCAATTTGAGGATCTGGCCTTGGAAATCTTTACCAAGCACAGTCCAAAAGACAGCAGAAAATCTGATTTGGAAAACCTCCCTGAAGGGTATGTATTTTATGTAACATGAACAAATACACAAATACATCTAGGACCCAATTACAAATTGTTACTGCGCTTCGAGAGGGGGTGGGGGGAGGGGGAAGAACAATGTCACTAATACATTGGGTACCATGCCTCAAACTGCCACCGTAGCCAATGCAGGTAACCAACAAATTCAGCTGCAGTCCTGTGGCAGATCACAGCTGCTGTGGTATTAAGAAATCAAGAGCTTTGACTGACTGCTGATTTCACTGCAGTGGGTATGTGTGTGTGTGTGTGTGTGTGTGTGTGTGTGCGTGCGTTTATAAATATACATTGTGTCCCAAAATGAATATACTGGGGGGGGGGGGGGGAGGTGAATAATTATTATTTTTTGAGATATTAAAATTCAAAATATTATCTTTGAAGGCTTGTATGTTTTATTTAAATCAATATGCCTATTATTATTGTTACTGTTCAAAGACTCTCTCTACATGAAATTAACAAGCCAGCACCTGAAAAACAGCATGCGAAAGTGGGTAGATCAATTTGAGACTACTGAAATGGAAATCTCCTGGAAGGCAGAGAAAATCTCTTAAATGAATTAGGGCCTCATGCAGAGAGCAGCGCTATGCAGAATTGGAGAGGGGGAAAAATTTTACCTTTTTTGGAGAGTTTTTATGTCCATATGCAGAAAGGGCAGAAAACTGCCTTTCTGCATATGGAGAGTTTCAACCAGCGCTATTAGCGCTGTTGAAACTACTGGGGAAAAAATCGCGTTTTTTTTTTTTTCCCTCTCCACCGGCCGCGGAGCGCCAGCTGCTTGGTGGAGAGGGAAAATGTTGAAAATCGCGCCATTTTTTTGCCGCGAACAGCCACTAGATGGCGATCGCGGCTCTCTGCATACGGCAGAGAAAAAAACTGGAGAGAATTTAAACTCCAGGCGCGCGGCGAATTTAAAGGGGAAAAAAAAAAAATGGCGCTTTTTTTTAAACTTGCCGGTTTCTGCCTTTCTGAAGGCAGAATCCGCCAATTAATGCCGCTTTCACTTTTTGCGCTGCTCTCTGCATGAGGCCCTTAATCATTTACAAGAAGTCCAATTAGGAGAGTTAGACGTTACACGCTCCTCTGTCCACAGAATCCTTCATAATATCGTTTTGGGCAACACTCCATAAAAAAGAAAACTAGAAAAAGTGCAGAGAAGAGCCACCAAATTCATAAAGGATATGGACAATCTGACTTTAGAGGAGAGGCTACGTAAATTAAATGTGTTTATATTAGAAAAGAGGCATCTAAGAGGGGATATGATAACTACAGTATATACAAATATATTCAGGATCAATACAAGGAGCTTTCAAAAGAACTATTCATCCCACGGGCAGTACTAAGGACTCGGGGGCATCCCTTAAGGTTGGAGGAAAGGAGATTTCACCATCAACAAAGGAAAGTGTTCTTTACAGTAAGGGCAGTTAAAATATGGAATTCATTGCCCATGGAGACTGTGGGCAGATAAAATTTCTGTGATAAAACATTTTTTTTTTTTTAAGATATCGTATTTGTGATAGTGGCGTCGCGAAAATTTGTACCCGGCAAATTAGATTTTTCAAGGGCTGTCGCGACACGTGACGGCCCTTGAACCAATCAAATTGCCGGAAACACGCGACGCCGCCATCCTGCGAAATATAACTTTTGCCGGTGGCGACGGGTGACATCACCCGTCGTGTCGCCATCGACTGCACTATAGGCACGGCCTTAGGCTGCGACCAGGCTGAGAGCTGTTGCTGGAGCGTCGTGACGTCATGCGCTTTGCTCGGCCCAGGCGATTTCTGGCCAGCTAGTTGAGCGTGCGGGGGGCATGGCTATGACGTCACGGGCTGGTTCGCCCTCATTTGGGCGAACCGCTCACTTGACGCATCAGTGAGCAGCCAAATCAAATTTGGCAGTCTTGCCAAGCAGCACGTGCACACGCACCCTCACCCTGGATAGCGCATTAAGAGTTATCACTCTGATCGCGCCAAGTGCGAGTGCGCGCGGTTCGCTCCACCCTGGCCGCAGCCTTACATTTGACACAAATGACTTGGGAGCACAGGCTAATGCCACCGTCGTATTGAAATGATGCAAAGGGATGCTTAGTAAATGTGGGCCTAAATATTAGCAATAATGAATCACTATTAATTATCATTAATAATTGATATTAATAATAATATCTTGTTTGCAAGTAAAAGAATATGGTGTAAGAAATTCTATTTTATATAGCAAAATAAATAATCTTGTATGTTCCTTTTTGTTTGTGCCAACAGGGGGGATGGAAAACTCCCAACATGCATTGCTTCAGGATCGCCAATCACCGAATATCAGTTTTGGATGTGCAGTGTATGCAAGCACTGTGTGCAAGATCGAGAAATCAGTACTTACAACTTCTGCCCACTCTGCCATAAATCAATCGGCTAACACAGGGGTTGTCAAACGTTTTCATATAGCAAACCACTTCATTGGTAATAATTGTTTGGATGAGCATCTTACTTACACTTATATATTTATTGGGGCTGTAACTACAAACAAGTCTCTTGGTAATATAAAATGCAGATACTGCAGGAGAGAGTTGCTTGAAGTACATTTTGAAAGGCTTTCCAGACCACCACTAGTATCCAGAGACTACTGGTGACCCGCTGACCTTTGTTTAAGATCCACTGGTGTAAAGGAAGGTAACATGCAGCAGGAATTGAGCCTTCATATAAATGTCTCCTACAGAAAAAAGACTTAAGGAACTTATTAAACCAGCAGTACTGGGAAGTGAAATAATGTGACCTGTGCACATTCCTGTCCTACTTTTAGCTGAGGTAATAATTGGTGATACATTTAGTTTAGTTCTATTTACAACATATTTTGTTGTTCGTTATTTGTTTCTGTACATGTAAATTGATCACAATTCCATTTAGATCACAGTGACATCACCAACACGTGTGACTGATTTCGAATGAATTTCATAGTCGGTGGACAGGATACATATAGATTTGCAATTTTAATTCTTAAATATATAACTGTGCCGTCACAGAGGAGATGGAACAAACCTTGATGAAATTTTGCTGGTGCTGGAAACTATGCATATACGGTATTAACACATTTAGGCCGGTAATTCAATATATCCCGAAGCTACTGATTGCTGACAATTCAAGTCAATGGTGGTTTTTGTCTGGTCGCGGTGCAAATTTAACATCTCATATTGGCGCAAATTTAACATCTCATATTGGCATGGATTCACTAACGTTCAGTAGATGTGAACAGCTAACACACACCTAATAAATGATCCTCAAAATCTATCCCATAAAAATTTGGTAAATCTGCTGCCTAAACTAAAGAAATTGCCCGGCTAACAAGCATTTACTCTGGACAATTTGCCTTCAGAAAGGTAGATTGTAGTTTCACATAATCCTATTTGATAAAATATTTTGAATGCATATTTGCTAGGTATTGGATTTAACCCTTTGGCTGCCCGAGGGGAAATGTATCATAGAAAACATTGCGATTGATTACAATATACCTGGTACCATATTTTCCCCCATAATTGCACCACCTTTGCCTTGGTACATTTAGTTGACCCCTTTATGTTTATTTTCTGTTATTGGTAATAATTGCTACCAAAATCGTTTTTGCTTGTTTTTATAGTTCTTATTTTATTTGGCTCTAAATATATTTGTATGTTTGAACTGCAATCGTTTTTGACATGCAAGTAAAAATTAAATTTGTATATTAAAGATTTTTTTTTTTTTAAGAAATTCTGTATATTACATGAATTGCTTGCTCAAGGTAAAAGGAAATATGTTTCACTTATTAATTCTCTTGATGGTGATCTAGTTCTCTGATGTGCAAAAATAAGTGTTATCGTTGCTGGGTTCTTGTTTAGTACGTACAGATTTTTGCAAAAGTCACAGTTTGCAAAATGTTCCTGTTTTTAAGCCAATGAGTATGAGAAATACAGCTGCCAAACTTCTGAACGACGCAACGGGAACAGGTTTTGTAGAGCCAGCGCTATATCCGAAATAAAGTAGAGGCTCCATTAAAAATGTAAACTGTGAGGAGAAATAATGGTTCTGATTTATTATAATAAAATATATTTGAGCTTTTCTATAGAGCTGTGTAAACTAGGCCAATTTGAAGACCACAGGTACCATTGGAAGTGAAGCTCGGGAGAAATGGGATCTCTATGCTTTACTTTGTGAACCATTATAACAAACAATTTAATTACCTAAAACTAGCAGAGCCGCGGTATCATACACTACTCGTGACCACTTGTATGAATGATTTAAATTTTTAAATATTGAAACCTCCTAAAATGAATTGGCTTTTTATTCCTATGTCTCAAATAATCACTAACCCAACATTAGTCCATTAATGGATACGCTCCACTGCTTCAGGATCTTACATTTACAGCTATTTAAGATGTGTGTTAATGGCAGGGAGTTTGTATCTGCCATTTTATTTTTTGGATAATATATTTTTAATACTCACCTAAATCATTGATTTGATATATAAGCAGACGGCATACAGTATGGTAGATGATTACCTAAACATTGATTAGAGGATATGTAAAAGCACTAAGGCTGCGTGGTGGTTAATACCGTAGGACAGTGCTTCCTTCCCAACATGTTAGGCCCAGAGTACTTTAAGGAACATTCCAAAATTTGTTTTCGTTAATAGGTACAAAGCAGGGGGTATCCGGAGCATAGCAGCGTTAATTTCAGCTCCGGGAACCCCTTGCTTCCCAAGATACTTACCTCCGTAAGTGCAGCTAGTGCTCAATGATCTTAAAATGTCCTGCGGCATGTGGGCCAATAGAAAATGTTGCGGCTTCCTATTGGCTCCCGTGCCGCTGGAGTTGAAATCAGCAGCACCTTTGGAGGTAATTAACTCCACACCTTTAAGGCTAGGTCCCCGTATGGCGTGCGCTGCAGGGACAAGAACCGCCCCTCAATGGGCCGGGCCCACTACCTACCTTGGCCGCCGGGTTGCGTGGACAGGAAAACTGTTTTCTGGACTTATGACGGCGCACTGGCCACGCCCGCTGGTGGTTCATCCAATGAGGGTGAACCTGTCGGGTGATGTCAGGGCCGTGCCCCCCGCCACGTCCCCCTCTTCCCCCGTCTTTTCCCCTGCAGATCACCGCAGACCGAGGATCACGGCTGCACACGCCACAAGCCTGGCAGGCGTGGGTGCAGCGCCGACACCGGGGCCTCAGCCTAAGAGGGATACGGGGGGGAGGAGGAATGCTCAGAGTAATGAAGGACAAACGCTCACAATGGGAGATACAGACGGTGGCAAAGGAAACATCTTGAATCGGGCTTCATTAGATCTGATACTTCTAGTATTAGATGAAGTGGGCACACAGCCAGCCAGAAATTGCACCTCCCTCAGACATGCAAATTAGGGTCTCTTGGAGAAGAGATGGTGAGAGGAAATGAGGCGCACATTTAGGAGTGGACCCATGTGCACATAACCCCAAATACATTAACCCTGTTGTTCACAAAGGGGGGGGGGGGCGCGGCTGTTAGAGAGGCCCTGCGCTTCCCAGATAGCATTTCAAATAAATGCTGGGGATCGCATGAGGCCTGTGTAACTTTTACTTACCTTCCAGCGACGCGTCTCCATGGCAACCTGGCATTGTGGGGTCACGTGATATTTGATACGGTGCAGGGAGGGGGGCGCATATTGGAAACATTGCGCACCCCTGGATTAACCTATACGCCACGTGGTGAGACAAATGATGCCTGGTAACCTAGCTAGGAAACATTTCTGGCTGTCACTTTCAGGGCGATGTACACCTTATAATTATGTAATTTTGCATACAGAATTAGCAAATTTCACAGCCAGAAACAAATGCCCCAACTTCTATTCGAAAGAATATGGTTTTCAGATCAACATCCAAATCTAGTGGGATTGGGAAACCCAGTTGCTTTTTGTGCCTATTCCAAAATGTGGGAAAAAAGTGGAAAACGCTACCCTAGAACTTTAAAAGTAAAAAAAACCCATAGAACTACCTATTAGATTTTTAAGTTCCCTTGAAGTGACGAATAGGTCCCTATTCATAGACCCGCATAAACTGTCTTCCCCGTTCTGGAAAAACTTTTCGTCCCATGAATGGAACTGAACTCTTCTCCAACATGGGAAATACTGCTCCACAGAATACTGGATCGTCTCCGTACCTGGTTACTAGTTCAGAACGGTGAAGCACACAGGAGTTTGTGAACTTCGTGATTAAAAGGTTCAGTGGTGTTTAATGTGACCCTGCTATGTCTTTAAAGGGAATTTAGATGGTATTTTTTGTGGTGGTTCCAGCACCTTGGCTGCACTGTGTTACAGAGCATTCCTAGCCCATTTGACAGCCAATGTGTTAACATGGCACAGCAATACAGAACACCATTTCTGAGATCCCACGCTAATCAAGGAGGAAGGCATTACTAAAGTGACTCAAATATAAAAAGATAGGCATTAACCTTTTTTCAACATTTATCTGGGCCGAAGTACCAAGCACTGAACAACTACAAGAGTAAACAGCAATCAGGACACTTTGGCATAAATCTTTCATATGCAAGAACATTGCATTTTTCTCATCAGTCTTTTGAATAGTTTTTTTTTGGAACTTTAGTTGTCTATGCATAAGTTTCAATATTATTATTTTCTGCAACACTTTCAGGTATTTGATTACGCTTAATGTAGGGTTAGGTATACATAATTCATATTTTATGATTTTATATATTATTTCATATTGTTTATTTAATTGTATTGTTAATTTTATTGTGTTTTTTATTACATTCTATGATTCAATTTGCATACACTTTGTCTTCAGAAACCTTGGTTTACCGATATTGCTTCAATAATATATTAATAGTGTAACCCCTCTTCCCGGGGCCAATCGCAGATCGGGCCCCCTACGCTGGCGTCTGGCTACGTGTCTGTGGGTGGTGCATACCTGTAGGTAACAGGAGGGCCTGAGTCTCCCGCGATGGTGTGGGGGATGACAGGACCAGGTTTCTGGGGTGAATGCCTCCGTTCTTTCTAGTGGTGCAACACCTCCATCTCTGTTAAGCCCCAGGGATATAGGGTGGAACCCTTACAGAGAACTTCCCACACAGGGATGAGAGATTGTCGGCGACTGGAGTCTTTATGTAAAATCAGTAGCAGCAGCTCTTTATTCCGTGCACACAGCAGATATGGCAGCAGGAACACCGGCAGTCAGGTACAGCTTGTCCTCCTCCAGACTGCTCTCCCTCAGGATGGTATCTCTGTTCCCTGCCTCCACCCCAAGCCAAGGGCACTCAGGGTGGGGCTAGCTCTTCCCTCACCCCCTAATCAGGGTGAGAGGAATTGGTCCACCTATATCTCACTAGGCCCTACTCCTCAGGAACCTAGCTAGCTCACACACTCTGACTGTCCAGTCAGACACTAACTTCTCCAATGTACTCACTCAACTGCCACTGACAGGAACTGACAACTAAAAATAGAGACAGCCCTGCCCATCATGACATCAGCAGGTACCGCCCATGTGTCTCTGCCTTCCACACAGGGTCAGGTGACCTACTTCCACCACTCAGAGCAGGGCTTGATGTGGGGAAAACCCATGATAACTCCTGGCAGCCTGCCCTTACCAGGGCTTATACCAGGAGGAGGAAAACATATAGCCCCATTTCTTACCAGGGCTACACTCTCCCTCAGGTGGAATCCAATGGTCTACACTTGGACCTAATTTTACAGTACCATCCTGCAGGCGAACAATCTGGGAATACAAACACATTTGATTATAGCATAACATCAGACTGTCCCACCCGGATGGCGAATCAATACAGGGGTACCTCCCAACATGGAGAACCCAACTAATAGTAATGGCGAGTGTCAGGTTTACATACCTCCCACCCATTGTGGTCCACAACCTTAACATAATACGGTTGCACCGACCCATACTCCGGCCTATACACCACACTGTTCATGTAAATGTTTCGCCCGGTACTCCAAGCTCTTATAACCTCACATTTTGTCTTCATTAAAGTAGGCAGCCCTACCGAACTTAGTCCGGTAGGGCTGCCTACACCTTGAATATTGAGTACAATTTTGGGCGCCAATCCTAAGAAAAGACATTATGGAACTAGAGTGAGTGCAGAGAAGAGCCACCACATTAATAAAGGGGATGGACATTCTAACTTATGAGGAGAGGCTAGCTAAATTAGATTTATTTACATTAGAAAAGAGGCGTCTAAGAGGGGACAATACAAGGAGCTTTCAAAAGAACTATTCATCCCACGGGCAGTACAAAAGACTCGGGGCCATCCCTTAAGGTTGGAGGAAAGGAAATTTCACCAGCAACAAAGGAAAGGGTTCTTTACAGTAAGGGCAGTTAAAATGTGGAATTCATTACCCATGGAGACTGTGATGGCAGATACAATAGATTTGTTCAAAAAAAGGTTGGACATCTTTTTAATTGGGAAAGGTATACAGGGATATACCAAATAAGTATACATGGGAAGGATGTTGATCCAGGGATTAATCCGATTGCCAATTCTTGGAGTCAGGAAGGAATTACATTTTCCCCTTAATGGGGTTTTTTGTTTGCCTTCCTCTGGATCAATAAGTATAGTTATAGGATAACGTATCTGTTGTCTAAATTTAACATAGGTTGAACTTGATGGACGGAAGTCTTTTTTCAACCTCATCTACTATGTAACTATGTACTCCATGACCGCTTCCCGGAGCCAGGTATCTCTCTGCTCCTCTATTTCTTGCATAATGGGCTCAGGTACATAGGGGAACTCATAGCCATGGGATTGCCTATACCTGGCCACTATGGCCCTGTCTGCTCGACTTAGCTTGGTCAGCTTACGGTCTCCTGCCCTGTCTGGCAGTACCCAAAACGGGCTCCTCTGGGGCAACATCATCGTACAATATGGCAGAACCTTTAGGGATAATTATCTTCTGCTCAATTTCCCTGTATCTTTTCTCTAGCTCACCAGCAACCTCCTGGGGAGAAAAGGTGCCAACAGCCCACCAATGATCCACTGTACTGTTTTTAATGAGCAGGAACCAAGTACGGTCCATACCCTTGTGGTACCCTGTGAACAGAGGTGCCCACCACTTATCTTGGTGCTCGTATCCGGATACTACACTCCTATCTGCATCTGACTCTACTTGTGAGGACACACCTGACGTCACGACCTCGGTAGAGTGTGAGCCTTTGCGTCGACCTCTTATCACATTGATGTATGGGGTGGCATTCACTTTATGCGCTACCAGACCCACAGGACCCGCTTGAGCAGTTGTCTGGGACCCTCGGGCCCTACCTCTAGGTACAGGAGAAAATGCAACAGGGTTAGGTACACGTATCACATTGGCATAAGGTATCTCCCCATCATTTATTTATTTATAAAATATTTTACCAGAAAGTAATACATTGAGAGTTACCTCTCGTTTTCAAGTATGTCCTGGGCACAGAGTAAAACAAATAATACATGTTTACAAGTACAGTTACATAAATGAACAAGGTATACATTATATACAAGACATTGCATGCACAGTTAAAGATAATTTATATTATGGACGAATGAAACAGTTACAGACCAGATTAAAATGTGTGACAGCCTTAGATTTGAAAGAACTTAGACTGGTGGTGGATGTAAGAGTCTCTGGTAGGTTGTTCCAGTTTTGGGGTGCACGGTAAGAGAAGGAGGAGCGGCCGGATACTTTGTTGAGCCTTGGGACCATGAACAGTCTTTTGGAGTCTGATCTCAGGTGATAGGTGCTGCATGTGGTAGGGGTGAGGAGCTTGTTCAGGTAGCTGGGTAGCTTGCCCATAAAGAATTTGAAGGCAAGACAGGAAAGGTGAACTTTGCGCCTAGACTCGAGTGATGACCAATCTAGTTCTTTGAGCATTTCGCAGTGATGTGTGTTATAGTTGCATTGGAGAACAAAACGACAAATTGAATTGTAGAGGGTGTTAAGTTTGCTAAGGTGGGTTTGAGGTGCTGAGCCATATACTATGTCTCCATAGTCAATAATTGGCATTAGCATTTGCTGTGCGATACGTTTTCTGACCAGGAGACTTAGGGAGGATTTGTTCCTGTAAAGTACCCCTAGTTTGTCATAGGTCTTGGTTGTCAGGGTATCAATGTGCATCCCGAATGTTAAGTGGGAGTCAAACCATATGCCCAGGTATTTAAAACTAGTAACAGGAGTTAGGGTGGTGTTAGTGTTGGTTCTAATCTGGAGATCAGACCCTTCATCACTGAGTTCCCAATCCCTCCAATCCGTCGAATATTTGGGATTCTTGGTTAGCTTATCCCCGCTAGGACCCGATGTCATGACACGTGACGAGGCAGGGGCAGTGGCCGGGGCAATGGCGCTAGGGGTGGTGACCGGGGAATCAGCAATGTCCTGCAAAGAGTCTCTGGGTCGTGCAAGGCCACGACCGGTAGGCATCTTTCTACTGGCCCTCTCTGCCGCACTTCGTGCTCCTCGCATGGCTACCTGAGCCTTGAACTCTTCAAACTCTGTCTCCAATCACGCTCTCCGCAGGGAAGAAAGCAAATCTTCCGGGCCTCTGCGCTAGTCGGACCCGGAAGTGACGTCATCGCTGGTGGCCGCGGAATCTCCATCCGCTCCGTGGTCTCGCACCGGAAGTGCGTCGAGGACCAGAAGGGGCGGTGGTGGACCATTCGGATCTCGGACGGGCAGGTAGGCCGCAAGCCTTTCTCTCTCTCTTCTCTGCAGGTTCTGTCTTCGCCTGGCGGGAGTAAGGGGGTGGGGGTGTCTCCTTACTGCTCCGCTGCCGGCTGGTGATCGTTGGTTCCTCCGGAGCCGTCTCGGATCCCGTCTCCGCCGCACTGGGAGTCGCCACCGCCGGGGGACTTCTACGCGGCTCAGGCCGCACCAGCGCTCGCTGTCGGGGTGTGTCCAGACTCGTCTGCTCCCGCTCACAGGTACGCCATCTTTGTTACAGCTGGGGTGATTCGCCGGTAGGCGCATCGCCACCGATGATAGGCCGTCTCCTTCCTCCGAAGACTGCAACGGTTCCTCCACTTGGGATTCACCTTGGGCTCTTGCGGTGCCGCCAGTGGGTAGTGGTACGAAATGGACCTGATCCGGTACCTCCACTGCGGTCGCGCTCTCCTCCGCCGGGACATCTTGGGTTGGCTGGGCCTCGGTCCCCACCTCAGCGGTGATACAGGGGACCAGGACAGCCTTCGCCTCCGCCACCTCCGTTAGGGTTCCTGGAGAGGCGCTTTGTGGCGTCTTCAGCATAGGCCATGGCTCTACAGGCCATAAGTTGAATGTGCCACATTGAGGGCATCGTGTCGTCGTGCTCGGGGCCGGTCCGGGTGTCCTGCAGTTTACACACAGGCACCGGAGATACTCTCGGCCATCAACCTCCACAACCAGGAAGCCTCCTGGAAACTGAAATGGGGTTACGCTCAAATCAGCCATCTTTTGCGCGGGGGTTGAATAGTTCAGCTCGCTCTTAGCTCCTTCTCCTTCAATAGACAAGCGGAAGTGAAGTTCCTCGCTCTCACTTCCTGTCCCTCCTTCTGCTGGAGAGGACAGTTCTGATTGGCTCTTGGTGTGCCCCCTCCCTCTGGTGGAAACAAGAGGAGGGGCACTCTCTCGCTCCGCATGACGTGGCTTCGTCTGTCGGACAGTCACTACACAGGTGGGCGTGCTTTCGGCTTTCGCGCCACTCTCTCTGCTGGGGATCTGGGTTTGGCGCCAAGCCCCTGCACATCTCTCGCCACATATTCCGCACAGTCTTTTTGCACGCCACACGTGCGCGCTCCAGACTCGGCGGGAATCGCCATTTTGGATCGGCTGCAACCTGCTTTGCCGTGAATGATGCTGCTGTCACCATTTTAACCTCCTCCATGCCCCGCAGAGCACATGTATCTCTGGCCGCCATCTTTAATGAGCCCTCTAAGCCCACGATAGCGCTACTCTCACAGACACTGCTAGTGCTACTCGATAGCGCTACTCTCACGTTCCTAGACACTGACTGTCCTCTCTGATACTCGCTGATACTCTCTGGTGCTCTAACCCACGAATAAAATGAATGGCATACCCCAGGCTAGGCAGAACTCCTTCTTAGTACACCGTACTCGCTGACAGTTCTTTACAAGCACTCTGTGGTGTGTTCTATGGGTACTGGCTAGTGTACTAGGCATCTCCTAAGTACTGGGCGTCTCCTACTGTTGGCCACTCATAGTGCGGGCCCTGGGCCATGGTCCTTGGACTAGTTAACAGGCTAACACCCCCAGTTGCCGCACACTATCTGCCTCAAGGGACTAGAACAGCAATAGCCAGGTTACCCAATTTACAACACCCTCTTAGGGCACCCAGGGCGTACTGTGCGAGAGGCCATGCTCTCCTGACTACCCCTGGTATGCATATATGCCCTACCTTCTACAGGACTTGCTTGGAAGGTGTACTTAGCGCTTCCAGCTCTGCTTTGCTGAAAACCTGTCCTGTTTCTACCTCTCAGCAGCGCCTCCAATGTAACCCCTCTTCCCGGGGGCAAATCGCAGATTGGGCCCCCTACGCTGTACTAGCGTCTGGCTACGTGTCTGTGGGTGGTGCATACCTGTAGGTAACAGGAGGGCCTGAGTCTCCCGCGATGGTGTGGGGGATGACAGGACCAGGTTTCTGGGGTGAATGCCTCCGTTCTTTCTAGTGGTGCAACGCCTCCATCTCTGTTAAGCCCCAGGGATATGGGGTGGAACCCTTACAGAGAACTGCACACACAGGGATGACAGATTCCAGTCTCAGACAGTCTTTATGTAAAATCAGTAGCAGCAGCTCTTTATTCCGTGCACACAGCAGATATGGCAGCAGGAACACAGGCAGTCAGGTACAGCTTGTCCTCCTCCAGACTGCTCTCCCTCAGGATGGTATCTCTGTTCCCTGCCTCCACCCCAAGCCAAGGGCACTCAGGGTGGGGCTAGCTCTTCCCTCACCCCCTAATCAGGGTGAGAGGAATTGGTCCACCTATATCTCACTGGGCCCTACTCCTCAGGAACCTACAGTAGCTAGCTCACACACTCTGACTGTCCAGTCAGACACTAACTCCTCCAATGTACTCACTCAACTTCCACTGACAGGAACTGACAACTAAATAGAGACAGCCCTGCCCATCATGACATCAGCAGGTACTGCCCCTGTGTCTCTGCCTTCCACACTGGGTCAGGTGACCTACTTCCACCACTCAGAGCAGGGCTTGATGTGGGAGAAACCCATGCTAACTCCTGGCAGCCTGCCCTTACCAGGGCTTATACCAGGAGGAGGAAAGACATATATCCCCATTTCTTACCAGGGCTACACTAGTATATTGTTATCATAGATTTATGCGCTAGGGTGTTCTTCCTTCTCCTTGCACTGTTCTTAGGGATTTGAGATCCCCCTTTTCACCCAGGCTGCAAATAATCACTATACTGTATTTTATTTGTTGAATTTTTAACACTCTATTCTGTTAGGAAATTACACATTAATATTCACATAACACTGTAGTTAAATACATTAGTGCCTTAAAATGTTCTTTTTTCGGGCAGTGTGAGTGTGTTGCATACACCATACAGAGGGTTACACAGAATTATGGGTATCCATTCTGGAAACGACCACTTGAGAATATCCTGTAGTGTTTTCAGTGACTAATATTTGGATCAAGCAGCGTTTAGGTGAATTTTGCCTTGATGGAGCCGTATCCATCAGTGCTCACTAAATTATTAGGTCAAAAAGGATCCAGGTGCATTTATTTTACTCATAATAATAGTTTGTTCTTGTATTTTGCTGCTAGTTTTACGTAGCGCTTTACAGAGACATTGTACAGACACAGTCCCTGCCCCGTGGAGCTTACAATCTATGTTTTTGGTGCGCACAGGGAGATAAAGTGACTTGCCCAAGGTCATAAGGAGCAGACGCCGGGAATTGAACCAGGTTCCCCCCAAACTCAGTGCCAGTCAGTGTCTTTACTCACTGAGCCACTCCTAGTGGGTTTATCTGCATTTTGTTAATTAATCCTTGACCTGTCTAAGTTTTATTTCCCCTGAAGTGATGTTTAAACCAGTGTGTCTTTTTGGAAAGGGGAGGGGGGGTGTCCACTCTGGGTAGGGTGACCAGATTTTTAAAATGAAAAACCGGGACACACAATTATATTATTATTATTTATTTTATTTTTAGTGAGGTCGGATGACCTCACTAAATCGAACAAAAAAAAAGCCAGATGTGATTGATTCTGAACCCATTAACCAGTGTCAGGATGCCCCCTCTTCACAATTTCTAAAGCAGCAATCCCGCCTGGGATCTTACCTGATCCGCAGTCCCTCAAGGTACTATACTGGAGGGGAGGTGTTCCCTACCTGTCTTCCGATGTCTCTCCCGTGAAACTTGAGTCAGATCTGGAAGAAAGCAGGATAGGTAGGTTATTTCGGTGTAGGTATACGGAAGTTAAGATAAGACAGAGAGAGTGGGTGACAAACAGAGAGAGTGGGACAGAGAGAGTCAGAGACAGAGAGAGTCAGAGACAGAGAGAGTCAGAGACAGAGAGAGTCAGAGAGAGAGACGAGAGACAGTGAGAGAGACACGAGAGACAGTGAGAGAGACACGAGAGACAGTGAGAGAGACACGAGAGACAGTGAGAGAGACACGAGAGACAGTGAGAGAGACACGAGAGACAGTCAGAGAGACACGAGAGACAGTGAGAGAGACACGAGAGACAGTGAGAGAGACACGAGAGTCAGTGAGAGAGACAGAGAGAGAGACAGTGAGAAAGACAGTGAGAGAGACTGAGAGACAGAGAGAGAGAGACAGTGAGAGAGAGAGAGACAGTGAGAGAGAGACAGAGAGAGACAGTGAGAGTGAGAGTGAGAGTGAGAGTGAGAGTGAGAGTGAGAGACAGAGACACAGTGAGAGTGAGAGAGAGACACAGTGAGAGTGAGAGAGACACAGTGAGAGTGAGAGAGAGACAGTGACAGAGAGAGAGACAGTGACAGAGAGAGAGACAGTGACAGAGAGAGAGACAGTGACAGAGAGAGAGACAGTG